>NC_135542.1:29918486-30220937 GCF_045843805.1 Urocitellus parryii | reverse complement strand
CAGCTCGCCTGGCACAGCAGGAAAAGCACGAGCAAGTTGAGATTTCGTGTATGTAGAGCGGCAGCCTCGGACCTCGGGTCACCTCCCTGCTGCTGCACACCAGCAGTACAGGCTCATCGTCACTCACAGTGTGGTGCTGTTTGTCTCCTTAGTGTCATTGCTCTCCACCACCATCTCTTCACCACTTGTGTTCTTCATCTAAACTGCTTCCACCCAGGCAATAAGGGCTGTGTGCTATTGACAAACACTCCAAATAATACGTGCGCTTTCTCCATTTGTTTTATGATTGTTAGTGCTGAATATCCTTTTTTCCCCTCCACTGAGTTCGGGGATTGAACCCAGGGGCACTTCACCACTGAGATGCATCCCCAGCCCTTTTTATTTATTTTGAGATAGGTCTCACTAAGTTGCCCAGGCTGTCTTAGAACTTGGGATCCCCCTGCTTCAGCCTCCTGGGCAGCAGGGATTACAGGCCTGTGCCTCCATATCCAATCGTGAGGATTCTCTATACTCTTTGTATTCTTTATACTCTGGGGAATAGAAGTTGCTTGTTCATGTTTTAGCATGTTAAACTTGTAAATTTATTTGTCACCCAGTCTCTGGACTCTCACTGTTAACCCTGTTCTTCCTGTGTGTGGGGAGGAGGATACTGAGAATTGAACTCAAGGGTGCTCTACCCCTGAGCTACATTCCCAGCTGTTTTTCAAAGGAGGATAAATTATTTTAATAGACTGTCATAACCACAAGGGTAAATATCAGCTTACCATTGATCTTTTTTAAACATTTTTATTAGTGCGTCATAGTGGGGTTCATTTTGACATCATAGATGCATGGAATTTAATTTGCTCCACTTAAGTCCCTAGTACTACTACTTTTTTTTTTTTTTTAAGTTGTAGATGGACACAGTACATATTTATTTTTATGTGGTGTTGAGGATAGTAGAACCCTGTGCCTCACATGTGTGAGGCAAGTGCTCTGCCCCTGAGCCCCAGCCCCAGTCTTAGCACTATCTCCTCCTCTCTCCTTTCCGTCCCCCTGCTCCCCTTTCTCTGTTCTCCTGGTCTTCCTTCTACTTCCTTACTCCTTCTACTTATTGTTGTTTTGGGGTTTTTTTACTTGGTGCTTTACAGAGACACATAAAGGTGGAATTCCCTGTGGCACATTCACACAGACGTGCACAGAGCATGACCTCCTCAGTTTCCTTCTGCCCCACTTACCTTCCTTCTATTGCTTGGGATCTGCCTCACTGCCTGTTTTCCCCTTATTTTGCTCTAGCTTCCGCATATGAGAGAAAATGAATTCAACTGTTGACTTTGAGTCTGGCTTATTTCACTCAGCATGATGTTCTTCAGTTTCATCCACTTACCAGCAAATGCTGTGATTCCATTCTTTGAGATTGACTAAAATTCCTTTGTGTATATATACCACATTTTCTTTATCATCTGTTGATGGGCACCTGGGTTGGTTCCTTTTGCTGTTGTTAATTGCACTGCTAAAAACGTCCATGTGACTGTGTCACTAGAGTATCCAGATATTTATCCAGAAGAACTAAAATCAGGATAGCTTGGTCATATGGTGGTTCCATTCCTGTTTCTTTTGAGGAATCTCCATACTGCTTTCCAAAGTGGTTGTATTAATTTGTAGTCCTACCAGTAATGTATAAGTGACTTTTTCCACACATCCTTGCTGGCATTTATAATTATTTGTATTCTTGATGATTGCCATTCTAACTGGAGTGAGATTTGATTTGTATTTCCCTGATTGCTAGAGATTTTGAACAGTTCTTTTTTGTTTGTTAGACATTTGTATTTCTTCTTTTAAGAAATGTCTTTTTAATTATTTTGTCCATTTCTTTATTGCCTTTTTTTGGTGTTAAGTTTTTTGAGTTCTTTTTATATTCTGAATGTTAATCAGTCCCCTGTTGGAGGAGTAGCTGGCAAAGATTTTTTTCCCATTCTATAGGTTTTCTTTCATGCTTTTGTTTCCTTTGCTGTGCCGAAGCTTTTTAATCTGATGCTGTCCCACTGATTGATTCTTGTTTTCATTTCTTGATCTTTGGAGGTCTTGGTAAAGAAGTTGGTACCAGTGCCAGTATATTGGACTGTTGGCCATATGTTTTCTTCTGGTAGTTGCAAAGTTTCTGGTCTAAATCCACTAAAGTGTTTGATCCACTTTGATTTGATTTCTGTGCTGGATGAGAAGTAGGAATGTAGTTTTGTGCTTCTACATATGATATCTGATTTCTCTAGCACATTTGTTTAAAAGTCTATCTTTTCTCCAATATATGTGTTTGATCCTTTGTCAAGGTTCACATGGCTTAAGGTTGTGGGTTGTGTCTGTCTCTTTATTCCATTGATCTTCCTTTCTGTATTGGTGCCAGTACCATGCTGTGTTTGTTACTTTGAAATCAGGTATTGTGATGCCTTCAGTGTTGCTCTTCTTGCCTGTATTGCTTTGGCTGTTCTGAGTCTTCTATTCTTCCAAATGAGTTTTAGGTTTTTTGTTTTGTTTTCTATTTCTGTGAAGAACATTTGGTATTTTAATGGGGGGATTCCACTGAATCTGATTACTCTTTTACAGGTGGTATAGCCACTCTGACAATATGAATTCTGCCTATCCAAGAACATGAGAGGTCTTTCAATCTTTTAAGATCTTCTTTAGTTTCTTTCTTGAATGTTCTCTCTTCATTGTTCCTTAAATTTTGAGAGGTTTTGGTAAATTGCCAAGGATAACTTCAAACTTGTGATCCTCCTGCCTTAGCCTCCCGAGTCCCTGGGATTGATTGCAGGTGTGTGCCTCTGCAGACATGTTAGTGCTCATGTCTGTCACTGGTGAGATATGGGGCATTGTGCACATTTCTGGTTTTCAGCTCACAAACATGTGCCTTTTTAAGTTTTAATTTTATGTTATTTTTCAAGAGTTTTTAGAAAGATAATAGCTACCTCAAATTTCCTGTCTGTACAGTACTGCCTGTGTGTTGGTTTAAAATTGAGATGGCAGCTGTTGTGACTTCTTCGTTTCTCCAGAGAGTGTCCCTGTTGTTTGCCTTCTGCCTGTTTCCCTACTCTTAGCTTGGTTCTTCGTGGCTCTGGGGAGCCCCCATGTTAGGAAAGGGAAGAGTGAGCATAGGTAGAGGGCATCACTTTGGCTCAGATTTGAAGTTTAGTTTTTGTTTCTTTTGCATTCTTTTGAGATCTTGGCCATGTTACAGATAGTTAAGGATGTTAAATAAATTACTTTTCAATAAGTGAAATATTTCAGTATGTTTTTCCCCACTTCGTTGAATATTTTTAAATTTGTATGTTTCTTCACTGTTCAGTTTTCTCCCTTTATCATATGGGCATCTTGAATTAAGTTATAAATTTGAGATTCGATGTCTTCTGCCTTATCTTCTCCTTATTATTTTATTTTTTCGTTCAGCTTCTCCTGCCTTTCATTTTCTGAGCAAAGTGGGAATGTCAGGTTTTGACCCTCAGTCTCCTCCCTGACCTTACTCTTGGGGGTGTGTGATTCTCACCATGGAGCAGAGAGTGGTGAACAGGTGGTGGAGGCTGTGGTGCCATGTGCCTCTGTGAGGCAGCGGCCTGCTGCTGTGCCTGGACATCCACCCTGGAGGCCAGCATGCCCCTTGCCCCCACTTGCTCCCCCTGCTCTCTGCCTGCCCCGTTGCAGCCCCCTCCTTTCACCTGTGTTATAGATGTGCCCTGTGCTCCGCAGACTTTCCCCTCATCTCCGGCTCGGCTGCTCGTGCACATGCTCACCATTTGTCTTTATATCATCTGCCCGGTGTTTCTGTAGTTTTGGGTCATCTCTGAAAGCAGTTATTATTAAATTGGTATTCTCATGGCCTTCTTTCTTTAAATAGCTGTTTCCAATTTAGTATAAAATCATCCCTTTACTTTTGGAGTATAAGTCTTGAAGTTTCTTTGGAGGTATTTTGAGGCAGCATATACAGATGTGATCTTACGTAGGTGGCAACCCCTCCAGTGTTGATGTCTGCTCTTTCTTGTGCCCTTTTGCCTAAAATCACTTTCCATTGCAAGCTCCCTTTCCTTTTTTTGTTGTTTTTTATGCTTTTTTTATGTTTTTTACACACACACACATTTTTCCCCCATTTATTTCATCTTGAATCTTGGTAATACACAATTTTTTTCTCTTGGGTTTTCCTTCTTGCTAAGGGATTGAAATAGGCACCTCTTTTTCTCAGTCAGTCTGTACAATTGTTATTTAAAATGAGGAAAGCTGGTGGTGATGTTTATAGCCTTTATAAATGGGTTCTTTCCTTGTTTTTTCCATTTGAAATGTGTTAGCCTTGTTTAAGCAATTTTTTCCTTTAAAATCCCTAGTTTTTATTTGAAAAATCTCACATGTTCATAAAAGTAGAAATAAGGTAATAAATCTGATAGATCCATCATCCAGATTATATTATTATCAACATTTTACTGTACTTTTTATTGGTACTGGGGATTGAACTCTGGGGTGCTACTCCTCTAAGCTACATCCCAACCCTTGTCATTTTTTAATTTTGAGACAGTGTCTCGATGAATTGCTCTGGTTGACCTCAAACTTGAGATTTTCCTGCCTCAATCTGCCAAGTAGCTGGGATTATACCAGCAAGACTGGTTTACCATACTTTTAAAGTGAACTTTGAACCTACAGTTTGGGTCCCTTGTGATTTTATTTTGTTTTACATGTTTTGGGGAGTGCAATGGAGACTTTGTAGGAAAGAAGGATGTTTTGGGGAGTGCAATGGAGACTTTGTAGGAAAGAAGGAGTGTTTAAGGTCATTAGGGGGAAGGACTTGTTTTTAACTATTCTTTTTTCCTCTAGCTCTAGCCAAGAGCTTAGAAGATGCTCTGAGCCAAACTGCTTCCGTCACTCTGCAGGCTATTGCAGCCCAGAACGCCGCCGTCCAGGCCGTGAACGCCCACTCCAGCGTCCTGAAGGCAGCCATGGACGATGCCGAGGTGAGCCGGAGGCTGAGGTGTCTGACATCTACCACACAGGCTTCTTCCTCGTGTTCTGGCTTTCTCCTGCTGAGCAGAAACAGTCTAGAATAATTGTCTTTAAAAAAACAAGCTGAGAGCTGGGCACAGTGGTGCACATCTGTAATCCCAATAGCTCAGGAGGCTGAGGCAGGAGGATCACGAGTTCAAAGTCAGCCTCAGCAAAAGCAAGGCACTAAGTAGCTCAGTGAGACCCTGTCTCTAAATAAAACACACAATAGGGCTGGGGATGTGTCTCAGTGGTTGAGTGTCCCTGAGTTCAATCCCTAGTACCACCACCACCCCTTCCCCCCCCAAAAAAAAAATCCCAAGAAAAGCCTTTAAATTTTTTAGTCAATTTTATGTGTGGTGCTTTATTTTTATCTCATAATACTAATATGGTATAGTTCAGATTTGCTTTGATACTCTTTTTGTTTGTTTGTTTTTTGGTGTTGGGATTAAACCCATGGGTGTTCTACTCATTGCCCCAGCCCAGTCCTATTTTTTTTTTTTTTTTTTTTTTTGAGATGGGGGTCTCTCCTTGAACTTGCCTCAGAGGTCACTGGGATTACAGGTGCGTGCCACCACACCTGGCTTGATTTTATATCTTAGTAGTTCTTGAATATCATTATCTTTTTTTTTTTTTATTGGCAACTATCTCTTTAAATAAACTTTTTTTTCAGGATACTTTTAGATCAACATGCAATTTTAAAAAATAATAGAGAGTATGTACATGTGTACATGAAACACCACTTAATGTTTATGCTGATTGTTTAACTTACACTAAACACTTCAAAAAATAAAGCAGTAAGCTGTGAATCTCAGCTGGGCATGGTGGCATGTCACATTCCTGGCATGAAACACTCAGGGTCATTCCAGAGGAACTGGGCTGCACGAAATAACCACACAAGAGACAGAGATACCTTTTTCTTTGGGGTCCTGTGATGGCTCCTCTGACCTTAAGGGTTTGCAGAGAGAGCACGAGAGTGAGCATATGCTGACCCCTTTTATTGAGGAGAAGCCATTCAAATGAGGCAAGGAGTCAGGTTTCAGGGGGTTGAGTGTAGCTTTGTGGTGTCTGCTGTCAACAGGTTGACCAAGATCTAGGAAGGCCACACCCAAAGGCAGAGTAAGAGAAGGGGACCCACAAAGGGCATTTCCATGGAACATTCTATCCCAAACAGGGCAAAGGGGTAATATCACAAAGGAACAGGTGAGCGCAACTCGACCCATGGGGCTGCAAGAAGGCACACCTATGCATGAAGACACATTTTGTTACATTTTTACGACTTTCAAAATCTAGGCCACTGTCTACGGCCACTTTGATGTGACCAGATCACGGGAAGTGACCGACAGAGCCTCACCAATCAGGAAGGAAAATTGCTGGTCACATAGCACAACGGCCTCCCACAGTGGCACATACCTGTAATCCTACCATCTCAGGAGACTGAGGCAGGAGGGTCACAAGATTGAGGCCAGCCTCAGCATTTTAATGCAACTCTGTCTCAAAGTAAAAAATAAAAAAGGATGGGTTGTAGCTCAGTGGTCACATGCCTCTACATTCAAGTCCTAGTACCACTGCCTCCTCAAAAATAAACAAACAAACAAATAAACAAAATAAACTCCTGAAACACCCCAGGGCAAAGATCATGCATGACTTGTAAAGTTGCACTGCATTGTGACTGGTTGGGTGTTTATGCACTGAAGCATGCTGTATACTGTTTCAGTGATATGTACCTCCAGCATGTTAAATCAGACTACTGACAGTAATTGCTGGAAACTACAGCCTTTGAAAACTTAAGAGAAAGCTGCATTTTATTTGAAGTTCAAGGAAAAATATAAATATAAGAATTTGATCAGTTAGCACAGTGGAGACTGCCCAGGCTATTTAATGTGCTGTTTATACAGATGTGAGAAGGCTTAACATTCCATGGTGTTGAGCTGGGTTACAGCCCAAGAGGTGAATGTGCTTTCAGAAGAAACAGCTGGGACCTTTAAATGCCTGTTTCCACTTTGGTGTAAGGCCATGTGGGGTAGTGTTTCCTCTTCCCAGTGAATGGACACTGTGTAGTGCATGTTTGACAGCACAAAAATCTGTTACAATCAAGATTTTACTACTCAAGGACACTATATGAATATAGCAGTTAACTAAGATTAGGGAGTGTTAGCTAATGTTAGAAAAAAATTAGGAAAACGTATGACCACTTTTTTCAAATATTAAAGATGGATTTAAGTCTTTCTTCTGTAAAAGAAGCTGTAGGTGCATATAGGATCTATACGACATTCCAAATCACTCTCTCTCTCTCACAGCTGTATTTAGAATACTTGGACTTGCCTGGCTGTAGTGGGGTGGCTGCCCCTTGGACCTCTGTAGCAGAAGTACCTTCAGAAAGACAGCGAGACCCCCAGACGTGCCATGGACGTTGGCCTGTTTGACGAGTCTGTCTAGTGGTTAGGAAGACGAGATCCTGGTAACAGCATATGCTAGAGTCTTAGAAAATTTACTCCCTACAAGATGCCGCACAGCCCACACCATAGCATCTTTTGTTCTTAGTGCTGGGTGGAAACCAAGGCAGAGTGCTCCATCACTGAGCAGTGCCCATCCCCGCACCCATTCTTGGTATACTTTGAGGATGGCTGAAGTAGGGATTCACTGAAGACAGCAGCTTCATTATTCACGCCATAACATTGAATTTGCTTTGTCACTTCCTTGTAACAGTTCACTAGAGGTGTGGTGGCACACACTTGTAATTACAGCTACTTGGGAGATTGAGATGGGAGGATCAAAAATTCCAGGCCTACTTGGGAAACTTAGTGAGACAATGTGTCAAAATAAGAAATAAAAAGGGCTGGGTATGCAGCTCAGTAGTGGAGTGACCCTGAGTTCAGTCCCCAGTGAATAGACACACAGAAAAGTACCAAAAATTTCTTCCAATACTATTATTTATTTAAATATTAAATAAACAATGTAATATTTATAGCAGAGGTCTGAACCTGAAGTTGTGTCTGTGGATAGAATTTAGTGGCTTGTTGAATCTGGAACATTTTTATTTTCCCTAGCCTGAAGTTGAAATGCTGAACCATTTTCTTGAGGTATGACTATCTATGAAAGCTGCTGTAGTTCAGTTTCCACTTGGGTCACAACAGAAAGCGCTTCTCACACCGCATTGTGGTGCTTGCAGCTTTTTTTTTCAATATGTCTGCTCATCACTACTTCTCAGTTGGGATATTTCTTCTTCTAGATCTTGGTTACTATTTCACAAAATTTTCAATAATTTTATGATTGTATTTCAGTGTATTTCGAGCTCCGTTTTGAACATTTTGTAGTTTGATTTGAAGGATTTAAAAATGTTATTCTGAGATGCTCCTCAGACTGCCTCTGTGGTCCAGTGCACTGAAAACAGTTAACCCTGCCTCAGGGGGACTGGCCTCCAAGTTCTGTTGATGATGGGTAGGTATGACTTTAAAATGGAGGCCAGATCCAGTGTCACTGAGGCTGAGTGAGAGTCCCTCTGCCAGCCCTCTCTGGAGCAGCCCAGGGCTGCAGAGGCGGAGCTGGAGATGCGGGGTGAGCATGCAGGCCCAGACCCTCTCTGAGTCTGCACTCCTTATCCAGGCTGCAGTAGCCCCCATACAGATGTTTTGAAACTCGATTATTGAGACAATTCTTCCTAGGTGCGAGTATTGCATCTGTTGGTAATCTAGTGTGCTCCTCTTCATCTCCAGGTTCCCTGCATAGTGTCAAGAAAATGGGCTAGAAGGTGATTTTGCTTCATACCTGAATGTAATGCATGCAGTTTAAACTATATGCATTTGGAAAAAGGAAAGAGGAAAAGTGAGCCCAGTAACATTCTGCTCATTCGGTGTGTGCTACCGATCTAGGGGAGGACGGAGCTGTCACTAGTCCACACCACAGTGGTCTGGGTTGCCTGGCACCTCAGTGTGAGCAACATGTTGCATTGAGTGTGATTATAGATTTTTTAAAAAATATGCCATGACCCCCAAATATAAACCAGGTTTGCTGAAAAGCCACAGTTACTCCCAAAGCTGGGGACGGAAGGGGGATGTTGGATCTGCCAAAGGGAGATGCACACACATGCACTTTGAATTCAGCCCGGGACCTTGCATAGGCTGAGCAGGCTCTTTACCACTGAGCCGCCCCTTCGAAGCCCCTTTTAAAAACATATAAATCACAGCCAGGTGCAGTGGTGCACGCTTGTAATCCCAGCAGCTCAGGAGGCTGAGGCAGGAGGATCGAAAGTTCAAAGCCAGCCTTAGCAACTTAGCGAGACCCTGTCTCAAAATAAAAAGTGTAAAAAGAGCTGGGAATGTGGCTCAGTGAGAGCCTGGGCTCAATCCTCAGTATCAAAGGGGAAAAAAAAGTTTGTGTGTGTGTATGTATGTATATATATATAATCACATGCAATTAAATTCACCTCTGGAGATTTTTTGTTTTGTTCTGTTTTTTAAACTATCATTGATTTACACCTTAATGTTTAGGGAGTCTGCACTACTCCAAAACATTAAAGAATGCTTTAGACTATGATTCTGGTAGTCAGACCTATGCAGTTAAGAGAATGTTAAGTGTTGGCACTTTATTGAAGAATGATTTTAGAATTCATGAACAATTCATGGAAAGGTCTGGGTCATATTTTCTTTTGATAATTTAATAGCAAATATCTCTCTTTGGAAAATAGTTGTATGCACTGGGTTGCATACTTCTTGTGTCCTTGTTTGTTTACACATAATCTTGTGAAGAACAGTTGACATGGGCGGCTGTGGAGTTCTTGTGCCTCACCAGGAGGCTCAGATTGATCTCCTACTGTGATGAAACTTGGCATATAAATATTTACGGTTGAATTTCATGTCACACACTTCTGTATTTCCTCTTTTTGGCTTGTCCTATGGCCGTCCCCAGCACATAGGCATGTTTTTGTGATCAGCATTTTCTGTTCAGGTTGCAGGTGAAAAGAAGTCTGCCCAGTGGCGCACGGTGGAAGGTGCCCTGAAGGAGCGCAGGAAGGCCGTGGATGAAGCTGCTGATGCCCTTCTCAAAGCCAAGTAATTACTCATGGACTTGGACAAGTAATTAGGGCCTTCTGGAGGTTTTCTACCCTCTGAATGGAATAAAGAGGAGGCAGAGAAATCTTTCTCCCTTCTTCTGTGCTCTTATCTGAACTGGCATAATCAGGAACACGTAGGTTCAAGAAGAGAGAAAATGAAACATAATTAAGCCGAAATAAATTTGGCAGAAATTGATATAAAGGATCTCATAAAATCAGGTTTGCTGTGGCTTATTGCTTAGGGGGTGTGTCTACACATTTCCTGAGCTTCTGCTATAATCTCAAAATTTTGCTGGAATGGTTGGGAAGTTCCATCAGAATTTAGAAGGTGGGTCATAGTCTATCTGCTGCAACACAAGAGCCCTGAGTGTGTCTTCTGCCGCCCTGACCTCGGCTGAGGGTTTCAGCTCTAGGTGAGAAAGGCTTCTCTGCCTATTGACCATAAAAAACATCAAGTGATTTTTTTGTTTTTTTGGAATTATATTTCTTAGGACTTTTAACAAATGTATATGGTGTTTTCTTTGATAAAGTTGATAAGGAGTTGTACTAAACTGTGTTTTATTTTATTGGATTCCAGAGAGGAGTTAGAGAAGATGAAAAGTGTCATTGAAAATGCAAAGAGAAAAGAGGTTGCTGGAGCCAAGCCTCACATTATAGCCGCAGAGGGGAAGCTCCGCGACATGATCGTCGGTCTGGACAGTGTGGTCCAGAAGGTCAGTTTCCTAAGTCTTTGCAGTGTTCTATGTTTTTAAATATAGTTATTCAATCAAAATACTTTAAGAATTCAGGAAAACAATAAAGATTTCTATCATCTCCTCCCCTTCCCCTGCAAAGACTATTGTTACTATTTTATTTTTTCAGTTACTGGGGTTGAACCCAGGGTCTTAAATAGGCTAGGCACGTTCTCTACCACTGAGCTATATCCCTGGCCTTTTTTTTTTTTAAGAGAGAGAGAGAGAGTGAACTTTTTTTTTTTTTTTTTTTTTTTTTTTAGGATTTTAATATTTATTTTTTCTTAGTTCTCGGTGGACACAACATCTTTGTTGGTATGTGGTGCTGAGGATCGAACCTGGGCCGCACACACGCCAGGCGAGCGCACTACCGCTTGAGCCACATCCCCAGCCCCGAGAGAGAATTTTTAATATTTATTTTTTAGTTTTTGGCGGACACAACATCTTTGTTTGTATGTGGTGCTGAGGATCGAACCCAGGCCACCCGCATGCCAGGCAAGCGCGCTACCTCTGAGCCACATCCCCAGCCCTCCCTGGCCCTTTTTATTTTGAGACAGGGTCATGCTAAATTGCCCAGACTGGCCTCAGACCCCAGGTAGCTGGGATTACAGGGTGTGTGCCATTTAGTTGTTACTGTTTTTAGAAACCTGTTTTGAATGTGAAGTAGATTATTCAGTATTATTGACACTTTCTATAATAATAGTGGTTTTGGTCTCCAGCTGTTGTCACTTAGGTAAACTTCCATCTTGGGGCAGATCTTGGGCTAGGATTGCACTCAGGTGATCTATGTGGGTAGTTGCAAGACCCAGAGAAAGGGGGCAGAGGGAACAATAAGATGGGAAAGGGACTGTCCCTGGCATTGGAGTAGGAATTGGAAGGAGACAGAAGAGGTTCGTTTCCCTCTTTGCTGAGCTTTGGTTTGCGGGTGTTGCCTGCACATTCCTAACCAGACCTGAGGGACGTCTGTGGTCCTCATTGCTCAGTTTAACCTATGATACCCCTGGTGCTTGTTCAGGTCCAGGCTGCTCAGTCCGAGGCTAAGGTGGTGTCGCAGTACCATGAGCTGGTGGTCCAAGCCCGGGATGACTTCAGACGAGAACTGGAGAGTATCACTCCCGAGGTCCTTCCTGGGTGGAAAGGGATGAGTAAGTACCATTGATGCGTTGGGACGCTTCTTTCTCCCTTTGACTTTTAGCACTGCTCAGCTACACCTGCTTCAACTCCATTCATGGACTCCACGCTCCTCTGAAACTTGTCATTGGTACAGCACACTGTTTCAACCAGTCGTGACAAGTGGCATGCTCTGTCACTGCTTCTGTAGCTTTCCCCCTGGCGAACAGCATCAGCCAGTGTTTAATTCCATGATGGACAATCTTGACTCTACTAAAATGCTTTGCATCCTTGGGATCATTCAGTCCTCTGGTCCTTTAAAGGTATTTGTAAGGAATTGCTTGAAGCACACCTGTGACTGCTTTGTGTAATAGCACCATGTTGAGAATTCCCCTGGGCCCCAGTTCCTCTAGAGAAGGAAGCCAACCATTTGGCTGTCCCTAGGAGAGCTCAGGCTGCTGGGGAAAAGGTCTAGTAAAACACGAAGACATTAAAGTATGGTCCTCGCCCAGAGGACATTGGGCGGTGTCTGCAGACATTTTGATGACACAGCTGGAGTGTTCCTGGCCTCTGGTGGGACAGGGCCATTGGTGCTCCAGAGGGCTGTCTGGCCCAGAATGTCAGTACTGCAGGGTGGGACAGGGCCATTGGTGCTCCAGAGGGCTGTCTGGCCCAGAATGTCAGTACTGCAGGGTGGAGGAGCCCTGTGCTCAAGAACAGTCAGGCCCCTGCAGTGCCGTCTCTGGGTCATGATCAAAGATTAAAAAATGTTTAATTTTTAAAACACATATTCACGTGTGGCACAAAAATTAAAAGACCCACATGGCATTTGGTGTGCTTTGCTTTTCACTTCTGCCCATGGCCATGCCATCTCCTCTGAGGGTAGTCAGTGACTGATCCTTGTGTACCCTGCAGAGTACATGGCTTCCCCATGCCCGGCCCTCAGGGGGACTCCTCAGGGCCTGCACCACACCTGTTAGTACGTTTGTTACCAATTGTTTTGCCCTCAGTGTTCTCATTTCTCTGAGTTCTTAAGTGTCCTGGTGGTGTTCGTTATGTCCAGTCCTTTTTCTGGGCTCTCTGTAACTGGACAGTGTCACACATGTGCAGCCAGCACTGTTGAGCAGTGTTCTGTGCCTGGCCCTGTGTTCTGTGCACTCCTCCTGTATTGGCTCATTATGGCTCACAGCAGCCCTGTGAGCTGTGTTGTTATGACCTCCATTTTACAGAGGAGAAAATGGAGACTCTAGGAGGCCAAGTAATCTGGCCCAGGTTAGAGGTGGAGGCAAGATTTTTTTGCTGCCTGTTGGCCACACTGTCCTTTGCTGGAGTGATTTGTATTGGCAGCGTGGGGCATCCTTTTGGCCTTGAGAAGAGGAGTGATGTGCTTCCCAATAGGGAGATGAGGGTAGGAGGCCCGGTGAAAGCTGTTGCCATGATCTGTGGGCAGAGTGGCACGGGCATCTGCTCTGTGTCCCAGGCCCTGAGTGGAGTGGGTAGGAACAACGAGGAGCAGCTTGGGCTGCAGTGTGGCTCCCAGCGTCTGGAGAAGGCGAGGCGTGCAAGCCCTGGCCCAGCGCTTCAGCTCGGCATTTGCTGCAGGGTACTCAGGCCTATGCAGGAACTGCGGATCTGCCTCAGCACCCTCTCCAGTGCAGACGTTGAGGACAGGGTCCTTCACTGTCATGGAGTTTGTAAGAACATGAAAAACAAAGCCGAGTATATGTAAGAAATCTAGGTAGGCTCGTACCAGAGCACCTGCCCCAGGAGCTCCAGGCTCAGAGCTCACGTTATGGGGGTGGGGAGAGGAAGCCACTGAGGGGCAGCTGGGTGTTGCCGGGTGGACTGTCAGCATTCAGGGGACCTCCCCTTCCTGGCAGTGGACCACAGAACACGTAGCCATGTGTATGTGCCACATCAAGACTGGCCTCGCCCTCGCCTTGTGGAGCCTCTCCAGTCCTTCCTGCAGTGTTGGGCAGATCCTTGTTCCTTTGGTTGACTTACAGAGGCAGTTGACTTTAGGACTGCAGGGTCTTTAGGAAGTGCCTGCTGAGAGCTCTCTGAGCTCTGCTTCTCTCCTCTGGCCTGGGGCTCACCCTCTGGCTGAGCAGCATTCAAACTTCACAAGGTTACAAGGTTCTTTTTTCTCCTTACCCTCAAATTGGACAGCCATAGTTTTTTTTTTTTTTTTTTTTTTGCACAGGTTAAATGTGCAAGTGTTCAAGAACTTCCATGGAAAGAAAACAATTCTTGAGTATTTGGAATGTCAGGCCTGGTTCTGAGAACAAGCAGGACTATTGGCTTACTCTGAACTAATGCAAATGGGAGGGATGGAGGAAAGCTGGGATTTTTGTGATAACTTGATCACTTTGGTCAAAGAGAAATGAGTCCCCTTAAAACCAAGATTAATTTTAGTATCAGTGGTTCTCTTGTTTCTAAAATATTATAATTTACCTTGATATGTGTTGTTTTAAAGTCCCTTTAAATTTTATGAAATAAACTATTTTTTGCATCTTAATGTTAAAATACCTTTTCCTTGTGTAAATTTCTTGTTCTTCCTTGTCCCTTTTGGATGTTCTGTTCAATGATCAGTAAGCAAAGTATGTACATTTCTTTTTTTTAAATGGCTCTTCTTTTTCTTTGTAGGTATTTCTGACCTAGGTGAGTAATAATGTGTATTTTATGTTTATTTAAACTTTTATTTATTATACTATTTTATGTGCTGCTGAGGATCGAACCCAGTGCCTTGTGCTAGGCGAGCGCTCTACCGCTGAGCCACAACCCCAGCCCTAATGTTTAAAGGAATTTATTTTGAGTCTTAAAAACTCAAGTCTTTTGATTGTGACTATTATTCTAAGCCATCTAATTAATATCAAGTAGAATTGTTACATGTGATAAGTCTGAATTGGGTAATTTTGGCAACCATTTGTTCTCGGGAACAAATGTGTTCCAAATGATTGGGAGCTATAGATGTGAGGGCGTGTGTGTGTTTTCTTATGTTTAGCTGTTGTTTTGGAGAATTCCAAATGCTTGAAAGCAGGGAGACAGGCACCGTGAACCCCCCAGACCCATGACTCGCCCTTGGCAGTCGTTAGCCCCGGGCCAGCCTGGTCTCCTGTGCCACATCTCCCCTAGCTCACGTCCTTGCACTTGTAAGTGCTCCTAGTATGTTTCTGAAAGCAGTCACTGTGACACTGTCTTGCTGACACTTGATCCCATCCTGTCATCAGACCTCTCCCCACTGGCCCAGTGGCCTCACGTGGTGCATGTTTACAGTTTATTCATGTCTCTGTCCAGAGGAGGGCCACCCACTGGATTCACTCAGTATGTCCCTTAGGCTCTGTTGCTTCTCAGCTTACCTTTTACTGGGTTATTTGTCATAGAGACTCCCCTCCCTACATTTTGTATTTCATTGTTGGAGTTATAGTTCTTGACCTGTGGCATGTTTTGGCACCATCGTGGAGTGTGAAATTGAAAAAGAAAAACAAAACAAAAAAAACTATAAAAAATCCAGTACTATATGGATTTAAGTCCAAATGAGAATGTTTAGGTGTGAATATTTTTAAAAACTCCACAAGTGATTCTGTGGCCAGCTCTGCTTGCAGATTATTGTCTTAGATAAATTGTGTTGAGGAAAAGGAACTAACTGTTGTTAGGCAAGAGTGAGAGAATTTCAGTTTGATTTGGGTTTTGTAGAACACAGTCTTTATTTGGATGGCTGTTGGAACCAGTACTAGTTATGCGTGAAAGAAGGTGTAGAAGTGTTAGTATGTATGAGCTTTATTTCTTGGTACTGGGGATGGAACCCAGGAGCACTCTGTCACTTAGCTGTCCCTGCTTAGCATCCCCACTCTATGTCTTTTTATTTTTTATGGACAGGGTCTTGCTAAGCTGCCAGGCTGGCCTCAAACTTGCCATCCTCCTATCTCAGTTTCCCAAGTCATGGGGTTTGCAGGGATTTGCCATCACACCTGGCAAACTTTAGTTTAGAAGCAAAATGATAGTAAATTGGAAAGCTGACTTAAGTTGGTTCAGGTTTGAAGAGCTACTCTGGGTTCTGGAAAAGAGCTGGTCAGGCACACCTAAGGCTCACCTGAGTTCTTTTTGCAATTGACAGACGCCAGTTGTTGGATACTGGCTGTCAGTTACTGATCAGGAGACTTTAAATCTCTTCACACTAGCTACATTTTGTCTTTCCTTACAGCTGTAAAATCATAGTCAAATGAAGCAAATGCCCTTGTATAGTGTTGGTGGAATCATCACCTTGATGTGGTTATCTGTTTAGCTGACAAGCTGTCTATCGATGACCTGAACTCTCTGATTGCGCATGCACACCGTCGCATTGACCAGCTGAACAGAGAGCTAGCAGAGCAGAAGGCCACAGAGAAGCAGCATATCGCGTTGGCCTTGGAGAAACAGAAGCTGGAAGAAAAGCGGGCGTTTGATTCTGCAGTGGCAAAGGCATTAGAGCATCACCGAAGCGAAGTGCAGGCTGAGCAGGACCGAAAGGTAGAGTCTGAGACTCACTGCTTGACCAGTAATAATTAGGGCGTCCAGCCAGACCCTGGTCCGCAGGTAGCTCCCCCCAGGTCCAGACAGGAGTTGCACCTGTCCATCTTCACAGTGGCACTTCAGCCCTTGTTCTCCTGGTCAGTACTTCCGGGAAGGACTGACCTAGTGGAGTTCCTATAGGTTGAGCAGATACGGAAGTGTGAGTGCTGATAAGCTGCTTGGATCCAGGTTGACCTGGTTCATCTCTCTCAGCAGTCTGTCCCTAAATAGCATTACCAGAAGAATCAGTTGAATTCTGAATATTTTTTTAGGCCTTTATTTTATTTATTTTTATGTGGAGCTGAGAAGTGAACCCAGTGCCTCATACATGCTAGTCAAGCGCTCTGCGTCCGCGCCCAGCCAGCCCTGCGTGTTTCTGCCGTATTGTTAGTGAAGGGTGGTAGTTACCAATGAAGGCAGCAGCTCCTGAGCTATCCTTCTGGTTGGCAGGCACGGCAGCTCATCCTCCCTTTCAAGCCTGCTCTTCTCAAGCTGTAGAGCCTGCCCTTCCTGGCCTTTCTCCCCCTCGCTGGCACATTGTGGAGCCTGTCTCCGCTTGCTGCCTCCAGCGCTTGCTCTCCTCCTGTGGCGGGAGGCTAAATGCCATCTATATCAGACAACCCGCTCCCAGACAGCAGCCTGCTCCATAGTCAGAGCACCTGCCTCCCAGCCCCTTGGCTTGCTTCTCTCTAAATGAGTCACCACCTACCCTGTTTGAACCAGAGCCCTGCGTGGTTATTCTCCCGCTGCCCCACGTCCAGTCCATGCCAGGTCTTCATCCAGAGTAGACCCCAGACCTGTCCACTTGGCTTCCATCACCTCCCCCTTCATCCAGGTGACTATAGGTTTTTGTACCTGTTTCACATCTACTTACGCAGGCAGCTAGCCCTTAGGAAACACCGGTCGGCACCACACTGCTGAACACCCCTCCATTGATGTCAAGTCCAGATTCTTCTGTGGTTCTGGGATCAGAACTAGCCCCTGTGTGTGGTAGGCAAGCACTCTCCCTCTGAGCCTCACCTCCAACTCCGAGTCCAGGAGTTCAGAGTCCTGGCCAGCTGTTCCTGAGGGCTCTGGGTCCCCCCCCTCCGGTCACAAGGCACCCTGCCCTGCACCTCTCTGCTGAGCTTTCTGCCGGCATATTCTTTTCCCTCGATCTTCTTGCTCTTCACCTGCCACATCTTTTAGCCTTAGCTCTGAACTTGGATGTGGTCTCCACAGCAAGGCCCTCCTGGCCTTCAGTGGACAGCACAGTTCTGGACTGAGTTTCTGCCCTTCCACCCTGTGTGTCCCTGCTGAGTAGGAGGAGGTGGGAGCCGCTATTGACCACTCCTGCCCAGAGCCACACCTGGAGAGGGCTGTCTGCATGGGGTGTTCCTGGGCTAGGGGGGCGCGGGTGAGAAGTGTGCCAGCCTGAACACCAGTGCCTCGGTGTCCACCACAGCTGGTACTGCAGACGCTAGAGTGGGCTCTCAGGTTTCATATCCTGTGCCTCAGAAAAGAGCCCCGAATTCAAGGTCCTCAGTGCTCAGTGGCGTGTAATGACTCATGGCTAATTGTTAGGCAAGACCTGCTTGGCTTCTCATATTTTTGGTTTGATGTGGCCCATGTTAAGTCTAAATTCATTTGAAAATAAGCTGTTGGAGAGCACTGCCTGGATCCAGGATGATCTAGTTCATCTTTCTCAGCAGTCTGTTCCTAAAGCAGTATCAGAAGAAGCTTTTGAATTCTGAATTTTTTTATACCTTTATTTTGTTTATTTTATGTGGTGCTGAGAATTTAACCCAGCACCTTTGATTAGAAGAAATTGTTTGGCGGGGCTGGCAGCGTGGCTCAGTGGTACAGTGCTTGCTTAGCAGGCATGAAGCCCTGTGTTCCATTCCCAGCACACACTCCTCAACAAAAAGAAGAAGAAGAAATTACTTGCAAGATATTAGTTATCTCATTATTCACCACTGATAAAGTGGAGGCCTAAAGTGTTCCCTGAGGTCACGTGGGCCAGAGTTCTGCAGTCTCTTGCTTGTCAGGGTGTCGTGATTCGGGGAACAGCTTTTTGTTTGTGTGTGTTTTCTGTTTTCAAGGGGCAGCCTAGTATGTGAGGGAAGCACAAGTCTCCAGGCCACATGGACCCCACCTAGATCCAGCTGTGAGGCCTTGCTCGAGCTGCTTGGCAGATTCAGCCTGGAGTCCTGGAGCCAGGGAATAAGAGTGTTTGCATGGGCCTCGTGGAGGATTAGCACACAGCCACTGTCGCCATGGTCACCCGGTCTTCTGCTTCTCCTGTGGAGAACTGAGAAGTAATCATTGCCATGTTTGTCCTCACAGGTGGAGGAAGTCAGAGATGCTATGGAGAATGAGATGAGGACCCAACTCCGCCGCCAGGCGGCTGCGCACACTGACCACTTACGAGATGTCCTCAGGGTACAAGAACAAGAGCTCAAGTTTGAGTTTGAGCAGGTGAGGCCCCTTGGTGAAGCTCAGCTGCCCCACGGCCTCTTCCTCCTGTGTGGTGCTGGGATGGACCCAGGCCTGGCCATGCTGCGTGGGCGCTCTGCCACTGAGCCACACTGCCCTTCTCTCCCTCTAGGGTTCCAATGGTGCACTTGGCCTTGTGGGGCCTGTGTGTATCTACAGAACTGTCACTCTTATCACGGGGTCTGTGTGTGGGGTGGTCGAGGAGTTCCGGGGTGCGCCTCGTCGTGTGAGGCTGCCCTTCCTGCCTCCTCTCCATGGACTTCAAGCGTGTGCTTGTGCTCAGACTGATGACCAAGAGCTTCCCAGAGAGACGAGACGTGGAGGCCACAGCAGAGTGTCTAATGCCTCTAATCCCAGCTCGCTCCTCCCCTCCTGGCATCTGCAGGAACGAGAGCGGGTCTGTCTTCTAAGGAGTGAGGCTTTCTAACTAAGGAAAGCTAGGAAATTGGAATTTGTGACAAGATATTTTAAGTTCCATTTGGGTTTTTTCTTCAGAGAAACATGAAGGGCTAATTTCTTCAGTAGAGGGTTAGAAGACGATCTCAGTGTTACCTGCAACACAGTGGCTGACTTTTGCAGTTGGCAGTTGGTTTCTAGCTTGAATAGTAAGTCCCATGAGAAAACCAGAGAGGTCGATGCGCCACGTCTGAGCCTGCTCCTGGGGTGCGGGCCACCGTGGTGGGACGGAAGGCCCCTTCTGGGGCAGCGGGGCTCTTCTCCAACCACTCGTGCTTCATTTCAGGACCTGTCTGAGAAACTCTCAGAACAAGAGTTAGAGTTCCGTCGCCTCAGTCAAGAGCAAGTTGACAACTTCACCCTGGACATCAACACGGCCTATGCTAGACTGAGAGGAATCGAGCAGGCTGTGCAGAGTGAGCAAGTCCCTGACTCTTCGCTCCGCTTCATCTCAGTGCGGCTCCCTGGGGTCTTGTGTCACGGGCAGCATGCTGACTCTAAAGTCACTCTCCTGTATTTCGCTTATTTCCTGGGACGTTGGCCCCAGATTTGAGAAGCATTTAACAGGTGTCTAAGAGGAAATCAGATAAGGGGGTGCTAAAGACCAACTCTGAATGATCTGTACTACAGACATGAGATAGTTTTCAGGCCTGTCACCCCACAGTCTTGCTTGTGTGTGTACTTGGTAGTGAAGGCCAGGGAGGACCTGCTCTCCTCCCTGGGCACTGGAGGGCTTTCTGGAGGTGATGTGCTAAGTAACCCCCCTGAAGTGGATAGGAGTTATGCTGAGGCCTCATGCTGATGGCGAGAGTCCTGTGAAATACATTTTTGGGGGATATAATAGAATCTCATTTTGCCATATTAAAAAACAAAAAAGCACAGTACTCGGGAGTTTTCAAAATTCAATCCTGTCTTGTGAGTTCATTGGGAATTCTTCCTCCTTGTTCTGCCCCCAGTATTGAGGGTTGAACCTGGGGTGCTCCACTCCTAGCCTGTTTTATTTTTTTATTTGGAGGCATGATTTCCCTAAAAGCCCAGGTTGCCTTGAACTTGGGATCCTCCTGCCTCAGTCTCCCAAATGGCTGGGATGACAGGTCGGAAGTATTCCATGTTTTTTGCAGCACAATTTCTGGTGACCTTAAAATGAATCTTAATAGTACCATCTTGCTTTTCAAGTACTAAACACTGAATATCTGACTTAGCCCACGAGTAACGTGTGTGCAGTTTGACCATGTTCTGGCCTGGGGCCTGGGGGAGAGGGGAAGAGTCAGGGCTTTGCTACATACAGTCCCCTGGTATCTCCATGACTCCAGCAGCCATCCTTGTGGAATTGTGCTGAGCCAGCTGTCTTGCCTGAGAGGCCCTGGGGCCTCTGCTGCCCTCAGGGACGGGCCTGCTGTTGAGTGCATCGAGAAAAGACTTTGCCTCTCTTCCTTTGCAGGCCATGCGGTTGCTGAAGAAGAAGCCAGAAAGGCCCACCAGCTCTGGCTTTCCGTGGAGGCACTGAAGTACAGCATGAAGACCTCATCCGCAGACACGCCCACTGTCCCACTGGGCGCTGCGGTGGAGGCCATAAGAGCCAACTGCTCTGACAGTGAATTTGCCCAAGCCTTAACTGCGGCCATCCCTCCAGAGTCCTTGACCAGAGGGGTCTACAGTGAAGAGACCCTGAGGGCTCGTTTCTACACTGTTCAGAAACAAGCCAGCAGGGTAGCCATGATTGACGAAACCAGAAACAGCTTGTACCAGTACTTCCTGTCCTACCTGCAGTCTCTGCTCCTGTTCCCACCTCAGCAGCTGAAGCCGCCAGCAGAGCTATACCCCGAGGACATGAGCACCTTTAAACTACTCTCATACGCCTCCTACTGCATCGAGCATGGTGACCTGGAGCTGGCGGCCAAGTTTGTCAACCAGCTGAAGGGGGAGTCCCGACGAGTGGCCCAGGACTGGCTGAAGGAGGCCCGGGTGACGCTAGAGACAAAGCAGATAGTAGAGATCCTGACAGCTTATGCCAGTGCCGTGGGCATAGGGACCACTCAGGTGCAGCCAGAGTGAGGCCTGGGGAGTGGGCAGCGTCGCCGCTTACATCGGAGACAGCAGCGCTAGATGAAGGGGTTTGCAGCAAGGGTCCCAGAATTGTCTAGAAACCAGGTTCCGATCCTGTGTGAGTGTCCACACCTGTTGCATCTACCCTCAGTCCACCTGCTATCATGTCACTGAACTCCAGGTTGCCCTCTTTGCAACTTGTGTAATGTGTCCTGCTTCTCAGGTGTTACTGATGAGGCTCGTGAGCCAGTCCAATGATGTTTGTGATCCCCACTATTGATTCTGCCCTTGGAGCAAACTGAATAAAGCGACACAGTGGAAACCAAGCGTCTTGTCACTTTTTAAAAGTGCCACTGCTAGTTTGTTATTGTGTGCAGAGAACACTCCTCAACAGCAGCCACAGACCTGGGAATCCTGGTCCCAGTGTCCAGGCTGTGGGCTAGGGTCACCAGAAGACCAAGTCTTGCTTTTCTTGGCTTTGAAGTTTTAGTAAAGCAATTGCTGCTGGTCCAACTTGAAGGAGGGATGTATGTGCCAGGTACCTGTGTGTTTATAACTGGGGACCCATCTTTGTTGTGATGCTGCTTGCCACCTGCAGGAGGAGGAAGTCATTCCACTTGGGACACTGTGCCCCCACTGCTGTGCAGCCTCACAGAGCAGTCCTCCAACCCCTGCTTCTGTCCTGTGCTATTGCCCAGGCTGTGCTATTGACCGGGGTAGGGGTAGTGAGCCTGGAGTCTTAGCAAAGGGATTGAATAATTTTGGGTTTTACCTGGATCACCCTAGGCCCAGAGGACTTTCTTGTTTCCCCTTGTTAAAGATGGGGGTGATGGCCATGTTGGATAACCAAGCCTGTTTTCCTACTGCTGGACTTTCACTCCCTGAAGACTAACACTACTACATAAAAATATTGCCCGTTTTTTTCCCTAAATTGTCATTTTTTATTGGGGTTTATATGTTCATAAACTTACTAAGGAGGCATTTTTATCTGCTTAACAATCTGCAAATTATGGTGAGGTGCTTCTTATATTTCTGCTGGTATTCACCAGCCTTTGAACTTAAGTTGCATTGACCTCGTCTTTGATTTTGGGATAGATAGGCCTAGATGGATGTTAACATTCCTTATGTTCCATCCAAAATATTCCTTATATTCTTAATTCAAAACACATCCAGTCTTGGACTGGGACACCTGGCTTTGTGGCAGGCCCTTTGCGGGTGAAAGCCTTCCAAGCTATTTCCCGGACCCTATGGAGTGGCATAGAACTGTAAGTACATCCACTTGCAAAGTTCAGCTTACTTGTCACATCAGAAGTTCTTGAAATTTCTACTTTACTCGGGGAAATATGGTTTGTAAGGAATTTTCTTGGAGCCCCAAAGAATGGCCTTCAGGTGTATTTATCTGAGCTGACAAGAAGCAGGCAGCACTGAGGGGTGAGGCTGGATCTCCATGTAAAACCACGGACTTCTGTCTCAGCTCCTCACCACCCCAGCTGAGGTAGGAGGAAGGTGTGGCTGAGAAGAGGAGGCTGCTTAGCCTGGGTTCTCTGCTGTTTGAAGAAGAGGCAGCCAACGACCAGGCTGGGGAGGTGGGCAGGGTAGGGCATACAGGTTGGCTGCACTGCAGCAGTCTCTGAACTGCTGGTGTCACTGCTAGCTGAAGGCCACTCAGAGGAAACTCCCACTCTGCCCATGTGCCTCAGTCCCAATCTGATCTCCCGCTGCCCTGGGCCTGACTGGTGCAGGATGGTGTGAATACTTCTCAATGCAAACTTCCCAACTTAATACTGAAAGTCACTCAGGCTTCTGAACCAGTGATTTAGAGGAATGTGTAACTTTAGGCTTTTTAAAAACTACTTCTGTATTCCTTTGACTTTCACCCTCTGCTTTCTCTAAATGGTTCTGGAGAGGATAGTCTCCAAGCCCCAAAGGATGCACAACAAGAGCATTGAGTTAACACAAAAGAAAAACCACAGGCCACTTATCTTCCCAGGTCCAGGGGTCACCCTTCACCTGACCACAGGTTTGTGCTTGATGGATCTAGACATGGAGAAAAGGGGGTCCCCTGCCAGTGTGTGAGGGGTGCTGGCTCCTCCAGCCTTCTGGGAGGGGAGATTTCTTGGGGTTGTACTGGGGAATGAGCCCAGGGATCCCACTGGGCTACATCCGTGTCCCTTACTGAGAACAGGGTCTTGCTGAATTGCTGGGGATGACTTTCCCGTCTCCTGAGTCACTGGGATTATAGGCACGTGCCATCCTGCCCAGTGTGTTGGTTTTGGAAGAGTGGCGAGACCCCATTGGTACCAGTGGTGAAGTTTGAAATTACTGCTCTTGGACATTCATCTGTAAAAATCCTGAATTTTGCTGAGCTCTAGAAAGCATTCCTGGGCTTGATCCCTAGCAGTACTTCCTCAGAAGTGTCCACGGCTGGCCAGGTCCAGCTGGCCAGCACTTTGTGATGGGCTCCACCGTGAACCAGCAGGCTGTTCAGGTGCTTGCTGCACAGACCTTGGGTAGTATTCCTTGACTATTCCATGTCCTAGCATGTGGCTGGACACCAGCCAATATACCTTTCCCTTGCACAAAGTCTGAGATGGCCCTGCCCACTTACACTCCTAGATCCCACTGATCACGACAACAAGTCGTTGAGATTTCAACCTTGTGGACCTACACAAGTAGGTCCCTGTGTGCTCATCTCTGCTGCAGTGGAACATCACAGGCACCTCCCAACTGCCCGTGAGGGCCACCCTTAGGTCCCACTCGGCACCACGCCTTTCTCCCCTGCTGAGGGTCCGGTCATTCCTACCAAAGCTGAGTTCAAGTCCTGTAGGACAACTGTCCTGTGCAGAACATGGGCACACAGCCTGGGCCCTACACTCACTTTTCCTGGCCTCGTACTTGGCAGTGTCCGTACAGTGGCTGGGATCAGTGAATCTTCTGCCAAGGGTGATGTTCAGCACTTACTAGGACTCCAGGGCGGACTGGAGTCGGCCTTTACTACCATTGGGATCTCCTGCCTGCACACTGAGAGATGTGGTAAAACAGCAGGAGTCCTCAAAATGTCCTACTGAGCCAGGCACCCGCAAGTCCGTAGCTCACACCCACAGATGGTGTCCTTCTGAAGTAGCGCCAAGGCCCACTCCCTCCTGTCCCAGGGAAGCCTTGCGCCCCCCCCCCCCCCAACTCTTCCTCTGGATTCACTTGCTGCTCCTGCAGAAGCTGTGTCTCTGTGTGTCTCTGTGCCTGTCCCAGCTTCAGGAAAGGCTGAAGGCTTCCTGGGTTTTATCCCGGCTGTTTATGTGCCCCTCAGCTCTGGGGTCACCCACCAAGAGCAGCATAGTGTATCTCCTTTAAATACTGAGGTTTTTCTGAACTCAAGTCTGGTTCTAGCTGGATCTGAATCACAGCTTAAACTTCTCCTCCATATGTCTAAACTTGTAAACACAAACTCTCCCTAGGTAAGGGTCAGCTGAGGAATGTCTGTGGTCCTGTTCTACTGGAGTGGGTCTTTGAAGAGGAGGGGTCTGGGGCTTCGGTTGGGGCTCAGCAGTGGAGTGCTTGTCCCTGTGTGAAGGCCTGGGATCGACCCTCAGCACCACATAAAGGTACTGTGCCCATCAACAACTAAAAAATCATTAAAAAAAAGAAAAAAAAAAGGGGGGGGGTCCTGTGGCACTAAGACGCCCTTATTTTAAAACAAGTGCCTTTCAGGAGAGCAGCATGAAGCTGAGCTGCAGAGTAAATGGAGAGCCACCAGAAAGGCAGGCCACACAGCCAAGGACCCTGGCACACTGCCAGCTGGCCACCCACAGGTGCTAAGGAGCCAGATGAAGGCCAGTCCCACTGGCAGACTTCCAGGCCACCAGCCTCTCCCTTAGGTCCCACTCAGCACCACGCCTTCTGCCTGACCCCAGTCCACTTCTAAGTGATTACCACACTGGAGTGCCCACCCTGTGTGCTCCATTAAGACGCTTCCAGGGAAAATGGGAATCAGGTTCTCAGGATGTGTGGGTCCTAGGGAGGATGGCAGGGTGGCTGTGACATAGGACAGACACCGCACAGGTCCAGGGCAGCGCACGGGGCACACAGAGCAGCTTGTGAGGGAGGAAGTCCTGGTGGGGCGGATGTTCCTGAGAAGCCCTACAAGCAGCACCAACCCCTTCAAGAGGGCACCACCTGCCCTGACGGGCCTGCACTCAAACTGTAAGTGCAGCACACAGGCCAGTGAACAGGAGAGCCGAGACACTGTCCTCTGTGGTGCTGGGGACAGCCCTGGGCTCCACCATGAGCCCTGCTCCTCCAGTGGGCAGCCTATGGCGAAGGCTGTTGTGGGTTTTTTAAAGGACAGACACACAAGTCACGCATACCAATCGCTGGGTTTACTTTGCCCCCCACCCCCACTCGCCGGCCCTCGTGCTTGGGGGACTGAACCCAGGGGTGCTCACAGGCTCTTCCCACCTCAGCCTCCCCAGCAGCTGGGATGACAGGTATGCACACCACTGCACAACCTAAAATGGCCATTTCCAGGTTAATGAAGTCATCATGACGTGATGTACTGCATGTAAAGCTCCCGTCTATCCCCGAGACCTGGGAAGTCCCAGCATCCGGGGCGCAGGGGTCAGGTTTGGCAGTGAGGGAGCCAGGAGGGTGGCAGCTGGGGGTCACTCCCTCAGCCAGCACAGCAGCATGTCAACTGCGCCGCAAGTCCACATCCTGCTTCCTCAGGCTACTGTGAACGCTCTGGCAGCGTGGCCAAGGCCACCTCACTTTCACCTGCCCTTGGTACTGTCACCATCACTGCTGTCCCCGTCGCTGCTGTCACTGTCGCTGTCGCTGCTCAGAGCAGCCAGGTGGCCCAGGGCTTCCCTGTGGGGAGAGGCGAGGTGCTGCTGAGTGCACCTGCGGGTGGACTCCATGGTCCCAGTCAGCAGGCATCTGCAGTCGCCCCTCAGTGTACACCACGGGGTAGGAGAAGCCCAGCCCTGCCCGCAGGCCTCCCTGACCTCAGGAAAGAGGGAGCTGTGCCTTCTCCACGCAGAGGACAAGGGCTGCTCCCTCAGGCCCCACTCACTTCTGTTCTGCGCTGATTGCAAAGTCCGCCATCACCCTCTGGGTGAGCTCCTCACAGATGGGCAGGCTGAAGGCACTCGCCAGCCTCACGACCTCGAGGGCCTGGGCAGGGCTGCTGGACACTTTCGCATTGTCCATGAACTCACGCAGCAGCTCGTTTCTATGAAGGCAGACAAGACACGCACATGACCATTGACCCTGCAGTGCTGGGGACTTAACTCAGGGGATGGAGGCCTTCTGAAGCATGCAGGCGCAGCGCCCTCCAGGGTCATGCCCTCCACGTGCCCAGCGCCCAAATTGTGGGCCCCATGACTGGCCCCAGACAAGCCTGAGTGGCTGGCTCCAGCCCAGCCCAGCCAGGCCTGCCCATCCACTCACCTAGGGATCTTATTGTGCTTCCTGAAAAGCCCCAGCATCCTCCTGTGCAAGAAGAGACCAGACACTGTGACCAGCAGAGCAGGAGGCAGAGGGCCAGTGCCTGCCCTGCCCATCTTTCAGAACCACCCCAACCCACACTCCACATGGTCAGCTCCTCAAGAGGTCTGGACGTGACCGGTGTCAGAAACTGCTGGTGCCACGTCCTTCTGCAGAGAACAGCTTTCCTCCAGGGTGGTGCAGAGCAGGCTCAGATTGCGCGGTCTCGTGTAGGTGCCGCCACCAGCCTGCCACATGCAGGACAGAGGCAGACACACACACTCAGCTCCCATGACTCAGCTGAGGTCCGTACCCCTGCGCCAATCATCACAGCCTGTGGCTTGCCACACCAGCCAACATAGGAAACGCACGTCTCCACCCCTAGAGACAGGCGGGTGGCAGAGAAGCCACCCATCTGAGACACAGAAGTAACCACTATACTCTGGAATGGCGGTCCCATGTTCAAGTCAGGAGGCAGGCATAGGGGCCACCCTTGCTTCCTGAACCTGAGACCTGACCACCTCCGAACCCAACACAAACTCGGCAGCTCTGTCTGCCTATAGCTACCCTACGCGGAGCCTTCGGCCGACTTTCCTGATACTGAAGGAAGGGACACCATTGGACACTGAGCCAGCACGAGGCGGTGCTGACAGACACATGGCCAGGGCATGCAGCACATGCCTTCTCACCAGTCCCACATACAGCCCACATGCTAAGGTAGAGGACAGTGCGGACAAAGTGCTTGCAGGTAATACGTCAATAACCCAAGTGACCAAGGCATTTTCCAAAATGAACATATTTGACCACTTTTTTCCATTTCCAAGCCCACAGACCCAGAAAGCAGAAAAGCCAGGTAGGAAAGAGAGTTCATCTGAACCATGCCCTCCTCTCGAATATTCACCGTGCATGTTGGCGTTCCAAAACTCTGATTTTTAACCTGGAACCTCTAAGTTCCCATCCCAAACTCCCGCATTCTGATTTTGGCCTGGTAGGATAAGTGTTCTTCACACTCGCCTGAGGCTGGGTACTCACCAGGCTTCCTGGGTCCTCCCGGCCCGTAAGAGGAGGATGGCCACACAGTTGAGGGGGGTGGCGGGCCAGTCGGGAGCAGTCTGCCTGGCTTCCTGGCTCTCATAGGTGGATCTGATGTCGGCAGCGCAGTCAGCAAATGCAGCCTGGAGCTGAAAGGCTGAGGGTCAGCAGAAATGCCCACCTGGTTCCCCGGGGAATTTAAGTTCAGGAGAAGCAGAGAACAACAAAGGTCTCTGAGCCATGTGTTCTATCAGCTGACCTTGCTGCATGCACGGCACATAAGAAGTGACAGTAAAAAGATAAAGAGCCTATCCTCAATCATTTGATCAGCCATATTGCTCAAGATCCACCATGCATTCTCTCTCTAAAGCAGGCTGCTGTTCACTGTCAGGACACTGATGGACAAGACACCCCCACTGTGTGCTGTAGGCCAGAGGAGACAGTGACTTCAGGAAGGGACTCTACTAACAGTAGCATGTCTACATGCATCTTAACCCAAACCTAGGTTTGGGTGGCAGAACACTCCCAAGGGACCTCAGCACAGAGGTCAAGGCGGCTGGTGCCCATGTACTGTAAGGGTGACGAAGCTGCAGCTGAGTCCCACTTACCTCCGCAGGGTGCTTATCCCTTGCCATGAGCATCAGGATCTCCTCTCTCAGGTTGCTACGGTAAGTGTGGCCATATTCTTTACTGTCTTAAGAACAGAAAGAAACATGAGAGTGACCACCCAAGCAGCTTCTGGCTGGCCTTCGTCCCCTTCAGCTCCCACTTTTATCCTGTGGGGGTAAAAACAATAAGCTGCTGACGTCACCTATTCCAGGTTTACCCCAGAGTCCCAGAAGACCAGAGTGACCCAGAATCCCAGTGACCCCCAGAATCCCAGAAGATCAGAGTGACCCCAGAAGACCAGAGTGGCCCCAGAGTCCCAGAGTGGGCCCCAGAGTGACCCCAGAGTCCTAGAGTGGCCCCCAGAGTCCCAAAAAGACCAGACTGGCCCCCAGAGTTCTAGAAGACCAGAGTGGCCCCAGAGTCCCAGAAGACCAGAGTGACCCCAGAATCCCAGAGACCAGAGTGGCCCCCAGAGGAGCAGTGAGGGCCAAACCCCACGTTTCAGCCAGTGCTCAGTGCTCAGCACAGCAACCATGCCCTCCTGGTGCCACCAGCACCTCAAGAGCCGCTGTCCCACAGCACCGGGAACCTCCAGGGTTCCCCCAGACACAGTGAAGGAGCAGAGCAGGACTGCGGCCAGGGTTTCTCACACAAAACCAAGGCAGAGAAAAACCAGCTTCATACTAACATGGTGCTCGCCCAAGGCAGAGGGACAGATGTCCCAGTCTCAGCCTGCCGCTGACTTGCACGTGAGGCAGATCAGGCTCACACCCACGGCTGAGAGACAGGGATGCAGAGGAGCCAGAGTGACATTCATGGACTTAGAGTTGGCCTGGGACGAGCACGGCCCTCCGCCAGGTCACAGCACAACAGCGGCACAAGCCTGGGCCTGCTCCCCTCACCAGGGGATGAACACAGGCTACTCAACACAGCCACACTTTCCTTACACAATAGGAAACATAGCAGATGACCTTGAAACAGACATCAAGGAATGTTCTTGATTCAGCCAAAATGGAAGTTCCTATCCCTAACAATAATGTTAGCATCTCAATCAAAACTCAGGCCACTGAAGTAGGACGGGCCTCGACACAAAGCCAACACTGACCTTTCCAAATCTGAGGAATCACTTCTAGCCGATTGGCCACATCCAATGCTTGCAGAAGACCTATGAGCACTTGGGAATGGGGAAAGAAGACCTAATGAAGAGGAACACAGATACAATTTTAAAGCACTGATCAGTGGAGACACCCACAGGTCCATCTGCAAGGACAGGACAGTGATAAGCCATCTTACTGAAGGTATCAGGTCCTTGTACCACTTCAAGGTGACATCGATGTGTTCCATTAGACAAAGCAGACCGAAAAACTTGGAACTGTAATGGAGAAAACAAGTACATTTAGTCTAAAATCTCCACATCTAACCACAAGGTCATGATCGGTGAAGTCAGAGCAGAGTTACACGATGAAGGCTGGGCAGTTTTCAGCATGCACACCAGTGTGATGCACGGCTGCCCTATCAATACCTGGCCATTCCTAGCTGCCTTGTCCATGCACTCCAGGTCTTGGCAAGCAGATACTGAAAGCAGTGTGTGGAGAGTCTGGGCACAAGAAAACAGTCCCCACACTGACAGGAGGCTGCCCCTTAGGTTCATGTCCCCGGAGTTGTGGGATGGTATTTTTTTAATGGTACAGGGATTGAACCCAGGGCCTCACAGACAGTGGACAAGCATGCACACCAGGCTGCATCCCCACACTTGCTTGTTTATATATTTATTTATTTTTGGTACCAGGGATTAAACCCAAAGGTGTTTAATCACTGAGCCATATCCCTGGCCTTTTAAGACAAGGTCTTGCTGAGTTGCTTTGTGCCTTGCGAAGTTGCTGAGGCTGGCTTTGACCCTGTGATCTTGCTGCCTCAGCCTCTCTAGCCAAAGGGACCACAGGCATGGGCCACATCTGGCTATCCCCTGCTCTTTTTTAAAATTTTACTCTGAAGCAATGTCAAAGTTGTGTTGGCTGGCCTCAAACTTGTTATCTCCTGCCTAGGCCTCCTGAGTAGCTGGAATTGCAGGCGTCCACCATGTCTGGCTTAAATTCATGTTTTTATCTGCCTAAAAGCAAACCCAATAATGTAAGCTCTCTGAGCTCCAGTACCTTTATTTATATGTGTTGTTGAGAATAGAACCCAGTGCTTGATACATGCTAGGCAAGCACTCTACTACTAAGCCCCAATTCCAATATCTTAAAATTTAAATAAAAGCAAGGTATTGGGAAGAAATCTTTAGGGAATTCCCACTACGACAATTTTAAAAAATATAAAAGGCATTAAGGAAAAAGACAAGAAATTTTAAAGTGTTACGAAGAAAATAAAATCTCAAAGCATACACACCTGAGACTTCAAAATCTGGCAATTTAGGCACTGCTTTAATTTCTAAGTGCTCAATTAACACGACCTATTAAATAATAGGCATGCTGCCTAAAACCAGAGGTGAGATATGCAGGGCCAAGAATCTCCCACTTGCAAAATCTAATTAAAGGACACATTTCCTGGGGCTGGGGTTGTGGCTCAGAGGTAGAGCGCTTGCCTAGCACGTGCAAGGCCCTGGGTTTGATCCTCAGCACCACATAAAAATAAACAAAATAAAGGTATTATGTCCAAATATAACTAAAAAAATAAAATATTAAAAATAAATAAATAAAGAACACATTTCCTACACTTACTAATAGAAATTCCGACGAAGATCAGGTCCAATGAACTTCCGGTTGTCTCCTGTATTTAAAAGGCCATGTACTTCATAAGCAAGTTCTAGATCCTTGAGAGATGAGCACTGAAAATTTGCAAGCAGAATACTGATGTTTTATAAGGCAAACAGTGGCTCAGAAAGAAAAGTACAGCTCTCTTCAGAAATGCTTATACTGAATCAATTTACTGACAGCAAATAAGTTATAATAAATAGGGAGAAAAATAAATCCCAAGCTTTGTGCATTTTATTTAAAATAATTCAATTTACCTTCAGAAATAAATCCTACAAGAAACAGAGAGCCCTCAGTCCAGCACCACTGTACTTTGCAAAACCCACATAAAATAGCCACCCAGGAGAGTGATAGCTCTTCTCTCCTGCGAAACACTGCTGTCAACACAAACACCGCCAGGGAAAAGGGTCTGAGCACACACACACTTGAGCACCCAGAGGAAAAACCAGGACAGCCACTAAACGGCAACACAAGCATCCTCGGGAAGCAGGCTGCACCCCATTCACCCTAAAGCCACGTGAAATTTCCCCTGATTAATATGACAAAATGAGACCAAAATAAAAATCAATTTTTACCAACTTAAAAGGTTAACTCAGAGGCAAACATAAAATACTCCAAAAGCTCATCTGAACAGAGGCACCATGTGACTTAAAGTATAAACTTTGGAGAAAGAGGAAAAACAGAAGTGAAGACATGCCAAGACCTGTCTGGCCAGGGAGAGCCCTGCCCTCCAGTTAGGTCAGTTAAACTGGGAAAATAAAGCTAAGCAAAGACTGGTACTCACGACACTCATGGCCGACTGAAAGAACATATCTGAAAAAGTCCACGGGAACTTTGGTTACAAGGAATAAAATGTATTTTCAAGTCAGTAACATTAATAAAACTTCTGACAACTAAGTAGGTTGTGTGCCAGGTAAAGTTAACAGAAAAAAAATTATGAGAAGTATACAGCCGGCCTTCTCAGATATCACCACCCAAACCCTGCCCTTGCCAAGGCCAACCGGCATCAAGAGCTGCCTGCGGCCAGGAGGGAAAATCAGCGATTTCTATACATACCATCATCAAGGTCCTTTGGAGAAAAAGCCTTTCCTGCTAATTCATTCACTATGTCATAGATGATGAGGGATGGTGCTTTTGCAGAGCTCCCTACAGAACAAGAAAGCGAAGGGGTTCACCAAATCCACTTCCTGCACCACCCCCAGCTCACAGCAGCCCGTACAAAAGGGCTGCCTCCTTCCTGCACTGAGCCTCAGGCCTGGCCAAACGCCTGCTACAGGAACCAACCACTGCCCCTACAGAGCACAGTGCTCCCAAAACCCAAGTCAGCCTTTGTCCACAAGTTCCAGCCCTAGCCTTTGGCTTTCTGTCTCAGCCTCTTCTCAAGCAGCTCAGATATTCATTGGAGGGGAGCAAAACCCTGTGCATAACATACCCCTCAGCAAACCAATGCGCTTAGAAAAGGTCAACTGCACAAGCAATGGAACATATGAGCTCACTATAACAGGTCAAAAAATTGACCTTCAACATTTCTGGTCAGATAATTCTCTATATTCCCTACCTCTCCACACCTAATTAAAATACCAGTAATAAGTGCAGGGCTATCTTGCTATGTTATCCTGAAGCATGTGGCCATTTGCTAACATTCCTTTCTACTAGTTATACAGTATTGCATTTTAAGTGTACTTCTTGTTACTTCGGGCTCTCTCCCTTGGGTAAGTCTATGAATTACTAATGCAGAAAGCCAACTGATGTATATAAGACCAATTAATACTCCCATGCCCACCACGGCCACAGCTGTCCATTTAGGAAACACAAACAACCTGGACTCAGGTGAGCAACAGGCCAAGTCATGCATGATGGTAGAGAAGAGAAACAGCCTTTGGGCTCAGAGCACTGGCTTCACAGCGGTCTGATCAGGGCTGAGTAGAATTCTAGAGGTCACAGTTATCATGGAAACTTTCGTCTGTCACCAAAATAAACCAGTTGTGTATTTGTTTTTTTTTTTAGTGGTAGATGGACAAAATACCTTTAATTTATTTATTTTCACATGGTCTGAGGATTGAACTCAGTGCCTCACATGTGCTAGGCAAGCGCAGCACCACTGAGCCCCAGCTTCAGCCCCATGTTTGGTTTTTTCTTAAAGCCAAAAAACCCTTGTCTATAGATGAGGGTGAACACTTTGCAAAATTGGCTCTCCAAGGCAGAGAATTAGGTTCCCTCTGCTGTTTCATAAGGCCTACCACAGGAAGGAATGGCTTCAGCTGTCACTTCTGAATTCAAGGGCTCCTTCTCAGGCTAGGGACAAGGGAGTAAGAACCTTAAGATTCCTCAGTGCCTGCAATGTGCCTTCGAAGCATGGGACAAGACACTATCACCACTCTCTTGCTGTCACTTGTCACCCTGTCCCTTTCTACAGGGGTGGTAACTAAATGAGAGAGCTGAAATTCAACCTGGTGTTCCAACTGCCTCACACGCACAGCTCCCATAGGAACTGACCTAACGCAGGTGACAAAGGGAGCATGACGTCCTCCCAAAGGCTACAAACACAATCACCGAGAATGGCGGCCACTAGCTACACAGGACTGCTGAGCCCTCTGGCACCAAAACTTTAAATTTTCCTTTCTTTTAATTAACCAGCCACATGCAGCTACTGTCTTTTGTATTCACAGTTCTAGAGACCAAAAGGAACTCCAGGCTGAAACTCTTTGTCCACCCTCTTTCTGTTCCAACAACACAAGTACACTGTAAACCTGCCCTCCAGCTCCGAGTTCACATCTCACATCACAACAAGGTGACCACCTTAAGAAGAGCTTCTCGCTCAGGCTACAGGGGTTAATTTGTGAACTCTCTAATCTCACTTCACATGCACAGAAGATAATTTGCAACAACTAATCACACAAACGTAGGGAGCTGTTCTACCCAAATTAAAATAAGATTATCATACATACCTGGTTGGTAGAATACCTGAATGATGTGGTGGTATGTTGCAAGCGAGGGTTCTCAAAACACCAGGTGGATGGAAAAAATAAGAAATGGAAGTAAAAACACAGCTGTTCAAAATATAGCTCACTGCAGCATGCTGAAGGGATGTGAACGCTGAGGGATCCTGCCCGCTGTCTCAATATCGCAGAGGTGCAAAACCCAAGACGGCAGCCTCTCCCTAACACCTCACCAAGCAGATTCCCCGTGAGCAGCAGGGCAGAATGGTGCAAAGCGATGCCCGAGCACCCTCCCACAAGCCCTTTCTGAACACACCACACCAGCAGCATGTAGGTTCAACCCCTTGTCGTAGGAAAATGTCTGTCATGCAATTTAAAGCTAACCAACAGTGATCAACTTTCCTCAGAACCGAGAGCTATAAAAGCGTACCTTAATTTGCTCTAAAGGACACCAAGATGAAAGTACTTTGGTTGTCCTTGGGAATCCACAGGGCAACGGCCCAGAGGATCGAACCCCAGCACCAGACCCTCAGAGGATCAAGGCCTCCTCAACCCCAGGGCTCTGAAGGGCCAACTGAGTACGCCCAGGTTGGGAAGAAACCCCTCACAGCACGCAACCTGCACCAGAACGCACAGATTGCCTCTGCCCAGTCTCTGGCCCTCAGTGAGGACTCCAAACGTGCCCTCACCTATTCCAATGGCCTTCATCTCACGCAAGGTCTGCAAGGCAGGCATTCTCCCGAAGGCATGAAACCTCCGGAGGCATTTCAGAAGGGTGTTAAAAGTCTGCAGGTTTGGTTTGACTTTCTGCACAGACATGTGTTTCAGCAGCTCCTAGGTGAATCAGAAGCACGAAGTAGTTCTTAAGCCTGGGTGGACAATTAGTAATGAACATCGTACAAAGAATGTCAATGACAAAAGGAGAGAGAAATTTAGCGTTCTGGCTGTGTTTGAAGCAGGCCAACGATCATATGCGACTCATCCAACAGGAACTTCACAACAGACACACAACACAACAGCAACAACACTGACGTGAGGCAGTGACAGGGGTGTCCTGAACGCCTGCCGCACGCTCTGTTGCAGAACGTCAGCCGAGGGCAGCGAGCACGGGGTGGCGCGGGCCGAGGCGACCCACCCTTCTTACCAGCATGCCGTTCCACTTCTCCTCAAACTTCTCGTTGGCCATCAAGGCTCTCGCTTCAATCAATGCGTTGAAGGTGTGAACGTCAGCTGGAAAAGAAAACCAGAAAAACAACACCTGGGGCTGAGGCTCTCCTCTGATCAGTGGTCTCCAGCGTGTCCCTGGGCTAATCTACATGCCCACATAACTGGACCTCTGGACCACAGCCACAGAGGAAGGCAAAAGGCAGGCCCGTGACTGAGGCCAGACCCAAGGACTTCCCAAGGGCTCTTAGGAGAGGAGAGGGACAGGAAGAGCCGTCCAGCTCACCTCGGAGTCTGCTGTTCAGTAACTCGGTGTATAAGTCCAACGCCTGTGCGTATGCCCGGTGCTGGAGGGGGAGGGAAGGAGAAGGGTCATCGGCTGCTCCATCAGAGGCCTGCGCCCCCTATGTTCCAGGTGGCACTGTAGCAGGGAGCACCAGAGCAGCCCCTTCCCCAAGGCTCGCACTCAGGGCCCAGGCTCTGCCTGGAGACTGAGGTGTCAAGTCTGAGGGTGAGGGAGGATCGCACCACCATGTCCAGTGGGCTAGGAGCCACTAAAACACCCCATGAAGCAGAGGACAGCCCCCGTGACAACCTGACCCAAAACATCAGCACAGGCTGAGCATTGCATCTGGAACCTTAACAGCCGCAAAGCCCAAGACCTCTGAGCACTGGCGGAGCTGCAAGGGGAAACCACCACCTAGACCTCGAGTGAACGTGAAAGACATAACACAGGCCCAGACGTCATGGACAGATGCAAACATTCCAAACGCTTACTCCTGGTCCCAAGCCTTCTGCATAGGGATAAGCAACCTGTAGCTCTGAGGATGAGAAACCCGACCCAGTGGACTTTACAGAGGAACATAAATAAATAAAACCGAGCACCTTCACCATTCCTCGGATCATGGTGCAGTAGGAATGTGCAGTCTTCTCCGGCATTAGTGCGAAGATCCTCTCAGCGTTGTTTTTGGCTCTAGAGACAGGAAAACAAATAGGAGCCAGGGCGCAGGGCAGCCCATGTCCAGCTGCAGAAGGCACTGCGGGTTTACAAGCCCAGGCACCGCAGGCGCAGTCTCAAATCAAATGGTCCCAACACCCAGAGTGGGAGACACAGTGCCCTGGTCTCAAGGACCTTGAGTAGCCACCCAGGGCTCTGCAGACATAAAGGCCAGCCTGAGACAGGGCGTGTGGTGCGGCACCCGCCCCCAGGAACTCCCAGGGGAAACACTGACAACAGCTGCTCCGAACCCGTCATCGTCTAGCAAATGCATGCCCCCTCTCCCTTTATTAGAAAGAGAGAGAGCACTTAATACAAATTACCCTAGGACTCGAGCCCAGACTCCAAATGCCATGCTCTTCAGCATTCCTAATCATCACAATCTAAGAAATCTGCCCCATCCTCTTTCAGACTCATCCCTCCCGCAGGGAGTCTAATGTCAACGCATTTTCACTTTCCAGATGGCCACACCTCCAGGTTTGTGTATGCTCTCAAATGCAGTCAAGTGTTATGCACAGTCCTTCAGAACTGTGGACACAACTACTTGGTTGGTAGGCCTAAATTGGCACCATATTCTAGCATCTGCATTTTTAGTAAATAAAAGCTTCAAATCTTTTCAGAATTAGGGATACTTATTCCAAAGTAGCACTAGTGATGAGACCCCCACAGGAACCAGAGTAGGTGACGGCCACACTGAGCTAAATGGGGAAACCAGGACGATAAGCATTGCGCAAAATGTCTGTGCTGCAGGCTGAAGGTGACGCCCTTGGGAGAGACAAAGGTCTCCGTCACATGCACAGGACTCTGAACCTCACAGCGGCAGCAGATCACATCCTCTTGGGGGTGCTGGGGCACATCCCACCCACCCAGAGAAGCTGCAATACAGGATTCCGATTCTATGTAACCTACTTCCAAGTGACTCCAGCCTGATGAGCAGCCTTCACACTGGCTGTTTTGTTATTTTCCTCTGTGGTCTGCTCCTGCAATGAAGCATCAACAGAAATAAAAGGTTAGACCACAGAAAGCACTCTCCCAGGCTCACCACTGAAAAGGCAGCAGGGACTCAGGGAAAAAAGGAAAAACAGATCCAGGAGGAGGCAAGAGAAACCCACCAAATGCTTGTGCCCAGACAAGCATCAGCAGAGGACAGAGGAAGAACGAGTTGGCTCCAGAGAATGAGGAAAAGCCCAGGCCCTGAACGGCCCAAACAAGACAGAGCTGGAACTGCACGCCAGAGCACAGCCTACGTCTCAGAGGCCACACCTGGTTCCCCATCAGGGCACAAGCCAGTGAAGACACAGACTCAAACCCAGCACCAGGGCCAACAGATGTCGACGCTTCCTGGCGCCACACTGCCCAGCACTGCCTGGGCTGGACAAGGGGACACTAGGAGGCCAGGAGGACTCACGCACTACCCTGTGTCCTGCACTGCAGAACAGTTATGCTGACGAATGACCCACGCCCACTACAGGCAAGCCCAGCGCTCAGAGAGAAGCACTTTCACAAAAACACAGGTTGAACATCCCTTTGTTTAAGATCCTGGGGACCAAAAGTCCTTCAAATTTAAGATCTTTTGCATTTCGAAATACGTGCATGTATATAACAAGATAGCTTGGCAATGATCCAAGTCTAAACATGAAATTCATTTGTGTTTCATCCACATCTTAGACACTAAACAGTGAAGGTGATTTTATGTAATATTTATTCCTAGTACCTGAGGTGATCCAAGTAGTCCTGTGTGGATTTTCCACTAGTGGCACTCAGAAAGTTCAGATTTTGGAGCATCTGCCTTCAAAAACTTGGGTTAGGGATTTCAGACTAGGGATGCTTGCCTGTACTTTGCTGTACACACTGTCCCACTTAGTCGGTGACTCTACCAACACTCAGCCATGCATGAGTGATCTTAAGGGTGACTGACACCCACCTACCCCCTCAAAGAGTTCAGCACACACTAGTGGACAGACATGGATTATGTTCAGTACCTCAGCAGTTACGGGTATAAAGACCACAAGAACAAGGTCAGCCTTGCTTCTGCTTACTTGATACAGAGGGTTCCTTGGAATCAACTTCCAGAAGAGAAACCTGTGGGTTGAGAGTCTACGTACAAATCCACCCAAGCAACCCTGCACACAGGCCCAGCGCCTTTCTCCCTGCTCTTCCACACGTGCATGCAGGAGGGTGCCAGCGCCACACAGGCTTTCCCTGACCACCAGACATCATGCTGGCATCGTAACTGACAGAAGGGCATTTCTGGTCAGAGCTTTGCCTGAATATGTAGTGGGTGAACAAAAAATTTTCAAAGAAGGGGACTAGGGTTAAAATAATCGTACGCCCCCTCCCACCATACTGGGAACTAAACCTAGGGTCTTACCCAAGCTGGGCAAAGTGCTCTACTACTGAGCTACAGCCCCAGCCCTTTTTATTCTGTGTTAAGACAATGCCTGTGAAGTTGCTGAGCCTGACCTCCAACTGTGATCCTCTTGCCTCAGCCCTCAATAGCTGAATTACAAGTGTGCACCACAGCAACCAGCTCTCCTTCCACTTTGTATCAAAGCCATTTTATGATAAATACAAACCATGCCATGCCTCAGTACAGACCTCATACAACCACACTGACACACGGCATGGGAACCCATCTAATTTCAAGAAAGAACTTTAAAAAGAACAAATAAAAAACAAGGTGAAAAGCCATTACCAATTCTTCTGACTTCTCAGTTTGTTGAAAATAAAAATCAGCTGGAGGTTCTTGGTCACCATAGTAACACAGTAAATCCAAGAGACTGTTGGTTGTTTCAAGGGACACAGTAGTTCCTGTGGTTAGGAGAAAAGAAGGGAAAGAAACCTTCAGACATCCAAAAACTGAAACCCGCACATTAGAACTCTCTACTTAGGGCTGGGGATATAGCTCAGTTGGTAGAGTGCTTGCCTCACATGAATAAGGCCCTGGGTTCAATCCCCACACCACCAAAAAAAAAAAAAAAAAAAAAAAAAAAAAAAACAAATAACAACAAAAGAAGAACTCTCTATTATTTCTCTTAGTGTGCTTTCGGATACATATTTAATATATCCCACCTTACCAATTTCTGAATATGCATGGACTCAAACACCTAGACTGATAAGACATCAAAAAAATCCCAACTACCCTCGAAGTCTAACATAAAAGATTAAAATACAAGAGGAAGGCTAAGCTTGAGCCCAGTTACTTCATGTACATACTTAGAGATGCTATCTCATGGCTTTAACAGTCATTTCCTACAGAACACTGCCAATTACTGCTAGTTACCCTGGCCCAGACCCATGTGAAAACACACATACACACACACCCCTCCACCAAACCACTGGCCCAGAAATACGAGCATAACTGCCTAATTAGATCAGTCTTTTAAAACTGTTGTGAAGGGCTAGGGTTGTGGCTCAGTGGTAGAGCGCTCACCTAGCACGAGGCACTGGGTTCGATCCTCAGCACCACATAAATGTAAAGCAAAGATATTGTGTCCACCTAAAGCTTAAGAATAAATATTTTTTAAAAAATTAATCTTCCATAAGTAAGTCCTATAGAAAAATAAACATTAAAAAAAAAAAACTTGTGAAAATGTTATGCTCCTATTTTGGCACTCATTAAAAAGGGAGAGACTGGGTATGGTGCTGAACACCTGTAATCCCAGCAACTCGGGAGGCTGAGGCAGGAGGATCGCAAGTTCAAAGCCAGCCTTAGCAAAAGCAAGGAGCTAAGCAATTCAGTGAGACCATGTCTCTGAATAAAATACAAAACAGGGCTGGGGATGTGGCTCAGTGGTGGAGTGCCCCTGGGTTCAATCCCTGGTACATCCCCTACCTCCCTGCCCCCCAAAAAGGGAGAAAGGACAGAGAAAAGATGAGAGATAATAAAGCAACTCAAGGGCCGAGGTTGTGGCTCAGCATATGAGGTGGTGGGTTCGATTCTAAGCACCACATAAAAATAAAATAAAGGTTATTGTGTCCACCTACAACACAAATATGAAAAAAAAAAAAGGCAACTCAAGCTTCTAACAAAATACACTAAAAATTATAAAACTGCCCACTAGGAAACTGAAAAATGCAAACTGCAGAAGAGGCGGGTGCAGGCTACGGAGCGACCCTCAGTCTCAGCACTATGAAACCCTGGGACATAGCCTTCGAGGCAGTTTCCTTTATAAAGTTACCATAGGATACTCCAGCTCACAAGGTGCCACAGGATTAGGTACATGGGAGGCCTAGCAGACTATCTGGGACATACTAAGTGTTTGATAACAAAGTTTTCTACAGTCCCTCCCTGATGCACTATTACTGAGCTACGGTTCTGACAAACTGTCTTTATAGGATGCTCAGTGAATATCTGCACACACCCATGCAGTGGGGGTGAAACTAGAAAGAGACCAGCCTTAACACCAGGAACTCTGATCAGGCTCTTGGCAGGTGCTGCTCACAGAGTCACTGTCTGCTGCACACCTGGTGTTAGTAGGCTACACAATAAGACTGGCACACAGCATTATGCAGATGTTTCTTGTGTTCAAATGTGTACTGGCTTATTTCAGCTTACTTTCCATCTCTTCCATGCTTAATGGATTTTTATGTTTCAGATTCCAAAACCATAACTCTTGCCAGCTGACCAGGATGACTTGCAGAGCTCCTCAGTCATGCTCTCCAGGTGTGTCTTCCTGGAAGCCCATCAGATCTAACTCAGAGTGCACAGGATTGATTGTAACCTAGAGGCCCTGAGGAAATGAATGACTTTTTCTAGGTCACAGATAATTCAGTGTTAGAGCTAGCACCAATATCAAAGTCCCCAATCCCAGCTTAGTATGCTTTCTTTTTGGAGTATTTTTCAACTGTGTGTGGTCCTGCCTTCCAAATACAAAGGGTCCAGGAAAACTGAATTCGGTACATTCAGATCTCAGGTTAGAGGTGGACACAAAGAACAGCTATATCACTTCTCCACAGTGCCACAGTACAAGGGCACAACAAATCAACAGGGCTGAAACTCTACCTTCCTTGTGCAGCCAGAGCAGAATGTCAAACATGGGGGTTTGTTAACTATGCAAACGGAATCGACACAGTCATCCAGCAGAAGGCACAGAGCCCCTACCCTTCACTCAACATTAACTGGCTCATGCCACTGTGATCTGTGTTCCCAGAGCAGCTTTAACCCAACTGAGTCACCTGCTTGTAAGAGCTGATCAAACATGTCCACAGCCGCCTTCACTTTCTTGAGCTTTATCCGTTCCTTCAGGGCAGCTTCACTTACATCTTCAATCTGAGGCTCAAAGTACTCTGGCATTAAACACTGGGAAGACAAGATGTTGGACATTATCATAGGAGGCAAACGGGACAGGACAGCCACACAAGATGTCTACCCACAGGCAAAAACCTTAGAGCCCCATGCACTTTCCTGCACCAGATCTCAGCCAGCTCCTAACATGCACGCCTCACTAGGAAACCCAACTAGAAACCACCAAGGACAGACACAAAACCTTTTCTCCACTCCAAAACAGACTACTCAGCATGGCCTACCCTAAGATTTAAAGATTTAAAAACACCCTAACGTAACCGTTCAGGAAGACCCCTACTTCCAACTAAACTCCCAGCTTCAGGCTGACTGACTTTATTTTCCCTGCTAAGACTGTCTTCCTCCTCCAGGCCCAAGCTTGGTTAAAGATGTCAGAGGACATCTAGTTCCCTCAGGCAGAGAACCTTCATCCTGAATGGTTTTTCTTCTACACATTCAATACCACCAAGGAATACTGGCTTCACTTATTGACTAATTGATTCTAGTTCTTTAGAATGGGTACTACTTTATCCCAGGCACTCAGGTGGGCTTCATGGACACAGAGATGAAAGAAAGGCATTCTACACTCCTGGTCTAATGATGGAAGCAGATACAGAAATCATGACAGGGCCGAGGATGCAGCTCAGAGGCAGAAAGTTTGCACAAGGCCCTAGTTCAATCCCCAGCACTGGCAAAAAAAACAAACAAAATACAATATAAATGTGAATGGTGCTGCCCACCACACAAGTAGGGGACCCTTGGAAGGCTTCACACAAGAGTGGCTCCAGAGCTGAACCAAATTAGGCACAGGAAAGTAACTGTCAGTCAAAGACAAAGAGGAAAGGACGGGCCAACAAGTGGTCACTCCACGGCTGCCACTGTCCTAGCTCAGGACTGTAACATTTTCACAATCACACTGGCTTCCTAATCTGTCAATGGGAGTCACAGCATGAGACGGGCAGGCTATCCTTGGGTCTGAGTTCTGGGCAGCAGGGTGATATGACAGGAGACAAGATGACTCTCCAGATTAGCATTCCGCTCACGGAAAGGTGCACCAGCCTTGCTCTCCATGTGCTGATGCGGAGCACACGGCCCAGCATACAGCAGGCACTGCACAAACGCTCACCACGGGGCTATAGGACCCAGAGGCTGTAGGAAACAGGAAGTTCCAAGCACAGGGGTCGGGGCTGGATGTGCAAGAGGCCAAGTGAAATGCAAGAACTATTAATGCAGCAGAACACACAGGAGGGAGGTGGTGACCGTCACGCAGGGCAGACAGGTGGGAGGTTGCAACAATCACACAGGGCAGACAGGTGGGAGGTGGCGACCATCACAGAGCAGACGGGTAGGAGGTGGTGACCCGCACACAGAGCCTGATACACCCATGCCTGAGCAGTGCAGAGACCGAGGAGCAGCACAGAGGGAAGACCCCAGAGTGTGGCATCACAGAAGTCCAGAGAGACAGCAGGATGAAAAGCAAACGCATGCAAGAGGCACTGAACAGTGAGTAAAGCTTTCACTCACGTACTAAGCACCAAGAGCTGTCACTGGCCACCAAACTTGGTCTAAGTCACATTTATATAGTGTTACGTGAAAAAGGCACCACCCTCCTTACCGGTATATGAGGTTCAGCTATGTCCTTCTGGAAATATTTGGGATGTGAATTAATAATAAACTTTGCTGCATTCTCCCCAGACTTCTTTGCCAATAAAAATGAACGCTGTATAAAAAAAGATTTAGATACAAATTGGAATTTACATGTAATTTAGACTCAAATAAGTTCAAAGGTAAATTCTGAGCAAGAATTATTCTCCCCCCACAAGAAAGGACACCACAATACACGGACTCCCAATGAGAACCCCAATTACAGAGCCTCCCACACTCTACTGAGTGGGCCTGACTTCAGGCCCCGCGCAGCACATCTTGACGTGTACAAAAACAACACAGCCTCACCCAAACGTCCGCTCCATGTGAAAAAGTCCTAACATGAAAAACCAAGCCAAAACTCTCCAGAGAAAAAAAATCAAAATCTTTTCGATAAAAGTAGGATTTATAAAGTCCATCAATTTATCAGCATCTACAAACTTTTCAAAGGTTTCTATAACTAAATTATGTATGTACTCTTATACACAAACCAGTAAAATAAAAAAAACAGCATCAGAAAAGTTGCATGAACATACTCACCGACTCCACAGAGGACGTTGGTATAAGGTAAGGGTCATCTTGAAATGTATAGGGGACGGCCGTGGGGTCCTGAGGAAAAGACACAGGCAATCTTCCAGCTAGACCGTTAAGATCTCCCAGCAGGGTGCTGTGGCACACATCTGTAAATCCAGGGACTCAGAAGCTGAGGCAGGAGGCCTGCAAGTTCCAGACCAGCCAGGGCAACTGAGCAAGAGCCTCTTTCAAAAATTAAACAGGTCTAGGAGTATAGCTCAGTGGCACAGCACCCTGGGTTGGGAGGGGGCTCGTCAGTGTCAGTGATCACAAGTTCTACACAAGAAGTCTTAATATATACTCACATGCAGGAACACATACACGTGGGTACACATTAACATACACACACCCAGAGACAGAAGCCACACACATCGACACCTATACTATTCCATTGGCTCTGCAAGAGTTGCGTAAAATTATGCACACCTCAACGCAGACAATGGCCCAAACCCAGGCCACTGTTAAGGTGTGAGTGCACTGCCACTGGGACCACTGAAGGATCCTCTGCTTTACAAAGTTCTGCACCCACTCTGTGGAACAGGATTTCCTGCACAGCGTGGTCACTGCCCATCTAGGCTGAACTCCACCCGCAAGTTCCCTTCACCAAATGCAGGAAACCACTGGGCCCTCTGGGCTGTGCACAGCAGTGTTCCAAGGCTCTATACTTGTCAAAGTTGCCCTCCAGCACTAAGGTCCCCACTTAGAAACAGCAGCACAATCCCTCCTCTACTGTTCTAGGCTGATCCTACTGGGGCCTTCTGGGATCTGTTCACAGTGAAAGCTCAACTTATATTCCGCAGCTCTCCTCTGTGCCCTAGGGGCCTCCAGGATCTGAGGCCCTTAAGGGAAGGGGTTCTTCCTGGGACCTGGAGGCAGGTTTCTTTCTCTTCCTCCTGTACTAGTTTTCTGCAGCATTGTGAAAGCCCCACCTCAGCAAGGCTCCTTTCATCTGGTTCTGCTACTCACTGCCAAGCTGCAGCCTCATGGCAGGGGCACTAGTTCTCCAAGCTGGCACAGGGACCACATCTATGGTTACCAAGGCACTATCCCTCAGAGACAGACATTTCAACAAGCTCGACCAGTGATTCAAACCCCCTGGTGTGGAGCTGGAGGTACAGTGCAGCAGTACACTTGCCCAGCATGCACAAGGCCCTGTGTTCAATTCCCAGCACCTTAAAACAATCCTTGGTATGACAGAAAAACATGACAGTCAGAAACAAAGGGCGTGGAGTTAAGTGAAGATTTTAACGCAGGAAATAGCCTGGCCAATCACTTTAATGGCCTTAAGTTTTCTCACTTTTCAAATGAAAAGACTGGATTAATTTTAAATAAACTTCATGGATTTGCAATACTTTAATTCTGAATAATGAAGATCAAATGTGTTAACAGCCATATTAAAACCAAGAAGTCCCACTTACCCTGTTGACTGTGGATGCAAGCGCCTGAAGAACAGCCACTTTATCCCTAGGAAAAGAATCACAGATTGACCCTGTTGGACTCCTAACACGAAGGGAAGGAGTGATCCTACACTCAGGCAGTCACTGGTAACAGCTCAGGCCTGGCCTGGCACCTGTACCTCCCGTTCAAGAGTGCAAGCTAGAAGACGGGGCCAGGTCCTCTTGTTCTGCCTGCAGGTGGTCAGCACATGCCCTCCTCACTGTCAGTACCCACCCAGAGTGAGCGATGCACTCTTGGCTCCTCACACCACTTGCTGACTTCCTTACTCCCTCCCTCTGCATCTGGGTTGCAGCTGTGTGGACACTCTTGTCTTACTGCCAACAGTGGCTCTTCCTCAGGCCACGAGAAGAAACCACAGGCTCCACCTGCAGCTATGGAGTCACAGCCCCCAGACACACGGAGGATGGCCATGTGCCTCCTCACTGGACTCCCAGAGGACTCCAATGTGCCTCCCAGTGTGGGGCAGCTCTCCACCACACACAACCCCATGGGAGAACTGCAGGCCAGCCGTCCTGGGCACCTGTCACTCAGCTATTGGAAAAGGCTTAACTGGCATCAATGACAAATGACATATTTTGGTTTCAATTCTATTTTTAACTCCCGTGTTAGATTTAATGTGGTCCATTTCCAAAAGAATTACAGTAAATTTAACAAACCAGAAGTACTGTTTCTAATTAAAGTTTGACCTAACATTCATAAGAACATAAGTCACCAGAGACCAAAGAATAATAGAGCCAAGTGTGATGGCACACGCCTGTAATCCCAGTAGCCTGGGAAGCTAAGACAGAAGGATCATAAGTTCAAAACCAGCCTCAGCAATTTAGTGAGGACTTAAGCAACTCAGTGAGACCCTGTCTCTAAAATAAAATGCAAAACAGGGCTTCGGATGTGGCTCAGTGGTTAAGAGTCCCTGGATTCAATCCCTAGTACTAAATAAAAAATTTATATTAATTCTCTGATGCACATAACATCTACTGAATTTTCTATCAATTTTAAAGTCACATGTATACAATTCCAGCACATGATAAAGAAACACTCTCTCAGCACTCAGGATTCCTTAACTAAACCCTATACTGGCATAACTGAGTCTCTTCATAAGGTACTAACGGATGGCAGTGAAAAAACTCACCAATTACCACCAATTCTTTTTAAAAAGGGTTGTTTTTAGAAGTCATCACAACGAACATATTATCTTTGAAAAGTAATCTAGGTTTACAAGAATCTAAAGTGCCTGGTATCACCTTAAGATCTCATCCACGAGGCTGGTATAATCCCAGGATTTTCATAGGTACTTTTACACACACATATATCCATAAAAGAAAAATCATGTCACTTTGCACGTTATAAAAGTTCGAATGTACTATTCCTGGCACAACAGACCTAATTAATTCCTTTAAATGTCACATCACATGATGACCATTTTTACTACTCAGTCATCGATGGGCATGCAGGTTGTCTCAATTTGCTACTATTCCCAGGTATGGAGAATATGTTCACTCACATCTCTGGGTATATACACAAGTGTACTTCTTGCCAATCAGTGTTCACATTTAAAAATTTTGACTCAAAAAAATTTCCCTCCAGTCATTCCAATTTTCTGGTCCATCAATAAATATATGTAGCTCTCATCTCTCTAAATCCTCTCCTTGCTAATCTAATAGGTTTTAAATTACATTTCTTCAATGAGTCCAGTTGCCTATGCACTAATCATAATTGGCTCCCACTCTCTCTAAAATAAGTGCCCAGTTCAGATTAACCCATTCAGAACACTGCCTTTATTGCATCACATTCACATACACTCACTCACCATTACTCTCAACAATTTATCAAAGTCTTCTAGACACTTGTGTGATCTGGGAAATCAGAGCCTTAAAATGCCTCATCTCTACAATCAGGCAACAAGAATTTGTCCTAAAAACATGGAGTCCTGACCTGGAAGTCAGAGGCTCTAGCAGGAACGAAGCACTTTTTGGGTAAAGCGACAGAATACAGATTTGGGGCTTTGGGAGCCAAAGGGTACTGTCTAAACTTCTCAGCTCTGCCAGTGTGGCATAAAAGCAGTCAGATAATATGTAAATAAGTGAGATTGTGCTGCCCAAAGCATGTATCATGAATTTGAGTCTCATGTAATTTTTATGTTACCTTGTCTTCTTTTGATATTCCCAACTGTATGAAAACATAAAAATCATTTCCAACTTGGAAAACACAAAATCTGGCTTTAGTCTGCTGACCAGTGCACCCCTCATTTCCCTGTTCTATTGGCACCTTCTCCCCAGGCTGGCCTGGACTCCGACCTCTAGGTGCATCACAATCACATACCCCTGCCTTGCTGGCCTCTGTATCTGTGGGCCACATACTTTATGATCCATAAGAACTACTGGCAGGAATATGCATTTTTAGCAAAATCCCTAGGTGATTCTGATGCCAATAAGATGACTCCACCCATTCGAAGACACTGGTAAATGTCTACATTTTCAAAAGAAACCAACGCAATGAGCACAACATGCCCACTCTGGATATCACATTCCACATCCCTCTAACTCTGTGCATGGTCCACACTGACAGGACTACTTGGTGAAACATGTGAAGGTGGCTCAGCAAGGTTGCAGCACACCCTCTGAAAGCTCCCTGTTCTGGACTTCCTGCAGGTCACTCCTCGGGCCAGGAGGTAAAATGGGTCAAGGGCTTCCGACTTTAATGCCCTTGGGGGAATGTCTCATTTGTGGATAACTACATTCTTCTCTTGGTTCTGATTTTTGGTCCAGGGAAGACAGAAGTGAACTTTAGTGTATCTATATAGTGAAATACTACATGGCTGCTAAAAATTAAAGGCCGAGAATAAAAATCACATCTAACGGTTCAATTCTAAAGTCACACGCTCAGCTTATATAAAAAAAAGACCACAATGCAACACTGGAAACAGCCATCTCTGCAACAAGCACTGTTTGCAATGCCCTTTTAACCCCTTAGGTGAGCACTATGGTTATTCACACTCCACTCTGGCAGGAAGTTGAGCGACGTGGGACTGTCAGTGATTCTGTTTCCTTTTTGCATGTTAGAGCTATCACTCCATTCCTCTTTTGACCATGACCTTGCTTACTTTTGTAATTTAACAAAGCCTTTTTTTTTTTTTTTTAAATGAACCTGAGTCTTTAAGTTACAGTCAGAATTCTAAGACTTGGCTTTTTGAGGCACCTTTAAGTGTATTCAACAAAATCACATTACAACAAGCAGTATTGAGAAGTTTCAGTTCTTACATATTCAACAATTGCTGTGTAAGCGATACAAGGCAATCTGTTTAAAGATCTACCCAGTGAATAAAAGAGCTAACTTCTGTCTGGTTTCCCAACCACCTGAGAGAGAACTCACTTAAAAAAAGAGATTGATCTAATATTGAAACTCGTGATTAACCACTGTTCTGTACACACTAGCTCAGACAGTTCAGAAGGTCTCTGAATGCCTAAATCAATCTCATTCTTCGCTCTCCACCCATCTTTCTGTCTGTCCTTCACACTCCCAGGTCTCTCCCCTCTGGCTACTCCCTTAGCACTCCGCATCACCACTCCGAAACTGACCCTCCCTCCGTCCCACTCACACTAAGCACACAATCACTTATGGAATGAACACCAATTGAATATTTACCAAGTTTTCTTCTTTGGAATGACTACTTGTTCAATTCCTTAATGAGAAGAAGAAAAAAATGAATCAGTTTCCTACTATTATAACTACAACAAAATACAACATGTGGATTAAAAATTGGAACTACTTCAATAGTTTTCTTAAACATACCTGTTACATCAGTTCCTTCATCCTTTGGTAGGGCTGCACTCTTAGAATAAAATCTGCAAAAAATAAAAACCTGAAAGCTAATGCTCGTCAATCAATTAGCTTACCCTCACTTATGTGCATTTTGAGCCCAAATTTTCCAGTTACCATGGATCCAACAGACTGGATAACTCTATGTATAAGTCAATGTATGCCAAGAAGACATGGCCTAATCAGCATGTGGCACTATTACCAGAGAATGAGTACAAGATACAGACACAAAACAGAATTTTTTGAAGCAAGAAATTTCGTCATAAAAAATTAGAAAAAAAAAGAGAAATTTTTAATAGCACTAAACAATCTAAGCAGCTGGTTTAAGATACAAGGTACTTTAACTCTGGGGACTCATAATATTTTGAGGTTAAGAGGAACAATTTAGTGATCTTGCCCTTATAAACAGGCCTACCTCTTTGTAGCATTCAATCATGGCAAAGCTAAGATCACCAATGATCTTATACTCCACTTTCTTCAACAACCAAGAACATACTAAATATATGAGGCATAATTTAGACTTGGAACTGCTGACAGCTTCCCAGAGACTCAGAAATTGTTATTTACCCCAAATACAGAATCACTGACGCTTGATTCAATTTTCAAATGTCTCATTCTCATTCAGGATAACCATATTTCTACTTTATTAACATATTAAGAAATTAATCAACACCATATAGACAGTATGCACAGCTGATATTATCCTGTGGGTTTTTTGGTTTTTGCATACTGGGGATTGAAACCAGGGCTCTATACCACAAAGCTACTGGTCGACTCCTTTCATTTTGTTTTAAACTTTGAGACAGGGTTTAAGTTGCCCATGCTGGTCTCAAAACCATGATCTCCCTACCTCAGCCTCATGTGCTACAGGCTTGTGCCACGTGGCCCAGCTTTGAAATTCCCTTCTTAAACAGCATCCAAACTACCTAGATAAGTAAACTGGGATAACATTAAAAAAAAAAAACAAAAAAAACTTCCTCTTTGAGTGTCTGTCTCAGGCATCATTTTAAAATATTACCTCTCTATGCTAAGGATGTTTCAGAAAAGGATTATTTTGTTTTCCAACCACATCATTTCTGAACGAGAGATCAGTATTGCCTTGACCATCAGTGCTAAAGGCAGGTGCTGTGTCAGGCAAAGAAAACAGACAGAAGAATGTCAACTCTAGGCAAGAGCAGGAAAACAAGCGCTAGGATTGAATCGCGGAAGGTTCTGCAACACCAGTAGAGGTGACTCCTCCTATTTGAGGGTAATTGAGGAAAGGACATGTAAAACACACATGGTAAGTTACAAATCCCATTTATTCCGCAGAATTTTTTCCGATGGTTCTAATTAGCTACAATCCACTCATCAGAAAATCTGTCTATTATCCAACCTGGGAAAACGCAAATATCGAATCTAACATCAGGCTTTTCTTGGGCTGGGGTGGGACAGCTCCGCGGGCGAGCGTGAGGTCCTAATTCAATCCCTCACATCAGCCACCAGGTAAAGCAAACAGGCCTCCCTCGGGTTCTCGCCCCTCGGGACGGCCTCTCATTTCTACGAGCCACCTGTGTACTGAGCTCAGCGGTTACGTGGACAGCCGCGTGTCTCAGCCCTGCTCCCAGACCGAAACGTTATGTGACCAGGCATTTGGGGCTTTTCCGTTTTTATAAAGGCGGATGAGTTCCTCGTCGAGGTCCCGCGGCGGTGCAGCGCACGTGGTCGCCGCCGACGGCTCCCTCACTCGGGAACGCCTACTAGTGCTCGGGATCCTCGCGCCGCGGCTGAACTGCGGCGTGACGGCGACTTCCTAACTCGGGAGTCTGGCAGCAGTCCCCCACTGCGCGGCCATCCACGCCAGGAGTCCCCTGCTCTGCGCAGGTGCTGGCCGCGGGATTGCAAAGAGCCAACCGCGCGCCCCCAAGCTCGCGCATGCGCTCGCCGTCAGTGCCGCCGACCCCGCAGCCCCAGGGGAAGCCGGGCCAGCTTGATCCAGGCCTCCCTCGTGGATGACCCGCAATGCTCTCACCTGTAGCCGCGTTCCGGCTCACACACGCCCGCCCACCGACCCCGCAGAGAAAGACGAAGGGCGCCGCGGACGCTCAGACAGCGCGCAGAAGCCGCCGCCGCCATCCCGCCGCCTCGCAGAGCGTGCTGGGAAAGCGCGCCCCCGACCCGGGCCTGGGAAGCAGGAAGCGCCACCGGGAAGGGGGGCGCTTGCACCCTCGGCTGGGAGGCCATCTACAGAGCGGAGTCAGAGCGCCTCACTGGCCTCCAAGGAATTTCTTAAAGTAGTTCCTCAACGTCTTGCGTCTCTTTGGCTGTTTTCAAGGTAAAATGGGGTCGGAATCCGAAGCCATTCTGCCTGTCCCCCCCGCAGCGGGAGTGGTGTCGTCCGCGCAGGCTCCGGAGGCCGGGTCCGCGCATGCGCAGTAAGAACCGCAGCTTGGCTGCCGACCAGAGTCTGGGAGGGAGTCCGCTGAGGTACCCCGGCATCGCGCTGGCAAGGATGTCGGGCTCCAGGCACACGCCCTGGCGGCGGCTGCAGGGCGTTTCCTTCGGGATGTATTCGGCCGAGGAGCTCAGGTAGGCGGGCGGGCTGCGGGTGGGCTTCGCGTCGGCTCCGTTCCCTGTCAGGGCACCCTGCGGGGCTGGCTCCAGCCATCACGCTTTGCCAGCACCCCGCCGCGTGTCCCGCCTGGCCGCCGGGTCGGGACCGTAGCATTCCAACTCGCGACTATACTCTGAACACGTCCTCCTTTTCCTTTCATGAGAAGTACCTCTGCGGTCCCTGCTTCGTGGTCAGCTTGTCCGCCCACTGACGCTTCCCAGCGTCCACGTGCGCTCGTCGCGCACCGCGGCGCGAACCACTCACTGGGGAATGAATGTTGGCGTCCCCGGAGGTCCTCCTCTGGTCACTTTTCTTTTTTTGTAAATATTGCCCCCTATACAGTGTCAACACTTTCACTACTGGGACTCAAATTTAAATCTCCAGCGCAAACGTCTTCCTGATAAGTCACCTGATTTCCCATTTACTGAGCGCTGTTTCTGAATAAATATTTGAATTTCACAGAGATCTTAAACTCAAACATCAAAAAAATCAACATTCATTCCCCACTTCCAGCTGAGGGAAACCTGCATCTCCAAAATGGTGATACCTCTGTCCTGATGCGTAGTTTTCTTACTGAACTCTTGCAGTGTGTGACCTGCATATTTGTCATCCTTCTTTTCACCCCCATTGCCTTTGCCTTAGACTAGATCCTTTCCTAAACTAAGAAATTAGGAATTCTTTTCTAAGGAATTTGAATTCTTTTTCTCCCACCTTCTCCTCTTCACCCTGATGCCTATCCAATCCCTTCAAGTTACAGTCAGAATTATTCTTTCAGAGTGTAAATGTAATCATACTACTGTTAGCCTTAAAACTCTCCAAAGGTTTTCTGTTGCCCTCAGATAAAAGTTACTTTCTTAGCATAGCTCACTTAGACTCCTATGATTAGTCCAATGCTGATTTTTAGCTATGGCATGACCCTTTTCTAGCCCTCCTGGACCTCTTGGATACTGCAGAAACTGCTGTCATATTTCAGCATCTTCAAGCTGTTTCCTCTGCATGCAACATCCTTTTAGCCAGAGGGACTCACTTCACTCTGTCCCCACCAAGCCTAAGGTCTTGGTTTAGTGTCCTTTTTTTTCTGAGATCTGTGTGTCCTGCCTACTTTCCATGCATGTTTATATTCGGTTCTTTTCTCTATCCTTGAATATCCTGTATGTCTCCTTCCTTTCTTTTATCCTCCAGTCTGGTTGAATGCATGGATGAATTCCTGAGCTACCAGTCTAGTCAGTAACATGCTCACCCAGAAATTGTAGTACAGTTTCATCCAAAAGCAAAAATGTTTTAGGTTGCTTGAATTCTTCAAAAGATAATTGTGGAGTTTTCAGAGAAGAGCATAAGCAAATTTATATCCATTGCTAAGATCAGACATGTTTGGATTTGGAGTTGAATGTAAAGCTAATACAGCTGTTATACAATCGCTCCTCATGCCCCTCTCCCTCTATTTTTTGGCAACCAACGTTTTGCTCTGTAGCTTTCCATCTCAGTCTTATTCAGTTTTTATCCTTGAATCTGGTTGAATAAAAAGATAAACAAACTCCCGAGCTACAGGTATCAATGATAATAATGTGCTAGCCTGGAAATTCTAATCATGTCATGTTATATTTTAGCAGCTTTCAATCAGAGTAAATGTCAAGTCCTTAAAATTACCTGGAAGGGTCGTTCTACTCTTCTGGTCCTTGACCTCACCTCTCTTCCAGGTACCCTGGCCTCCTATCCCACCATGCACCCCCTTCAGAATGTCTGCACTTTCCTGCTGTTTCTATAAAGCCCTCTCTGCTCAGTGACTGCATTTGCTTCCTCATCTATTTCAGGCGTTTGCCCAGGTATCTCTTTGGCGTGGGCTTTTCTGGCCACTGGCCTACCCCTGCATTGTTTGTCTTCCCTCCCTTGCGTTATTTTCTCCAGCATTTTCTGTCTCTTCCCCCCATTAGAATGGAAGGCCTACAAGCAGGCATTCTTGTCTGTTACCCAGCACCCAAACCTACATCTGGCCCATGGTAAACATTCAGTAGGTGCTTGTTGAGTGTGTGAGTGAATGGCTAGAGGAGCTATGCTCAGCACTTGGTGACCTGAGTTTTTCTTGATTTCTTTTATCTCCTTAGGAAATTAAGCGTTAAATCCATCACAAACCCTCGGTACCTGGACAGCTTGGGGAACCCATCAGCAAACGGCCTGTATGACTTAGCTTTGGGCCCTGCGGATTCCAAAGAGGTGTGCTCCACCTGTGTGCAAGATTTTAACAACTGCTCCGGACACCTAGGCCACATCGAACTGCCACTCACAGTGTACAACCCGCTCCTCTTTGATGTATGTGCTGCCCAGGGCGCATGGGTCTTGGGATTGTGTGCTGATGGGATTGTGAGGGCCTCATCTCCCCAGCAGGGTGTGTGGGAGGAGGTTGCATTCCTATACTGTGAGTTCAAGTGTTCTCTAGAAAGAAAGGGAGTACCTTGAATAGCAAAATGCAACACAGATCAGGGTCCTTTTTATGAAATTCTTGGGACCAAAAGTGCTGTGGATTTTACTCTCAGATTTTGGAACATTTGCACATACGTGTTGAGACCTCTTGGGGATGGCCTCCAAGTCTAAACATGAAGTTCATTCATGTTTTACATGCACCTTGTATGTACAGCCTAAAGACAATTTCATGAAGTGTTTCTAAAATGCCTGTGTTTTAACTGTGACCTGTCACATGAGGTCAGATGTGGAATTTTCCCCTTCTGGTCTCATGTTGGTACTCAAAAAGTGTTGACTTTGGGATTTTTGGATTAGGGATGCTACTTAGTCTCTAGCTTCATTTTACCTGTAGCCCTAACTGAAATTTCAGCTTGATTCCAATTGAGAAGAACCACAGCATGATTCTATTCACTTAGGGGGAAAATGTTCAGATTTACCTTCTGCAACTTTTGTTACAGGGCCTTTGTGCCTTTCAAAAACCTGCGTGGCTCTTCCTAGTAACAGGGAACTTGAGTGGAAAGGCTTTTGAGTCCTTCTGGTGAGTCTGTAGGGTCTTGTTCAGTGGCAGGAGAAGCAAAGCCCCAGGAAGCCCAGGAGTTAGATGAAAATGGAGCTACTGTCTAGGGTGTATGTTTAGCTCTTTACATCAGCTAACCCAACCTCCAGGAGTGTTTTTTAAGCTGAGGTGGTGGCGTACGTGGATGTGATTTGTCTGTTAATCTGTTAAGAAAAGTTGTTTCTGCTAAGTAGTTGAGTTAAAGTAATTCCCAACCTCAGGCTATACATCTTAGGAAGTAAATTTCAATTTTTAATGGGTTAAAATGAAATCTTAAAAAAAGAGAGGAGAACATTTAATTAGTTTCAGAAAGGCCTTTCTACATGTCTAGGCTGCTGTGGCATTCTTAAGGGAGCGGAATCTTGTGAGTGCCCTGGGAATCCCGTGAGCACTTTTCTCTTTTTAATGTCTTGTATCTTTTTATCCTCTCTTTTCAGAAACTCTACCTGCTCCTCCGAGGCTCCTGTTTAAACTGCCACATGCTGACTTGTCCCCGGGCTGTGGTTCACCTCTTGGTCTGCCAGCTGAGAGTTCTGGAAGTTGGGGCCCTACAAGCAGTCTATGAGCTGGAGCGAATTCTGAGCAGGGTACGTGGAAAGTGGTGGCCATGGGAATGCAGAAAGCCAGATGGTGGGAACTGAGATGTTTGTATGGTGTCCCTAATTGCCACCCTGCTAGTCCCCAGAATATGTGATCTTTATAACTGGGTTACAGGAGCTAGGCATAAGAACTGAGGCTCTACAGTGGTCAGAGTAGTGTTAATGAGGACAACAGGGAGAGGTGGTATAGTGAGCCATCTCCTGCCGGGACCCAGGATCCTGAAGGGACCCAGGCCTTTTGATTATTACAGCCCTTTGGGCTGTAGAACATTCTAATGTAGGAAATTCTTTTTTGTGATGGTGAATTTTTTTGAAGATTCTGGGGCAGCTGTCCCACAGCATTTCTAACACTCTGATTTGTCAGATTATTCCTCATTAGATTGGCCTCTGGTAAGAGTGCAATCACCAGGACCGGGGAGAGTTTGTATTGTGTTGTTTCGGGGGATGTATGGCGTCAGGTTATTCCACTGATGCTTGTGCTGTGTGGCTATTTCGGGATAAGGTGGGGATCCCCAGGTCTCTGTGCTGCAAAGAGTGTTTTTTTCCTTTCATAATTGGTATTTAATGTAGGCTTTCTGGTGCTATTTTAAAAACCTTGTTAAAAATTTCATTTTCTGTGTTAGAATACCAAAATACTATTAATTTTCATTTGAAGAAACCTTTCAGAATTGTTTTATCAATTTTAATACTTTTCCTGTAGCTGCTTTCAGATTTTAAGCGCAGTCACATCACCTGCAAAATCTGCTTTGTTTCTCTGGTGTACCTTGCTCCGGTGGCTGTCTGTGTTACCAGGTTGAAGAGGTAGTGGACGTCCTCATCTTGTTTGTTCTCACAAAGAGAAGGCGCTGGCCTTTCCTTCGCACTCCTCTTGAGTACTGAAGTCCTGAAGACTCTAGGAGGGCAGAACAAAGTGCCTCCACAGTGGCGGGGCCCAGGGTAGAAGTGTACCCTCCAGCAGGAGAGGAAAGCACTCTGGGGGCATCTAGCACAAGCATTGGCCTACAGAGCTAGAAGGGGTCCCTGTATGTGTGGGCAGCCCTGCAAGGAATGCCAGTGCTCAGACAGGGTGAGGGATGTTCATTTGGAATAAAGGGTCAGCATGTGATATAAGGCCAGGTCAGTGAAAAGGTACCTGTGTGGTGACCCCAAAGAGGGTAAGGAAGAGGCCGGCTAAGGGGTTGGATTGGCGTGGATATGGGGGTTCCACACAGAAGAGGGTGGTAGCAGCCATGGGAGAGGGTCGTGTGCATGGAAAGGGGTTGATCAGATCAATGGGAAGTGAAGGATAGTGCCGGCTGCATTTCCCCTGTCAGGGAGAGCAGGAAGCTAGAGTTCGTCCTGCAGTGTGGAGATCAGATGTGTGTGTGCGCGTGCGTGCGTGTGCTTGCCGGTGCTACGTGGTTTGCCTCTCAGAGGTCTGGAGTGTGGTCGCATGCACACATGTAGCACGAGACCATGCCCTGCTGACAGGGCCTCTGAAGAGATGGCCATCCTGAGGCTGGGACGGCAAGTGCCAGAGAGCACGATCGTGCTCAGAGCGTAAGGGGAACACGTCAGAGCACACAAAGGCACACATTAGCTGAATCTGGGACAATTCTAACAAAAATAAGTGACAATAGTAAATGATTTCAACACATGGAATGGAATAGGAACCCATGAGTTCTCACTGGTGTAAGTGGAAGAGTGAGTGTCTGAAGTGCAAGTCCTGGGCCCTCATACACTCAAGCACCACGCCATCGTCTTCAGTAACAGCAGAGGCTGGGGAGCAGGGGCTCCACAGTAGGGGAGGTCGGCACTCCCTCACGTAGGGAGAAGGATGGTGCTTCTGGGTGTTCTGCCAAGATGGCCCGGCTGACCTTGACCCTGAGGAAATATACTGTACCTGAATTGAAGTACAGTCATGGACCTTGCCTGTAATGCGCAGAAGCCTCAGTGCCTTCAGAGACTGAGGAGCTGTTGAGAGGGAGAGATTCGAAACGTGACAAGGAGTGTAACAGGTGGCTCAGAACGGAATGCTTTTTTTTTTCTTTAATTTTTTTTTTGGTTGTGCATGGACACAATATCTTTATTTGTGTGTTTATTTTCATGTGGTAGTGAGGATCAAACCTAGTGCCTCACATGCCTCACATGTGTGAGGGAAGTGCTCTGTCACTGAGCCACAACCCAGCCCAGAACAGGATGCTTTTTGCTATACAAGGATGCTATTGCTGAACTGACAAAACTTGAATGGTATCTGAGGATTAGGTGGTAGTGTTTTATTAATTTCAATTTACTGATTTGCAAGTTTTTTTGCTTTGCTGTTTTTTTTATTTGTTTTCTGTTTTTTTTGTTGTTGTTGTTTTGTTTTGTTTTGTTTTTGAGAAAAAGGAAAAGAAGGTTTATTACTTTGCTAGGAAAGAAGAAACACAGGGGACTTCTGTTCCAAAGGATGTGATTCTGCGCATTAGTGGGAACATGGGGCTTTTAAAGAGGTGACTCAAAGGCTGCATTCCCTGTGCTCTCTGTTGGAGTTGACATTCATTAAAAAGTCTGTTGCAGTGGCAGAGCAGCAGGGGCTACTTTCAAAGCATAAAGTAGACATTGTTACACTTCCACAGTCAACTTCTCCATTCCATTTCTATAGGAAAATGGGCAATAGTATCTCCAACTGCTTCCTTATTCTTTTAACTAAGTAACATGGTGAAATTACTTGATTCCTTTCTAATGGTGACTTTGGATTCCTGGCATAAACTCAGCTTGTTCTTGATGTATTTCTTTTTATATATATTACTGGATTGGGTTTCCTAATATTTTCTTTATGATTTTTGCATTAATAATCATGAGTGAGATTGGTTTGTCAATTTGCTTTCACATATTGGCCTTTTGAATTTGGAAATGTAGATTTTTCTCAGCCTTAAAATGAGTTAAGGAATCTCTCTCCCTAAAATGCTCAGGGAGAGTTTGTGGAAGATTGGACTCACCGTGTGTCAGCAAGATAGTACTGGGCATTTCTCCTTGGCAATGTCCTACAGTCATCTCCACTTGACTGTAGAGTAGCAAAACAAGACCCCAGCTGTGGCTCTGGGAGCCACCTGACCTAGAAACTCCATGCCCCAAGAGGAAGCAATGTCTTCAGAGTTCTGTGGGCTGAGCTGCCGGGAACCCCCCCCCCCCAAGGACATGCCTAGTTAGGGAGGCTAGGGGATGTTGCTCTAGGTCATCATCTTTCTAGTCCAGATGCAGTCCCAACCAGTTGGAGTCATTTTTGCCCTCAGCAGTATTGCCTAGTAACACAAGTTACATTTCTACATTTAGCCACATTTCCAGGGGAACAGAGCTAAAAAGGTAACCCAGGGTCAAATTTGTCCAAGGGGGGTGGTTCTTAAACCTTTACTCTACTTAAAACTTACTCTAAGTAAGTTGCATTTTTCTAGGGATTTGTTCATCTCATCTAAAGTTTTAAATTTATATGCACTAAATTACTTGAGGTATCTACTGTCTTTGAAATTCTTTTTAAAAATATGCACATAAAAATGTGATCGTTTACAAAATGAAGATATTGCCCACATTCAGAAACCCCCTCTTCTTCCCTGTCCTTCTGCAGTGATTTTTGACTTTGGATGTATTTAGAGATCTGTCAGGAAAGAGTTCGAGGCCTGGGATGCTGCTGCTTTCCTCCAGAGAGGTGTCTGGTTGCTTCTGCCGTGTGTTTGGCCGTACTGCCAACCTGTACTGTTCTAGTTCAGGCTCAGAGCTTAAGGCTCCCCTGGACTACCTGAGTGATTGTGTGAGGGCTGGGGATCCTAAGGGGGTGGCCCTTGGGTCCTCTCTTACTGTGTGTCGCGGCCGATGTCCGGTAGATTTCTGTCCTGGCATTGGCTCTAGGCTTTGATCACTGTCTCTTGCACTTTTTGAGGGTGTCAGAATTTGCTAATTGGAAAATGTGCCAAGTGCTGTCATATCATAGCACCAGGGAGCCTTGTGGACTTCTATGTCCATATCTTCCTTGGAGGCAGAGTGCTCAGCCATGCCCATGTTCTCTGTGACCTTGCCAGGTTTCTGTTTTCCCTTCAGTTTGTCCTGTTAGGACCTCAGAGGGTTAAGATTACAAAGCCATCATATTCGTCTTGGTCCTTTGCAGTCGTGGTTTATGCTGATTTGCTCTGTGGAACCAACTCATCTGTGCTGGAAGCAGGTGTTCTGGGATGTCACAGCGCCTCCCTGCTCTGAGGTGCAGTGTGGCATCATGTGCTGCTCTTCCTCCAGGCTCGCTCTTCGCCCTGGCAGAGTGTGCCTGACGGAGCTGCACGTCAGACATGTGCTTTCTTTGCTCTGATAATACAGTTTTTCTTTTTGTTTTCAGTTTCTGGAAGAAAATGCTGATCCTTCTGCCTTTGAAATTCAGGAAGAGTTAGAACAGTACACAACCAAGGTTCTGCAGAACAACCTCCTGGGGACTCAGGGCGCACACGTGAGTTGTCACTGTGTCTCTTCCTGTGACACCGGGTTCTTGGTGTTATTACCATGGTTCCCTCTGTACTTTCATTTGCAAATATTGGCTACCCAAAATATATCTGGATTTAAATTCCAGCTCTAACTCTTTGGAGGCCTGTGACCTTGCAAATTATGTAACTGCCCCTAGATGCCCATTTTCCCATCTTTACTGCCTGCTGCAGGACCAAAGATAGGGGGTGACATTCAGGTATAGTGTCCACCAGCACCCACTCTGAGAATATGAGCTGTTTCCTTCTCTCCCTCCTCCAGTGCCTCTCTAAACCACTGCTGCCCTGGCCACCTCTCCACAGCACTGTGTAAGCATCCATTTAGTCACTGAATGAACGAATAGGGTAGACAGTTGACTGCAGTACTGATCTTGAGACCTGGTTTATCTTGTGCACAGTCCTCCCACCAGAGGTTCTGATTTAACTGGTCTGGGGCGGGGCCCATGTGTAGGTTGCAAAGCTCCTGGGGCCTGTTTGCACTGGGCATAGAACCATGTGGATGTGCCTTTCTCAGAGCCCAAGGCCACCTGAGGTGGCAGCAGCACAAACAGCAGCTGCATCCAGAAAGCTTTGGTTTAAAAATTAAGAGTAACTGGCATTTGTTGAGTACTTTTTGTGGTACTGGGGATTGAACCCAGGGCCTGGCTCATGCTAGACAAATGCTTTACCATGGAGCTACCCCTGCCCCCGCCAGCAGCTTTGGGAGATTTTCATCTAAGAAAGTAAGGGTGATTTCCTGTGGTTAAAAATGGTGGAAACCATGAGATGAAAATGGCACTGCAAGTCCTCTGGTTTTTTGTGACAGGTGAAAAATGTGTGTGAGAGCAGAAGCAAACTCATTGCTTACTTCTGGAAGGCACACATGTCTGCTAAGCGATGTCCCCACTGCAAGTGAGTTTTGGGCACCTGCCTTCCCTTCCCTAGGATAAAAGGTGCTGGCTGGTCTCTCGCCGCACTCCCGAGTGTCTTGTGGGGCAGTGTTTCCTTCACCACTGTGTCCTTACCCTCAGGACTGGGCGGTCAGTTGTTCGAAAGGAGCACAACAGTAAGCTGACAATCACGTATCCAGCTGTGGTGCACAGGAAGTCTGGCCAGACGGATGCCGAGCCCCTGGGTAAGCTGCTGGGGTCTGGAGGGGGCTCCTTGACAATTTTGCTCCTGTGTGGCCATCGTGTGTCCCACACCTTGGGAGTACCTGGTCCTGTTGCTACATGCTCCTCTGCCATGTGTTTGTAGGGCCAGCAGAGGAATGGCGTCCAGGCCTCTCACCCAAGAAACCCAGTGGGTCAGTGCCCCACAGTGCCTCTGTCCTCGGTGCTTATTTTTCTGAAAGATTTTTGAATAAGAAATATCAGAATATGCCTTGCATATATGTTGAAACATTTTAGTATAAAACAAATGTAGGTTTATTTTGGAGTAAAATGTGGGCAAATAATTTTAACAACTATAAGCGTTTAGCAAAAAGCGCAGTTTGGTTCAATACTATCGAGTGAATTATAGGCTTTATTTGAAGTTCTCCAAAGAGGCTGCTGTGGCTGCTCACCAGGACCCTGTGGGCAGTCTCCTAGCTCTGCTCTGCCCTTGGGTAGTTGAGAACTAACTAGGACTGACTGAGGGTGTTCACTCTTCTGTTTCTGTAGTGGTAGGCTTCATATTTTTCTTAATTTATTCTGAAATGGTGAGGGTTACATAAAGTATTCCTGGGAGTACTGAGACTAGTGCCTGTCACTCAGTGTATGTGCTGTGGGTGTCTGTTTCTAGTCAAGACTAACATGCCAGGGCAGGAAAGCACATCTGTGACTGTAGTCGGCTCTGCTGTGTGCTGCGAGCGACTCAGCGATGGCTGCTTCTTGGAGCTTTGATTCCAGCTCCGTGGAGTGACCATGACAAATCTCTGGCCCAGGTAGAGGGAGTCACATGAACAGAGGTCCACAGCAGATGCTCTGTGCCTTTCCCAGGTTCTAGGTGGAGCGGGCAGGGACATGATTCTTCTTCTGGACATTTGAGTTTTGTCTTTCACAGTGAAGATTCTGGCAAGGCAGGCAGTAAATAACAAACCTGCCTGTTATTTTGTAATAGCCTTTTTACTTAAAATCATTTGAGACTTACAGAGGAGTAGAAAACATGGTAAATAGAGTCCCTGTGTACTCTTTATTCAGTTTGCCCTAATGTTTCAGGTCACCATGTGCATTTGTCAGAACTAAAAGCTTGATACTGGCACAATACTATTGAATGAATTACAGGCTTTATTTGAAGTTCTCCAATTTTTTCAGTATTGGCATTTTTATGTTCGAGGACCAGTCCAGATACCACATTGCATTTAGAAAGCCAACTTAGATTAGTGGGTAACAGCAGCACAAGAGTGGGTTTTCCTTCGCTTACCCAGAAATAGCCCATAAGACAGCTTTTTCTTAAAACCAGTAGGGATTTGCTGCTGTGGCCCTTAGGATGCTTTAGAAAGTGCTAATAGGTCGAGAACAGAGATGATCAGAATTCTGGAAGATGGCTGTTTTGGGGGCCGATTTCTAGCAGTAGTCTCCAGTGCTTTCAGCTGTACGAGAATTCTGAAGTTTCTTTCACTGCCACCCTGAGCAGGGGTGGTGCGGCCAGAGGTCCCTGCCCTGGGAATGTGAAGCAGTAGTCTCTCAGCTCTGGGGTTAGATCGCTGTGTTTAACAGAGATTTGCTTGTTGGACACTCAGCATCATGCCCAGGACTGTAGGGTCCAAGGGGGACACAGCTCCAAGATGGACACTAGGCCATGTGGCCTCTGCTCTTGGAGGAGGCTGCAGGTGACCAGTGGCTCAGGGAGCAGTTTGGTATCTTTCCATGGCCTGGTCATGTTCTGTAGACCACAGAAAGCCACTAAGTGAGGCCTGTTCCTGCTAGACCGCTGAGCCGTATGGAGTGCCCTCCGTGCTTGAAGCACTCTGTACCCCCAAACCCTCTAGCATAGTAGCACTTAATAAGGACTCTGGCACCCAAGAAGCCCCACCCATTGAGACCTGGGATTTCCCAGATTATCTGACCTCCAGACATTTCCCATTTAGCATCTGTTGCAGGCAAAGGAAGCCCTCAGGAGGCTCTCTGAGGTCCAGCTGGGCAGACGGCACTGTCGCAGGTGGTGGGAGTGCTTTGTGAGGAGCCCATGTGAGGAGGTGACCTCTTGTGGCTGGACACATCAGTCTGCCTCAGGGTGGCCTGCACAGCAGTGGAGACACAACTGGGCGGAGCTGGGGAGATTCCACCAGGCTTCCTGAGCCCTCTGGCCTGTCCAGGGGGCAGAGTCAGATGCTCACTTCCAGAAGGAGCACAGAGCTGCTCTGAAGGGAATGGGCTCCATTTTCCCACTGCACGCTCAGCTTTCCAAGTCTGTGGCTTCCCCGAGGTCAGAGCTGCTCCTCTTCCTGTGCCTGTGCTTCCTTCACTTGCGTTCACTATTGAAATGTTTTGTTTCATGGGTGTCAAAACAAGTGTGCAAACTCCTTGACCCAGCAGTTCCATATGACTTTATCCTAAGAAATTAAAAAACCCACAGCGACGTTTAAATAGTGGAAAGTAGGACGCGACTTAATGGCCCATTAATAGAGACTAGTTAAATAAATTATGATACATTTATTGTTGTCCAAACCACAGATTTCTCTGAAAGCTTCTGATGACACACCCTCTGCAGATTATAAAGCAAGTAATGAGAGAAATAGAGATAGAATGAAACTAAAATTTATTTATTTATTTATTTTGGTACTGGGGATTGAACTCGGGGGCACTCAACCACTGAGCCGCATCCCCAGTCTTGTTTTGTATTTTATTTAGAGACAGGGTCTCACTGAGTAGCTTAGCACCTCACTGTTGCTGAGGCTGGCTTTGAACTCACAATCCTCCTGTCTCAGCCTCCCAAGCTGCTGCTGAAACTAAGATCTTAAAGTATAGAAAAAGGCAAGAGGATGGGGTGTTCTCCCCCACTTTTTGTTGTAGTACTGGTGAATTGAACCCAGGGGCACTTTACTCCTGGTTCTTTTTCTATTTTATTTTATTTTATTTTGAGACAGGTTCTTGCTAAGTTGCCCTCGCTGGTCTTAAACTTGTGATCCTCCTGCCTCAGCCTCTAGAATGAATCACTGGCATTGCAGGCGAGGCCATTGCACCTGACTAAGAGTAGAGTTTCCAGTATAGGTACCTTCAGGGTGCAACGTGCTTAAACCAGTGGCTCTTTAACATCTGCTGTGAGCCAGACGCTGTGTCAGGGCTTAGGAGCACAGGCAAGGCATGGTTCCTACCCTGATTCTTCCACAAAGAACAATCAGGTGGAGCAATCTCAATTTCAGTGAATATATCTCAGAAAAGTTTGGTTGTTTTGACACTAGAAAATGATACTGCTTAGTTATCCTTGTCAGTCAGCTAATCGAGCTCTTATATAAACCAGAGGGCTAGAAAAGAGCATATAAAAGTGATAGGGCTGGGGTATAGCTCAGCGGTAGAGCGCTTACCTAGTGTACACAGGCCCTGGGTTCCATTCCCAGCAACACCCACTCGGCCCAAAAAATAATGGTTGTGAATTTGATAGGAGAGTAGATATTGTTTTCTTTTGCTCAGTTTTTCAGGTTTTATAAGATAGCTACATTGTTTTCATTAATTTAGATTAGAGTAAGGGGGAAGTCCAGGGCTGAGAATATCCTGTCCTAAAGATTGACTTGTGGTCAAGTTGCAGGCTTTGCAGAATAAAGACAAAGAATTGATAAAATCAGCCAGGCATGATGGTGAATACCTGTAATCTCAGTAGTTGGGAGGCTGAAGCAGGAGAATCCAAGTTCAAAGCCAGCCTCAGCAACTTAGAAAGACTCTAAGCAACTTGGTGAGACCATGTCTCAAAAAATAAAATAAAGTCTGGGGATAAGGCTCAGTGGATAAGCACCACTGAGTTCAATCCCTGGTTACCAAAAACATTGATAAATCCGATTACTGAAGGAGGACTTGGTATTGACTCACAGTGCTCTGATTTCCCCTCTTCTGCTGCAGGAATTGAGGAAACTCAGATGGGAAAACGAGGGTACTTGACACCCAGCAGTGCCCGGGAACATCTTTTCTCCATTTGGAAGAATGAAGGTGCTTTGCCGGGCAGCCCCTATCATCTCCACGCTTGTTAACCTGCCTTATTAGTCCTGTTTTTCTTAAGGCTGCCCTTGTCATCGCTGTCTCCTGAAGTAGACCTGTGGGTTTGGGACAAGCTTCAGAGTACATTGAATTTGAAGTAGGAGCCCAGCACTAAGAACTTGGCCCTGATTGTAACTGAGCCTGGTCATTAGGTGAGAGCTTCAGTGGCCTCACTTAATGCAGATTGACAAGTGTTGGAAGGTCCAGAGTGATCCACCTTATGCTAAGTGCCCATTTGTAAAAGTCCTTTTAAAAGATTGGGGATTCCTTTTCAGAATTAAGAATGAACTTTTTTTTTTTTAATTAGGGTGTCTATACATTTTAGTTCCCTATAACAAGGAACACCCCGTTCCTCTCTGAGTCTGTAACGGGGCCTATGCAGCATGATCAGGCTCTGGCGCTCCTGACACACCAGAAGTAGTGTCAGAATGATGGCCCCACTAAAGGGCATCAGGAAATTTCCAGGGACTGACGTTCCTGTGACAAGCCCTGGCACGTTGGATTCATTTTCTCTGAGCACTTTTTTATATCACTAGAAACTTCATACATCTCTGATCACAGAAGAGCCTCTTGACTGCCTTTGCATGGGATGTTTTGTAAATGCCGGGGAATAGATCCTTAACCATATAGGAGTTTCAGGTTTGGGGAGGGCATGTGAATGGGAAGGCTTCCCAGGCCTGCCCCTCAGCCTCTGGGAAGCAGCATTTGCTGTCTTGCTGTCTCCGGTTTGGTTTGAGGAGAAAGGGTACCATGGGAGGGCAGATGTCCTCTATTCAAGTTTTCCTCTCATCAATGGCTTCGTGGCTGTCCTCACGTACAGACTGACATGGTCTGCTTGGTTTCTCTGTTTCAAACACAGGGTTCTTTCTGAATTACCTTTTCTCGGGACTGGTTGATGTTGGCATGGAATCCAGATTCAATCCGAGTATGTTCTTTCTAGATTTCGTGGTGGTGCCTCCCTCCAGGTAATGCCCTACCTTATGTCACCTGATAAGTTTGGCTGTGGCGTGAATACGGACTTGGGGAGGCCCCGGGAGGGTCATGTGCTAACCATCGCAAAGCAGTCCTCTGTAGGCTGTGTGGTGGGCTCCTTGCAGGCCCGGGCGGGAGGGTGGCCCCTGTTGAGTGTGGTGTGTGTGCTGCCCACAGCAGGCAGGGTGGGTGCCGCAGGACAGGCCCTTCTAACACTGAGCATTCCTCGCCCTGTGGTCCCCGCAGGTATCGCCCTGTCAATCGCCTGGGGGACCAGATGTTTACCAATGGCCAGACGGTGAACTTGCAGGCTGTCATGAAGGATGTCGTTCTGATCCGAAAACTTCTGGCACTGATGGCGCAAGAACAGCAGCTGCCCTGTGAGGTGGCAGCGCTCAGCACAGATGAGGTCAGGACCACACGCTGTGGAGAGTGCTGACAGGACCCTTGGTGGGGCTGTGGGTTTGGGGACATGTAAGAGCCTGGAAAGGTCGGGCTGTGGTCTGCGTTCTGCCCCTGCTGCCATACCAGGTACCCTTTAGTTAAGTCCCTTTAATTCTGTGTGTGGTTTGTGGTGGGTTCACACCTCAGCTGTTCTGAGCCACCAGCTGCTGGCAGCTCCAGGAGAAACATCCCCTTCCCTCCTGGGTTACACTACTGGAACTCTGCTTTGGGCTCACTGGATCCGGAAGCCAGTGTTTAGAATGGCAGTTTTACAGGGTAGGACTGTCACAGCTGCCAATCCTGAGCCCACTCAGCACTGAGTCTTCAGTGGGTGTGTTGATGGATTGGACACTCAGCTTGCTGAGATCACTCAAGGACTTCCCAGCCCAAGGGTACTCTCTGGGTGCAGATAGACATGGCCATCTCCAGCCTTGGGTAACAGGGCCCTCAGGTGCCTGCCAGCCAGGTCTGTCATTGGGTGACACCACTGTTCCCTGGACCTTGTGCTCTGGGTTGCCCAGATATTCTTCTTGGAGCTTTCTTGGATCAGCCATTGTAATATTTTAACACATCCCCCTGTAAGAGAGACCTGCCAGCTACAGGCTAGTCCAGTTTGAGAGGGAAGACTGTAGGATAATCAGATCCAATGACCAGGGCTGAAAATTTCATATTGGTGTCCCTTGAAAATTGGAGCACACCTTTTTTGGGAAGAAAAGGCTTGGTCTCTGCAGAAATAGCATCCTTCCCAGTTCCAAGGTCAGTTTCCCTCTGATTGATGGGCATGTTCTTGTTTCTTCCCTTTGGCTCCCTTGTTCCATTGCCTTGATGGTGGGACAGGCCCTGCTCACTTCACTGGTAACCTTGGGGCCCTGAGCCAGTGAATGTCCTAAGCAGTGGGTCAGGCTGGTGGGGGACCACCTCGTCCTGTGCAGGGGACAGAATGCTGCCTGCAGAGATAACTGCCTTCCCTGTAACTGAAGACTCCTCTGGGGACAAGCCCACTTCACTGCTGGTTCCCATAGGAGTCTCATCCACTTCCTCTGGACCCACCTTCCCCCCCATAGGTTTCTTCTCTCATGTGACCCATACTGGAGGACTCAGGTGATTGTCTCCTGGGTCATGTGCAGCCAGAGAGGAACAGATGGTGGCCAGCCACCAGCAGTAGGTGGTGCTATAGGGCAGTTTGTGGCCTATGTGTATTTATCTCTCCTGTGCTGGTGGAGGGAAAAGACAGAATCAGGGCAGAAATATCCAAATTTTCTGTCCAGGCACAGCGGCCATACCTGTAATCCCAGCTGCTTGAGAGGCTGAGGCAGGAGGGTCACGAGTTCAAAGCCAGCCTCGACAACTCAGTAAGACCCCGTCTGTAACAAAATATTTTAAAAGGGGTTAGTGGCTCAGTGATTAAGCACCCCTGGATTCAATCCCCAGTACCAAAAAAAAAAAAGCCGGAAATATTCAAGTGCTCATTGCTTGAACACTCAGAGGCCTAGGAATTAGCCAACAACTTAGCCTATTTAGGGACCTAATCATAATTAATGGCGTAGAATACTGTGGCAAACATTATTCCTCTTCAGGAATTGTTCTGCCTTCATTTTTACAAGTACATAGGGTTAAATTTTTGTGAAACCATAATTAAAACTGAAATTCCATATGCAACTTAGTTATGTGGCAAGATAACAGCTTCCAGAGAAGTGTGGATGTGGGAAAAACTTGGGTTCCCCTTCCTTGGGCACCAGCTTTTGGTGCTCAGCATCTGCCCTGAGAAGGAAACCTGTGTCCACACTGAGCTCATCCTACCCACAGAGAGGCTGGTGGGCGTGTGACGAGCCTGCAGCCCATGGGGCACACTGGGAAGACAGGCTCCTCAGCACTCCCACCTGTCCCTCCATTCAAAGGCAGCTCAGGGCGTGTTTGTCAGGACTGGGAGAGGAAAGAAAAGTAAAAGAAGCCAACCTGGGTTTTCCCCCACCATCCCTGTTTCTTGGCCTTATTTTTCCCAGGAAAAAGACTCTTTGGTGGCTATGGACCGGTCCTTTTTAAGTACACTTCCAGGCCAGACTCTCACAGACAAGCTGTACAACATTTGGATTCGCCTTCAGAGCCACGTCAACATTGTGTTTGACAGCGAGATGGACAAACTCATGATGGAAAAGTACCCTGGCATCAGACAGGTGAGCATGGGTTGGATTCCCGTTACTGGCTGACAAGGTGAATAATGTTGAAACAAGGAAGCAATAAACAGTGAAATTTTTAAACCATGTTTCCGGTGGGCTTTCGCTCCATACAGATCTTGGAGAAGAAAGAAGGCCTGTTCCGAAAGCACATGATGGGCAAGCGGGTAGACTACGCGGCCCGCTCTGTCATCTGCCCAGACATGTACATCAACACCAACGAGATCGGGATTCCCATGGTGCGTGTTTTGGGAACTGCAGGCGGTAGGCAGTGGTGCCAAGGAGGGCTGCTGGTGGTGCAGGAAGCCACAGTGGCTCACCTGGGATGGTGCCCATCTCTTCCCACGTGGGAAAACCGCTTTGGGGGGACTCGAGGCTGCCTGGTGGCCTCCAGACACCTGCACACGAGGGGACCCATGCCTGCCACATCACAGGCCCCTGCTCCCCTGTCTCTGTCTAGTCTCCCATTTAATGAGGGCATGACAGGAAGGGGGCAAAGGGAATTTCCTTCCTGTCAGCTTACATGCCCTTGTTTCCTGGCCGGGGACTGGAGAGAACCCAGAGGAGACACGCTGCCCGCCCTCAGCTGCTCCTGCTGTCAGTGCCTTGCCCCCCACCCATTAGTGTCCCCTGGGTGAGCAGGCTTCCTCTTCTCACTTCCCCCCTAGTCCGAGCATGTGCTCATTAGCAGCAGCCCTTTGATCAACTTCCCCTTGATGGACCTTGAGGTCAGTCAGGTGGAGGTGGTTTGCTTCCCACTGGGCAGTTACGTTTCCTTGCACCACCCCCCCAACCTCTCCAAGGTGCTGGTAATGAGCACAGCTGAGCTGAAGAGTTCTCTCTGGGGCACACACAAGCTTCCTGGGCAAGGGTGTGATGTGTCAGGAGGCAGGGACAATTTACTCCTATGCCCACTGCCACTGTCCTTGATCCAAAGGCTGGGCCAGGGCAAGGAAAGTCTACAAAGCCACGCCTCCCAGCCCAGGGAGGAGAGACTTTGGGCCTATTGGTCACCCTCTGTGGCCAGAGGTGGGAGCTGCCCTGCTGGCTTTGACCTCCCGGTGCCTGGAGCCTCCCCGGCATTAGGGAGACCTCCAGTGTGGTCTTACTTCCTCCACAGGGTTCTTGGTGGGCTTCTCTCTTCTACATCTAGGTTCATGTGGTAATAATGGCTTGTACCCAGAGGAGTGGCTCTGAGGTTACCCGCTGGGTGCCTTGAACCTGCTCCACGTCTCAGGGCCACAGAGGCCTGGAAGCATTCCTAAGGGTAGCTAGAAAGAACAGGTGGGCCCCGCCAGCACAGCCCTCCTGCATAGCACTGCTGGTAGGTGTTCAGAGCTGGAGGCAGAGCTCGGGCAGGGAGACGAGGAGACAGCGCATTCCTTCTCAAAGCTGTTTCCCAGGGTGGAGTCAGGTGGTAGCCACACAGCTGTGTCAGCACTGTCAGGGTGGAGAGTGCAGGGAGCAGAGCACGGCTGGCCAGGAGGCCTCAGAACACCTTGGCAAAGTCTGGAGGAGCTGCCTCTGCTGTCCTGGAGGGATTCGTGCACTGTGTCCAGCAGCTGGGGCCTCGCTTGGCTAGGGAGCGCCTTCTTCCCGGGGCGTCTCGCAGCCTCGTGTCGCTGGGGCACCCGCATCTTCTCATGAGTCAGAGTTGCAAAACCTCCTCATCTCAAGCACCTCCATGCTTGCAGCGGCTGCTGGAACTGCCAAAGGCAGGGCTCCCGATGCGATGTCTGTGCTTTTAGCCTGTGGTGTCTACGGGCAGGAGGGGTGTGGTGGGATTCCGGGCAGGTGTCTGCCACCCATCTCCTGTAAGCGTCTCTTGCTTTAATCCCTGCTGTGGGTGCTTTGAACTCATTGGCACAAGACAGAAGGATAAAATTTAATGATGTGCTAAAAATGTTTTACTGGGTAAATTGTAGCGTTCAGTCATGCTCCTTAGACTGCTGGAGGAGGAGGCCAGTGCATGCCCATAAGAGAGCAGGTGCAGACAGGACATTGCTTCGGTGGCTAAAGGGTTCTCTGGACGATGCAGACTGCTCCCCATATCATGGGCATGTCATACAGACTATGGAAGCAGATTTTGGGCAGACCCTGTGACCTGAATTTCTGTACCTATTCCTTGTTTCTAGGTGTTTGCCACAAAACTGACCTACCCTCAGCCAGTGACCCCCTGGAATGTCCAGGAACTGAGACAGGCAGTCATCAATGGTCCCAATGTGCACCCGGGAGCCTCCATGGTCATCAATGAGGATGGCAGTCGCACAGCCCTGAGCGCCGTGGACATAACCCAGCGCGAAGCCGTGGCCAAACAGCTCCTGACACCAGCCACAGGGGCACCTAAGCCCCAGGGGACAAAAATTGTGAGTAGTGGGAAAGTTTGGTCAGGGGCCCAGACAGCTCCTATCTGGCTCCCCCATGATGCCTTCGCCTAGGGCTACTCAAGAGGGTGGCCTCACATCAGCAGGGGCAGTATCCCCAGAGTGTCTGAGGAATGGGCACTTCTTGTGCTGTGTGATGAGCTTGGGGTAGGGCTCAGGCACCTTGCTCTATGGTGTTTCCAGAGAGGTCTCCATGCTGCACCTTAAGAAGTGCTCTACGCCAAGGAGACTCCTGGCAGCGAGTCTTAGGTGGTGCCTCAGTTTGGGGCAGTGGTGATACCCACTCATGGTGCTGTCACAGTCGTGTCCCACTGGGGAGAGTGTGTGAGTGACAGCAGTTCTGCTGGGGGCCTCAGGGCTGCCTGCCTTGTAGGCACTCTTCTGCTGAGAGGGGAGGCCACCAGCCCTGGCCAGGCCACAGAGGCAGAGGTTGCTAGACGAGGTGGATTCGATTTGGGTTAACCTAGGGCCTGTATGCACTAGGTGTGGCTGACTGGTTGGTTCCTCTTTGGCAGTGGGTTCAAGTGCTCCAGTTTCTAGTGGCCTTGTAGAGACTCTGAAGGAACAGGTAGTAACATATTCTTGGCCTTGTCCCCAAGGCTGCTGGCCTGCAGGCCTCTAAGCCTCCTGCTCTCCTGCCTTATGGCTGTGCTCAGGTGGAGTGACATTCTCCCCGGCACACAGATACCAGGTCGCCTCTCAGCTCTCTCCTGATGTGTCAGGTGAGATTTGTGTTCAGGTTCGTAGGCTTGTTCTGCCTCCTGAGTGCCTGGCCTTCTGGCGGAATGTGCAGGTTTCAGCAAAGCCCCTTTTCCCCCTCAATCAGAGTACGATTCCCGGCTTCGTTGGCCACACAGGCTGCAGGTGAATGGTGTCTCTGCTGGTAGAAGTGTATGTATGAAACCAGGTGCCAGCTGGCCGCTCCCACATCCTTCCTCATCACTCCACTGCTCTGTCCTCACCACCTGCACACCAGCTCCTTTCCCTGGAGTTGCTGCATCCCAGGAGTTCCAGGGCAGGGTGTGTTCTGCGCCCCCTCCTGAGCACCTTGCGTGTAGGAGGCACTTAGGACACCACCTTGTGGCATACAGATCCAGCTTGAGGTGTAGGAGGCTCTGAGGTGTGAGGACCACATTGGATCTGATGATCAGACTCAGAGGCAAAGATGGGAAGGAACTTTATAAAAGAAAAACAGAGCTGGGCATGGGGGCACATGCCTGTAATCCCAGGGCTCAGGAGGCTGAGGCAGGAGGATCACAAGTTCAAGCCAACCTGGACAACTCAGTGAAACCCTGTCTCAAAATGAAAAGGGCTGGGGATGTGGCTCAGAGACCAAGCACCCCTGGGTTCAATTCCTAGTACTGGGGGAAAAAAGAAGTGGCTGTTCCATCAAGACCTGTGCACTCAGGACAGCTTGCTCCGTCTTCCGCCGTCTCCATGATGCCCCGGTGCTTCATGGAGTTAAACACCAGTCTTCTGGGTGGTCACTTCAAGACTTTGGTTATTGTGTTACCTAAAGATTAGGGCAGGGCTGAGGCCAGGAGGCGTCTGGGCAGGACAGACTGAGGTCTGGTGAGAGTGAACAGCAGGTAGGTAAGAAGGAGAGAGGCTGGGCTCCGTTCCTTTGGAGGTGGGAAACTGACCTTTCTCCTGGGCCTCACAAAGCAGGAGGGAATGGACAGCATGGCCTTAGCTCACTCCCTGCCCAGCGCTGCAGAGGTCAGCCTTGGCCCCAGACCTGCCTGGAGACTGACCTGGACACTAGGGCATGCTGATTTTCACTACGATATTTGTTTACAGATGAGAGAAAGGAAGGGCCTGGGGTTTGTCTGGGCAGGGGAGTGCCTATCCTCTGCGGTGTCTGTTTGGGTTGGCTGGTGTCTGTCAGACTGGCCCGCAGGCCTTCCCAGATGCAGGTAGTTGGCTGGACTCAGGTCTAGGCCCTGCCTGGGCTTTTGGGCCTAAGCCACAAGTCTGGGAGCTGTTCCCTAAAGAGGCTGAAGAAAGATGACTTTGGGCTATCTGACCCAGCCAGCGGCCAGTGCCCTTGGCACATGCCCACGGGAACCCTGGGTTGAGATCTCTGTGGAAATGTGGGGAAGGGAAGGCTCAAATTCCTCTGGGAGCGGTAACAAGACAGACTTGGTGTGTGAAGGTTTGCTCTCTCCATTTCCAGAGCCTGAGGCCAGCAGGCCAGGAAGTGGGAGGCGGGGGAAGCACCTTCTGGCCTCTCCAGTGCAGCCTCATCAACGTGGGCAACGTGAGAGAACACTAGGCTCGAGCTATCTGTTGTTTCCCCCAGCCTGTTGTCTGCTGTGACCTGGAGGAGATTCAGGGTAGGGGTAGTTATCACCAAGTGCCCATCACCCAGTTCCTATGGGCTACTAATTAGGGCCCTTCAAAATGCTTGAGGAGGACCTTGGCACTGCGGTGCACACCTGTAATCCTAGTGACTCAGGAGGCCGAGGCAGGAGGATTGCAAGTTCAAGGCCAGCCTCAGCAACTTAGTGAGGCCCTGTCTCAAAATAAATAAAAAGGGTTGGGGGTGTGGCTCAGTGGTAAAGCACCACTGGGTTTAGTTCCTAGTAGAAAAAAATGAATTCTAAATGCTTTAGAGTTCAGCTTTATGCAGTTGTTTTGGGTGTCATTGCGGGGTGTTATTTGGGAAGCCTGGTCGTGAACGTGAGATGGTAGAAGGCTCTGCAGGCCTTGGGTGCTGTCAGAGAGACCAGCTACTGGTGGACTTGGGAAGTTGGCTTCAAGGGTAAATCACACACGGTTCTTGCTCTCTCCAGTCTGCCTTTGGTTTTCACTCCATGATGAGAACACTGCTTGTACACTGTTTCTTGCTTTTTTCAAAAGTAACTGAAGGTCTTTTAAAGATTGCATGGAAATGGCACCTGTGCACATGAGAGGAGGCATCCTGAGGCGTCGGGTCAGGTGCTGACCTGCGCCCTCGTCCTTCCTGTGTGCCCAGGTGAGCCAGGAGGCAGGTGTGGATTGTTCTGTCCTGCTGCTCATGCCTGCCTGGGTCTTTGCTCTGGCTGCCATACATCCCTGTTGCCATTTACAGGCTGGTGTGTCAAAGGAGGCCTCTGTGTGCATGCACCCTATGATGTCCTGCCCCTCCTCAGGCTTCCAGCACTCTGAGTCTTGCTGCTGTGAGCGCTGCCATGTGCATGGAGTCTGCAGCTCAGTCTGGCGCTGTTTCTGCTCAGCAAGGCTCCGAGGAAATGCGTTTCAAATGGTCTGATCGTTATTTTCAAACAGTGTCCCCACACAACTGAGGCAGTTTATGCCTTTTGTTTTTTGTTGTTGTTTGGAGGCAGGGCCTTGCTTTGTTGCCCAGAGGGGTCTTAAACTCGTGAGTTCAAGTGGCCCTCCCATCTTGCCTCCCAGCTGGCTGGGACTGCTGGAGCTACCACGCCTGGCATTTTACTGATTTTTCAAATGTAGAAAATGTGTGCAGGGGGCGTGCGCCTGGGAGTCAGACTCCTGTCTTCCTGCCATGTGAAGTCGGCTCATGCTTCTAAAACATGGAAGGAACCACGTTAGAATCACACGGTACGTGACTAAGGGGTGAAAGGACCGCAGGTTCGTTCAGACCTGGGGGTTCCTTGGCTCCACACAGGCCCTCGGCCTTCAGGACTCATGTCCATGACTCTTGAGATGAGCTCTCTGGAACGCAGGACCCTGGAAAGGCTGCATGTCCCTGAAGAAGTGGCAGTTATCAGACAGACTGTGGCCTCACCTGCTCCTGGGGCCTGTGAGCACAGAACCAACGTGGGCTCTGCAGGGCCAGGGCCAGGAGCCAGAGCATTTCTCAGATTTCTAGGGCTTTGTATTTAGTTGACTGGAGCCTATGGCAGGTAGAGCCCACTCAGCCGAGGTCAGGTGACCCCTGAGGGGCAGGGACACTGACTTCCCCTGGCCAACCTGCTGTCTGCCTTACCCCAGGTGTGCCGGCACGTGAAGAATGGGGACATCCTCTTGCTGAACCGACAGCCCACCCTGCACAGGCCCTCCATCCAGGCCCACCACGCCCGTGTCCTGCCGGGGGAGAAGGTCCTACGGCTGCACTACGCCAACTGCAAGGCCTACAACGCTGACTTCGATGGCGACGAGATGAACGCCCACTTCCCCCAGAGCGAGCTGGGCCGGGCCGAGGCCTGCGTGCTGGCCTGCACTGACCAGCAGTACCTCGTTCCCAAGGTAGGCCTGGCCCCACGGCCTCCACAGGCAATGCCAGCAGAAGGGGCTCTCTGCACTGGGCCCCTTGGGCCACTCCAGGGTAGGGCCCACGGGACAGAGGGCTGGGTCCCTCTGGGTGGGTATTCAGCCCTGTAGTGGCCTACAGGTAGGGAAGGGCCTCGGTAGGAGAGCAGCTGGGCTTTCTGACGTCGTCGTCAGGCCGTCCTAGGAAGCCAGCTCAGCAGCTGCACAGCAGGGCTTATCTGGTGCTGATTTGGGTTTGGATTCCATGGCTCACTGGCCCCTGGCAAGCATCGGCATCTGAGTGCGGTGACCACCGCCAACTCTGGTCCTCTGGGTTGTGTCTCACCCGGGTTTTAGGAGGCGACTTGACCCTTGCAGCACTTGAGGGCATCCTCTCCTTGAATCTGTTGCTTCACGTCGGGCAGCCCATGGGGTCACAGCTGTCCCTACAGACTGGGAAGGAGGCAGCCTCGCCTGGGCCACTGGCCGACCTGCTCCAGGGTGGGGAGTGCTTAGGGAGGAACTGGAGCTGGGCGGGGATACAGAACAGGTAGGGTGCTCCACCTGCGCAGAGGTCCGAGGCCCTGCCAGGCGCAACAATTCCCAGTTGTGCGTCATTGACTTGGGTTGTGGGGAGATTGGCAGGACTGGCCGTTTGATTCGAAGCACAGGTGCTGTTCCACCGGCCTTGCGCTCCACCTTCCCACAGTCCCAGGAGCGTGGCTGAGGACACCGGGCTGGGCAGGGCCGGGCAGGGTGCTCCCAAGTCTCCATGGGCAGGCTTCGACCCAGGGGTCCTGGGCTACCCGCAAATGCCCCCTGGGAGCGGCCCCTCCCAGGTGTCCAGGAGTCCTGCTCCCACCTCAGTGCTTCAGCATCTCATGGGAGCCAAAGGGGAAGGCAGGACGGTGCTGAGGGCCAACTCGGTCACTGGGCAGCTGGAGAAAGAGACGCGCTGACAGGAAATGCCCTGTGGTCCTTTCCCGTCAGTGATTGCAGTTGGGCAGCTGCAACAGTGGTAGCAGCTCAAAGGCAGCCCATCGCTGACAGGCCTTGGTACACGTTATCCTGCCAAGCCTCTCCACGGCCTTACGAGGTGGAGCACCAAGAGAGAAGCCCGCTAGCCAATGAGGAGGCCAGGGCTCCATCCAGCTCCTGTGTTCCACTGCACATGAGCTTAGCCCCTGTCATGGCAGGGGTGGGTGGGAGCACGGAGCAGACCCCTCCAAAACGGCCACTTCACCCCCGGGGACTCTGCCAGGAAGCAACATGTGCTGGGGAGCAACCTGTGGCCATTGGCTGTGTGGGGACCGGAGGCGTTCTGCAGACCTGAGCCAGTGAGGTGGGGCTCTGCACCTGATGTAAGTGAGTGGGTGCAGAGCAGCAGGAGGCTCCCGCACCCCGTGTCCTGCCAAGCACAGGGCCCGTCGCCTGTGCGCCACGGGAGCCCAGGTGGGTGAGTTCACATCCTAGGCCTGAGAGTTCTCTTCACTTTTGTCGGAAAACAAGCCTTTTGACACTTGACCATAAAATCCAGTCGTTAGCATAAATACCAAGAAGTGGAACCCTTATTTTTGTTCAAGGTTATGAAAATGCAACATGTCTTTGGTGACAGGGTCCTGAGATGACAAGTGTCAATTTGATTAAACTGGTCCTTTTCTTCTTGTGATATCAGGATCAAACTCGGGGCTCACATGTGCCAGGTATTTTGGTCATTTTGTTGGTGTGTTCTTAATTTCCCTTTTACCGTTTTGAAGTTCTCTTCCTTAACTGATCATAGAACCAGATGAAAGGGTACTTTATTGTTGGCTGTGTGTATCAGGTAGAGTTTCATGGGGATGTCAGCCGTTTCTTTCCCAAGAAAACAACTAAACTTCGTTTATTTATTTTTAAGAGCATTATAATTATACACGGTATTTGGGTTCATTGTGACAAAATAATACATGCAAGGATTTCAACCCCCACCCCCCTTCCCCTTCCCTCCCCGTTCTGTCCTTTCCTGTGTTAATCTTCTTTTCACTCCCTTATTTATGTTTGATTGGCATTTTCTTTTTCTTTTTTTTTTTGCGGGGGGGGGGGGCATAACTGGGGATTGAACTCAGGCCCTCAACCACTGAGCCACACCCCCAGCCCTATTTTTTATTGTATTTAGAGACAAGGTTTCACTGAGTTGCTCAGCACCTCCCTTTTGCTGACGCTGGCTTTGAACTCTCAATGTTCCTTCCTCAGCCTCCTAAGCCACTGAGACTACAGGTGTGTGCCACGGCGCCCAGCTGGATTGGCATTTTCTGCGTAGACACAGAGCTGGAATTCCTTCTGGTACCTTCACACCTGTATGGAATTAGCTGCTGTTGTTTAGTTCCCAGTTTCTGCCCCTTACCCTTCCTCCCTCTCATTCTGCTTCTGCTGCTCTCCTGATCACCCCATGTCTTTTGTTACCCCATCTTCTCCTGCCACCTCTTTCCCTGGTGTTGCTCTGCCTTCCACAGACAGGGGAACATTGCTCTTGACTTTCTCAGGCTGGCCTGTGTCACACCCACTTACCAGCAAATGCCGTCATTTCACTGAGATTAAACTGCCCTCTTCTGTTCGTTGTGCTTTTTGAGGGTCAACACTCTGGAGATGTGGGGATTTTGTTTGGTTTTAGTACCAGGGATTAAACACAGGAGCACTTAACTACTGAGCCACATCCCCGGCCCTTCTTATATTTTATTTTGAGACAGGTTCTCAACTGAGTTGATTAAGATCTCGATAATTTGCTGAGGCTGGCTTTGATTCTCCTTTCTCAGCCTCCCAAGCTGCTGGGATTATAGGCATGCTCCACCATGCCAAATTCTGTGGAAAGCTTTTAAACAAAGCTTCCTGACTTTTCCTTAGCAAATTCAAGACACAAAGTATTCTGTTATCTAAGCATTCTGACCAGAGACATTAATTTTAATGTCATTTTGCTATGATGTCGTGGAACAAGATAGCTGAGAATTTTCTGGGTTTTGAATCAGGTGTTTTTTCCCTCTGTTGGGCAGGAAGCCAAGGTTCACATGTGTAAGGCAAACTCTCACACTGAGCTGCATCCTCAGCCCTTTTTATTTTGATACAGTGCCTCACCAAGTTCCTGAGGCTGGCCTTGGTTTGAAATCCTCCTGCTTAAGCCTCCCAAGTTGCTGGGATTATATGTGTACACCCCTGCATCTAGCTTTAATTTTATTTTGAGACAGGGTCTCTCTTAGTTGTTTAGTCTTGAACTTGTGATCTTTCTACCTCAGCCTCACAAACTGCTGGGATTACAGGCTTGACTAACACACCAGCTAATCCTAAATGGGATTACATGTACATCTTTAGCAATAGTTTTAATCCGAATTCCTCCTGAGAACTTGTGATTATTGTAATGAAGACCCTTTTAGTAATTTTCCAGTCATGTGTGAGTCTGCACTGAGAGAAGGCACCATAGTTATGGTCTCACGTGTAACTCCTGATTATGTTCTTTACAAGGAAAAACAAAGAAAGTCTGGGTCTTCCCCCAAGGACCTCGGATAAGTCAAATGCATAATGTTGGTCTGGATTTTCCCCCAAGCCCAACAAGACTGTCTTTGGTACGGGAGCGAAGGTTTCACTTGTGCTAGGAACTCGGAGCCTTTTTGGAAGGGCCATGTGCCCTGATTTTGCCTTCACCCTTGTGCCCTTGGATCCTTCTCAGCTCATCTGGAATCATGGCTTTTGGGTTCTCTAGAACCCATCCCTGTCCTATTTAGATCCCTTGATAGTTGGTATGTGCAGTCAGATTCCTGTTGCTTCTCTGTAGGTGCAGTTCCACCTTCGTTAGGAACTTGGCTATAATATTGGCTATGACTTAACAGTAATCAGATGAGAGGTCTTCAGAGCCAAGGTCAGGTTTCCTCAAGTTCCTGTAATCATGGGAAAGTCTGAAAGCTGCCTCTTCCTGATGAGCATGGTGACTTTTTGGCTTGAGTGTGCCTTCTGTTGTCATGCACGTGAGCCTGACAAGTGCAACCCAGGGCCTGGGGTCTCAAACACTCAAGTGTTGTGCCACCAGTCTTTGAGTTTGATGAGGTCCCTGTTTGGCCCTCCATTAGATTGTGGTCTGCAGGGCCCACCCTGAGCCACATGCGGCACTTTGGACATTGTGCAGGCAAGGCCCTCTGGCCCTACCCAGGACCTGCCTGGGCCCTAACCCCTTGCAGTGCCCCCTTCCACCCACCCACGTTATGGACTGTCCTGGGATTGCATCCCATGCCCATGGGACACGTGTTGGTCAGTGTGTGCTTCCCACCTGGCTGTTCCTTGTGTCTTTCTTGGTCCATGGAGTGGGCCCGCATGTGTACAGTAGGCTCTCAGCAAATACTTGTTGAATGGATGATTGATAGGTAGGAGAACCAGGCCAGAAGTGTGTGAAAATACTAAAACAAAACCAAAATAAAAAAACAAAATTGCAGCTACCAACAGCCAGACCAGATTTATGCATAAATGTCAAAAATGTGCTGGAGTAACTAGAACCAGATGATATTAGGCATTGAAGGCCTGGGGAGCTGAACAAGTTCTAAGTGGTTTTCACACAGGACAGTGGCCGACTGGCCAGAGCAGGAACCATCAGTGGTCACGGCTAGGGAAGCCTGGTACGGGCATGAGCAGGGAGTTATGGGAGCTACGGGTGGGCTCGTTCTATCTAGAAGGTGGCTTCTGAGCCTGTGATTAAGAACTAGAGTTGGCTTGGAGTCCATCTTGTCCTTCTCGTGTTTTGGTTCACAGGATGGACAGCCATTGGCAGGGCTGATCCAGGATCACATGGTTTCAGGTGCAAACATGACCACTCGAGGTTGCTTTTTCACCCGGGAACAGTACGTGGAGTTGCTGTACCGAGGACTCACAGACAAAGCGGGGCGCGTGAAGCTTCTTCCTCCTGCCATCCTGAAGCCCTTTCCACTGTGGACGGGGAAGCAGGTAAGTGGAAGGAGTCAGTGTGGGTGAGAAATGTGACCTTCCCAGAACAGAGACTGTTCTGGGAAGACGCCTAAGGCTGGGGTGTGGCTCAGTGTAGAGCGCTTGCCTAGCATGAAGGAGGCCCTGGGTTCCGTCCTCAGAGCCGCAAACCAAAACCCTAAATCAGTCTGTCTGTTCGTTTGGGATCCCTCCATCTGAATGGTTTCTGTCCTCTGTTTCTGACCTACTGTAATCCAAACATGCTGGTCACAGCCACGTTGGTGGCAGCAGTGGTGACATTTGCTAGACGTGATGAGAGCTTTGCTGAATTCGGTAGATGCCTCACCAGATTCACCTCTCATGGCCAACCTGCAGCTGGTGGTCTGCGGGAGGGAGGTGGTAATCTCACACTTGGGAGACCGAAGACACTCATCCCGGACTTCCCAACTCCAGAGTGGCACACCATACTTCTCTGGAGATGACCAAGTCACTGTGTGTGACACTAGGGTGAGACAGGTGTGTTTTCCACTCTTGGCTGGCCTCCGCCTTCAGCTGCCTGCCCACTGGGCAGCTCCTGCTCCCCCCTGTGGACCTTGGCTCCTCCTCTGTAGCCAGTGGTCTCTCCCGCCCTTTCTGCTCTCTGGGGGATCTCAGTGGGTGAGGTTCATCCTGGATACACTTCTGTTGGTCCTTGTTTGAGATTCTGTTAGATTCAGTTTGCTGCTGTTTTGTTCAGCATGGAGTTTGCATCTCTGTTCCTGAGGCTATTGGACAACAGGCGTCTTATATCTTTGTCTGGTTGTGGAGTCACGGTATTAGGTGTCGTAGAATAGTGTCTGTTATTAAGTGTGCTGTTTTGGTATCTGGAGTTGGGTATTAGAGAATAAGGGATGTGTTCTCTCTTCCGTTTTGTGTAAGAATTTGTGTAAAATTGATGTCATTTCTTCCTTAAATGCTTGTTGAAAATCACCGGCGTCAGCATCTGGACCTAGAGCTTCTTTGTATGATGATTTTAACTTTAAAAAGAAAAGAAGTTTGTTTGACTTAGGTGTGGGAAGGATGTTTTATTGAATTCCTGTTTCTTTAATAGATTGCTGTTTTGAACACTTCTGCAAAAGTTCATGTACAGGGAATTGGACTCCTGATCAGGAAGCGGGACCTGGGGTCCGTCAGTGGTGGGCCCCTGCCTGGCCTGTGTGAGAGAGGCCCTGGCTTTGTCTGCAGCACCACGGAACAGCCGTGAGCCCACGGGGCCACGGGGGCTGCTCTCCTGAATGGATTCTGGCTGCTATTGTGGGGTCACTTGCACCAGAGCGGGGTCTCCAGGGGCTCAGGTCCAGCTTCTTGGCATCCAGAGCAAAGAATTGTGCAAGGTGCCAGAGACTGGCAGGCAGGGCAGAGGTTTACCAGAGGTAAAGGTAACACTGCGAGAGCAGAGTGGGTGGAGCTGTGAAGTGGCTCAAGCACCCCCCTGCACAGTGGAGTTCGCTTTTATTGGGCTGTACTACTGCCCCCCACCTGCTTCCCTTGGTGCACTTGGGGTTGATTGGCAGCTTGATTGACAGCTGAATTTTATGTAATTTCTGCTACCCCTGTATAAGTTCCTTTTTCCTGTAGAAAATGGCACAGAAGGATAGCCAACTGCAATGCTAATAATACATTAACTAGCAATAAGTTAACCCTTGGACAGTCCCTTGGGCTGTTGTGCAAGCCCAAGACTAGAGGTCAAGTCCCCTTCTGGTCATCTGACTTCCTCATTTTAACCCCAGGAAGGGGCTTCAGGTGGATTATTGGGAGGGTTCTGGGTGGAGCTAGGAGCCTCCTCCCCTTGTCCCACCTCCTACCCAACAATGGGAGTCAGTCTTTATAAAGGATGAGTTTGGGCTGCATGTGCCTTCTCCCCAACCTCCAGAACTGGAAGGAAATCCATTCCTATTCCTTATGAATCCCCTGCCTGTGGTGTGTTGCAGCAGCACAGACTGGACCAGGACAGATATGTGGCTATTTGGGCTTCTGTTTATTCTTGAGTGAGCTTTCAAGGATTTGTGCGCTCCGTCTGAGTCGTTGAACTCATTGCATGAGGTTGCTCGTGGTGTTTCTTTGTCATCCTTTTCCATCTCTCTCACTCTGACATTGGTAGTGTGTCTTTCTCAGTTCCTGATGTGTCTGTCTAGGGTTTATCAGTTTTATTGTTTTAGAAGAACCGGTTTTTAGTTCCACTGACATCTCTGGCCTTCTGTTTTCTGGTTCACTGATTTCTCTCTGATCTTTATTAACTTTCATTTTGGCTTTGGGTTTCCACTCCTTTTCTAGTTATTTAAGATTGAAACTGAAGTCAATGATTTTAAGATCTTTTTTTTAAATATAGACATTTTGTGAGTAAGTTTCCTACTTATATTCTACTTAAGAGGCATTTCACAACTCGTGGTATATTAAAACCTTTGTCCACTTCAGAATACTTTCTAATTTCCCTTTTGATTTTTTTGACCGTGAATTATTTTTAAGTACCATATTTTGTTTTCAGATATTTAAGGATTTTCCCAGTATCTCAATACTGAGTTCCAGTTTGATTGCTTTGTGGCCAGAGACCATACCTGTGATGATTTGAATTCTTTTAAATTTATTGAGACTTGTGTTAGGGGTTGAAAATGGTCTGTCTGGTAGGTGGTTTGCTGTGTCCCTGTTGACCGTTTGCTTCCTCGCCTGATGTCCAGTGTCTTGAAAACCGGTGCATATTCATGCTGCTGCTAGTTCTGAGGGAGGCTAAATCAGGTCACATGCTCTATCCTGACCAGTCATAGAGGTTGATTTAGCAGATTGGATGGAGAATTTTGCAGTTTGAAATTTTTGTACAGATCAGCATTCTCAGGGATTAGTAAGTGTTTTCTGTAAAGACCAAGAAGTACTTATTTTTGGCTTTGCTGGCCATCTTCTGGGCTGCAGCTACTCAGGTCTGCCACTGTAACAGGAAAGCAGCCAAGAACAGTGTGGAAATGGAAGGACATGGCCGTGACCCAGCTTAGCTTCATTTGCAGAAGCAGGTAGTGCAGTGGGTCACATCTGGCCTGGAGGCCATGGTTTGCAACTCCTGGCTTAGTTTGCCATTTGTGTTTGTCCCTCTATTCCTATTTATTTGTCTTTATTTTATAAGCCATCGAATTATCTTGGAAGTCAGTGGATTTCTATGTAATTATTGTCTTGAATTTAATAGTATTTTGTTTAAAAATTAAGTAGTGTGTTCAAAATAGAACCAGACAGCGGACAGGGAATATATAGCCAAACCCACAGATGATTCCTTCCCTGTGACTGGGAGTCTAGCCTGAGACGGCATCGGGCTATGGGCAGGCTGCTTGGGAGAAGCAGAAAGCCAGCTTGCCCAGCACCAGAGCTGCCAGGTACGCACACCCCCTGCTGTGGTGCCGCAGGGCTCTCGGCACCCGCTCAGCCTGCATGGGCACACAGGGAAAGCGTTGTGGGAAGAAGAGCCCAGCAGGCTGCCTTGGGGGATCAGGGACAGCTTCTTTCTCTTTTTTAATATTTCTGGGTTGTGATGGTTACTTGAAACAAACAAAATTAGAACACAGACTCATGCTTGTTTCAGTGCCTCCCCCACCAGGAGGATGTCGGGCTGTTTCTTTGCAGGTGGGTGAGAAAGGCAGGAACACTTGCGTGGTGAGGATTCCTTCAGGGGCCAAGGGTTCTGCAGAGAAGGCCAGCTTGAAGTCAGGAAGGGAGAGCTGAGTTTATTCTGCAGCCCCGTTTGTGGGTGTGGTGGCCTGCAGCCCTGTAATCAGTTGTTGGGGATGCTGAGGCAGGAAGGTCCCAGGTTCAAGACAGCCTGTGCAATCTGCCTCAAACAAATGGACAGGACTGTAGGTGTGGCTCGGTGGCAGAGCACTGGGTTCAGTTCCCAGTGCCAAAAAAGGAAGGAAGAAAGAAAGAGCATCTGCAGGTCTCCGCAGCTCCCAGCAGGCAGCTGCGTGAAGGGCACAGAGGAAGTGTCCAGCACCCAGGCCAGCCCTAGCCTTCTAGCCCCTGCGCAGCTGGGGCCGCGTTTGGAACCTGATGCGAATGGAGTTGCATGGCTGGTCCTCCCTCTGAGCCACCCATGCCACTCGTGTGGTCACACACAGTGGGCTGTCGTCATCCTTGCTTTGTAGTGTCCCACATGTGCATGTGTCACCTTTCTTCCTTGGGTGGGTGGGCATTTGGCCATCTTCAGCTGGCCTTTCACACAGGGCTACTCGGAAACCCCAGCACATGTCTTGTTGGTAAGTGTCATTCAGAGGCAGACACCAGGGAACACAGCTGCCGGGTCAGAGGCCACCTCACTTTTCCAAAGTGCTTCAGAGAGACACTCACCAGGAGGGCACGAAGCTTCTGGCTGCCCCATCCTCAGCAGAACTTGGCTTTACTGCTGGGTGGGGCTTGGGGGTTGGGGCCTACTGGATTAGCCATCTGGATGGGGACATAGTGACATCTTCTCGTTTCTCCACGTGCTTAGTAACCATTTGGATATCATCTTTTGTGAAGGGCCTGTTAGAGTCTTCTGCCTGTTCCCTATTCTGTCATTGTCTTATTGTAGGTAAAAGGCTTGTTGTCTGTCTGTGTGGGGTTCTTTGGTGCTAGAGATTGCACCAAGGTCCTCTTCCTTGCTAAGCATGCACCCTACCACTGAGCTGTCCCCCAGGCCCAGGGAAGAGCTGTAAAACATGTATTTTGGTGTTAGTCCATTGCTAGATGCATGGATTGGAAGCGCCTACTTGATGGTTACCTTTCCCCTAGTTCTAATGGTGGGTTCTGTAGCATTCCGTAGTCCCTGGACCTTGCACTCTGTGGCGGGACGGTTTGCCTGCCCCTGCACTGTCGCCCATAGCCTCATGGGTCCACCTGTCATGCCTAGCTCTGGAGTGAGGCAGGGTGGGGGGTCACTCCCTCCCATGTTCATTTGACGGCTGTTGTTGAAAAGTCCTGCAGTGCTCCTCAGTGTCTCCTAGTCACGCACCAGGCAGTGGTGTGGGTCAGGGCCGGACTCCTGCAGCTCCGCAGGTCTCGGCTGCGTTCACTGTGCTAGGCTACCTTCGTGGCTCTAGCTGGATGTGAAATCTAGTAAGAAGGGTTTTCTTTCTCACCGCATCCTCGCCTGCATTTGTTATTTTTGATTGGTTGGTTAATAGCCACGTAACTAGAGTAAAATGGAATCTCATTGTAGTTTTGGTTTGCTTTTCCCTGATGGCTGAAGATATGGAGTACATTTTCACATATTTATTTGCCATTTGTATTATTCCTTTTGAGAAGCATGTATTGAGGTCATTTTTTGGTTGGATTACTTGTGTTTTGTTGCTGATTGTGTGTGTGGTTTAATATTTTGGGGTTTTTTTTTTTTTTTGCATATTCTAGATGGAAACCCTCATCAGATTGGCAGCCACCTCCTGTGCTGCAGGCTGTCTCTCTTTTTTTTGATCATTTATTTTGTGTGCAGAAGCTTTACAGTTGGCTGTGATCCCATTTGTCAATTCTTGCTTTATTTCCTGTGCTGTGGAGCTCTACCCAGGCAGCGTGGCCTGTGCTGCTGTCTTGGAGTGTCCCTGTGTTCCCCTAGTAGTTTTCAGAGTTCCAGGTCTGCATTAAGGTCTTTGATCCATTCAAGTTGCCTTCGGTACAGGGTGAGAGAGAGAGTGTGGATAACCAGTTTGCCCAACACCATTTGTTGATGAGATAGTTGTTGCTCCCAAGTGTATACTTGGCATCTTTGTGAAGAATCAGTTGGCTGAAAATGCATGGATGTCTTTATGGGTCCTCTGTTCTGTTTGATTGGTTTGTGTGTCTGTTTCTATGCCAAGAGCATGCTGTGTTTGAAACTGTGGCTTTGTGGTATGTCTTGAAATCAGGGATTTTGATGCTTCCAGCTTTGCTCTTTTTGCTCAGGATTGCATTGGCTATCTAGAATCTTTTGGGCTTCCATGTGTATTATTAGGATTATTGGTAATTGGGGGATTGCTTTGAATCCAGGTAGTTTTGGATAGTATAGCTATATAGTAGTGATTCTCCCAATCTTTTCCACCTTTTGGTGTCTTCAGTTTCTTTCTTCAGTGTTTTGTAGTTTGATTTTAAAGATCTTTCACATCCTTAGGTTTATTGCTAGTGGTGTGTGTGTGTCTTTTGCAAATGGAATTACTTTTCTTGATTCCTTTCTCAGTGAATTCATTACTGGCATAGAGATAAGCTACTGAATTTTGTATGTTGATTTTATATCCTGCTACTCTATTGAACTTACCAGTTTTAGTAGTGGTAGAGTTTTTAGGGTTCTCTATGTATAGAGTCCTATCTGCAGAGAGGGGAGCCTTGACTCCTTCTTTTCCTGTTTAATACCTTTTATTTTCCTGCCTTGACTCATTGCTCTGGCCGAGTAAGACAGGTCAGAGTGGAGCCTGGCCTTGCTCCTGAGCTTGGGGGAAAGGCTGCTTCCCCTTCACTGTGCTGTCTGTGCACTTGTCCTCCATGGCATTTCTCACGTGGAGCTGTGACCTTGCTTACTAACTTTGTCATGGAGGATGGTGAATTTTACCAGGTGATTTCTTTGCATCTTTTTTTTTTTTTTTTTTTTTTGATAAACGTGATTTTTTTTTGAGAGAGAGAATTTTTTAATATTTTTTAGTTTTTGGTGGACACAACATCTTTGTATGTGGTGCTGAGGATCAAACCCGGGCCGAACGCATGCCAGGCGAGCGCGCTACCGCTTGAGCCACATCACCAGCCCTAAACATGTGATTTTTGTCCTTGATTTTTTTTTTAATGTTCTCTGTTACATTTATTGATTTCTGTATGTTGAGTCCTAAAAATCCTTGCATCCCTGGAATGAAACCAACTTCATCATGATATGTGATCTTTTGAATGTGCACTTGAATCCAATTTGCATGTATTGTATTGAGGATTTTTGAGTCTATGTTCATCAGGGATATTTGTGTATAGTTTTCATTTTTCATGTCCTTGTCTGGTTTCAATAGCAGGGTAATGCTAGCATCATGAAGTGAGCTTTTTTCTTTTTTTTTTTTAATATTTATTTTTTAGTTGTAGGTGGACACAATACCTTTATTTTATTTTTATGTGGTGTTGAGGATTGCACCCAGTATCTCACACATGCTAGGCCAGCATGCCACTGAACCACAATCCCAGTCCCTGGTTCATTCCCTTTCTGTTTTATTTCCTCAAAACAAAACAAAACAAAACACTTGCTAAAATTCAGCAGAGAAGCTGTCTGGTCTGGTCCTGGGCTTTTCTTTGTTGAGAGACTTTTTATTTTGATTCAGTCTCATTATTTGTTATTGGTCTACTTAGGTTTTTTTGTTTGGTTGGTTTTTAGAGATATTTTTTAGTTGTAGATAGACATAATATCTTTATTTTGATTGATTATTTATGTGGTGCTGAGGCTTGAACCCAGTGCCCCACACGTGCCAGGCAAGCACTCACCACTGGGCCACAGCCACGGCCCTTCCTAAGCGTTTTTAATACTCTCTTGGTTCAATTTCTTAGGTCCTACATGTACAGAAATTTGTTCATTTCTTCTAGATTTTTCCAATTTATTTGCACTTATTTTTCAATATATCTTGAATTTCTGTGGTATAGTGTCTCCTTTGACATCTCTAATTTTACTTACTTGGATCTTTGTTTTGGTTACTTTAGCTAAAGGCTTGTCAGTTTCATCTTTCCAGAGAACCAACTCTTTGTTTCATTTATGCTTTTGTTATTGTTGTTGGTTTTTTTTTGTTTTTAGCTTCTGTTTCACTATTTCTGTTCTGATTGTCATTATTTCTTTTCTTCTACTGATTTGGGGTTGGTTCATTCTTGTTTTTCGAAGACCTTGAAGATGCAGCATCATTAGGTTATTTATTTGAGATCTCTCTCTCTCTCTCTTTTTTTTCTAGCTTTAAACTTCGTAGTTTTGCTTTTTGCGCTATCCCATAGGTTTTGGTATGTTGTACTTTCATTTTCATTTGATCCAAGGGATTTTTAAATTTCCCCTTTGACTTCTTCAGTGATCCTCTGTTCGTTCAAAAGTATGTTGATCAGTCTCCACGTGTTTGTATGATTTCTGAATTTTTCTTGCTGTTGATTTCTCATTTTATTCCATTGTGATCAGAGGAGATGCGGCGTGTGCTTTCAGTTTCTTTGAATTTGGTAAGACTTGCTTTCTGAACTAATATGTGGTCTATTCTGGACAGAGCCCCATGTGCTGACGGAGATCATGTGAATTCTGCAGCTGTCAGATGAGGTAGTCTGTCGATGTCTGTTAAATCCACTTTATCTAGAGTGTAATTTAACTCTGCTTATTCTGTTGTTTTCTTGGTTTTGCCTGGTGAGAGTGGGGTGTTGAAGTCACTCCAATTGCAGTGTTGGGGCCTTTCTCTATCTATTAGGTCTCTTTGTGTTTGTTTATAAAACTGGGTGTCCAACATTCAGTTCATACAAACTATAATTGTATCTTCTGGATTAATTGTTCACTTGAACAATGTATAGCAACTGTTTGTCTCTTCTGATTTTGTCTTAAAGTCTCTTTTATCAGATATAAGTATAATTATACCTGCTTGTTTTCAGATTCTTTTTGCTTGGAATATCATTTTCTATTCTTTTCAATCTATATATGTCTTGAGTCTTGAATTTTTTTAATATTTGTTTTTTAGTTGTAATTAGACCCACTACCTTTATTTTATTTATTTATTTTTATGTGGTTCTGAGAATTGACCCAGGGCCTTGCACATGCTAAGCAAGAACTCTATGGCTGAGCCACAACCCCAGCCCCAAATTTTTGGGGGGCTGAATATTCTTTGTTCATTTCTTCCTCTCTTTGCTTTTCTTTCTTTCCACTCTTTGCTCTACCCTTTCTTCCTTTGGCCTGCTCAGGAGTCTGGTTCAAGTGCAGGGGCTGCTTGGTGTTTCATCTCCTCTCATGTGTCGTTGGGCGAGTCCAGGGTGACCTATGACCTGTGCCCTGGAGGGGAGCTGCCTCTCGCCTGCCTGAGAGCAGCACTTTGTGGTTGCAGGCCTACAGGGCCCAGCTCCTCTTCTACCCTCAGCCTTCCCCTTTTCCTCCAGGTCGTGTCAACACTGCTCATAAACATAATCCCCAAGGACTACATCCCACTGAACTTGTCCGGAAAGGCAAAAATCAGCGGAAAAGCCTGGGTGAAGGAGACTCCTCGGCCTGTTCCTGGCTTTAACCCTGACTCTATGTGCGAGTCCCAGGTAGGGCGCCCTCGGTGCAGGTTGGAGACGGTGCCCCCAAGGCTGAGACAGAAGTAGAGGCATGATGGGACTGCCGCCTGCCTCAGGAGCCAAGGTTGTGCCCAGGTTGCTGTCCACCATTGCTTTGGGCAGGATCCAGAGTGTCTCTACCATCTAGCCTGCATTGTGCGCCCACTGGTGTGAGCCAGCCAAGCTTGAGATGCAGAGCCCAGGTTTCCCTCAAGACCACTTAAGAAAGTTGAATGCTCTGAGGTCCCAACACCCCAGCTGCAAGCCTTATGACAGGGTCAAGAGGCCTCCCAGGGCAGTGAAACCTGGGTGCCCCATGCTGGTTCAAGAGAGCAGGCCAGTGGAACATGCCCACGGCCACTGCATGTCACCGGTGGGCCTCATGGTGCTAGGAATCTTTTTCTTTTAATTAGCTTCTAACCCTTTAGCCCCGCTCCATGAGAGTGCAGATTCGGGTTGAGAGGATGCTCCAAGGGTTTTGTTCTTGCCCGAAGGGTTCCAGGGAGGTGCGAGGGAGGGATACCTAAGCCCGGCTCCCAGCGGCCACGTAGCAGCTCTGGTTCTCATTTCCATGTACTTGACCTCAGTACAGGGTGGGAGAGCAGGGACACTGAGCACATTGGAAAGTGTGTGTGGTCCCTGGAGAAAACTTCAGCAACTGCTGGTGTGTTTGCCTCCTGTTCTCTGAGGGACTCGAGGCAGGTCACCAAGAGGCACCCAGCTGGAGGGAGGCTGGTGCCGTCAGAAGGGCACGTGGAGATGTCCCTGCAACCTGGTGCTTTCCACAGGTGCTAATCCGCGACGGGGAGCTGCTCTGCGGAGTGCTGGACAAGGCGCACTATGGGAGCTCCGCCTATGGCCTGGTGCACTGCTGCCACGAGGTCTACGGGGGCGAGACCAGCGGCAGGGTCCTCACCTGCCTGGCCCGGCTCTTCACCGCCTACCTGCAGCTCTACCGAGGCTTCACCCTGGGTGAGCCTGGCCCCCCACCCATAGCCACAACGGGTCAGCCACTTCTGCCCTGGCCCTCCCTGCAGCTCGCTCCGCTGGGCCTTTCCTGCCCTCACACCCTCCTGGACTCCCTCGGCCCTCCCTGTGCTGAGGGCTTTCCTGTTAGTGGTCGCCTGTGCCTGGGAACTCCACTGGGGTAGGTGGGTCTGCTGACCCTGAGCCCAGTGTGTCCTGGAAGCAAGAGGCACTGTCGTGGGGAGTTGGCTCTGACACAGGAAACAGGTGTGCTGTTTCTCTGCACTGCCATCCTGTCTCTGGAGTGGAATCTGAGGGGGCCGGGGGATACCGTGGTGGGCTCCGCCGTGGCAGAGGGAGCCGCTCTGCTTCCTAGGCTTGCTCAGTGCAGATGTGCTCCACAGGCTGCTGCAGGGGCCCAGCCCTGAGCCTGTAGTGGAGCGGCGCAGCACCAGTTCACTCTTCAGTCACATGTTTCACCTGGAATGGCTTAAACGTGTAATGTCCATAGGTGGGAACACAACACCCCGCTTCCATTTGCAAGGAAACACATTAGTATCAACTTGAAGTGTATCTTCCTAGACTTTTTTCCAGTGCAGATATATTCAGAGGAAATGAAACCCTTTACTACATACTGTCCTGTAATCTAGTCCCTCTCTACCACCACTCCAAATATATTTTAAAATGACCTTTGGAGTCAACTATTATCAATCCACACCCTCATGACTAGTGACTACAAGTCATTCCTTTAGTGTGGATGTTTACTTGTTTTTCAGTATTTGAGGGATATTGGTTCCAAGCTGCTGACCCCCATAGCAAAATCCACAGATGCTCCTCATGTGCAGTGGTGTGGTGTTTCCATATAACCTACGTGCATCCTCCCCTAGACTTAAAACCGTCTCAGAGTTCAGATACCTCCTGCTGCGTAAGTGCCGTCTGAACAGCTGTTAGGCTGCTTTGGAAGCCTCTGTGGCTGTTCCTATAGGTGTAATTATTTCTTCCTTAGATATTTGTGGTTGCAACTGGCGGAGGCCACAGAACTCAGAGGCTAGGCTGTCCTGTGGGGTGATTATGCCATCCCTGTCACCATACATTTAGGCTGGTGTGAGTTTTCAGGCCATTGTGGTAATGAGGACCCTGGGACAGGTGTCTGGGCCCATACATCCAGTTGATCTATCAGAATGAGGATTGCAAATTGTTGGTCTGCCTGAGCTGAGAGGCACCGTCCCCGTCCTGGTTCCTGTGATGGGCTGGTCACCCTCTTCTCATTGGAAACTACACTGGAGGCCCCAGGGTCTCCAGGAAGGTACAGCGCGAAGCCTTGGAACCCGTTTCATCCAGTGGCCTGGCACAAGTGGGACTGTCTACTGGCCAGAGAATTAAGAGCTCTCTGGGTGGAAGCTGCAGCCAAGGGCCAGGCCAGCAGCCCTGTTTGGCTTGGCATAGAACACAGCTATGCAGTGACCACACATGCTAGAGACCTATTGGGGACAGGGCTCTGAATGGGTGGGCCAGCTGTCGCCTGGGCAGGGTGGCCTAGAGAACCCATAGTAGGCCCACTCCTGGTCACGGCTTCTTGAAGTATGTATCCCTCCCCACCCACTCGGGTTCTCTGCACACCCTCGTGTCTCGGGCTTTGTGTCTCCAGGCTCCGTGCTTCAAGTCCTCAGGTCTCAGGCCACCGGGTCTCCAGGTCTCATGTCTTAGGCCTCCGGGTCTCAGGCCATCACATCAGACTTTGCAGACATCTGAGCCCAGTTCTGAGTGGTCAGTGTTTGCCTTCCTGTTCGGATGTTGGCCGGGGGACTCTGGGGTCCTGCTGCACTTACAGGTGGAGGCAAAATGTGGTAAAGTGGGCAGCAAGCTCTACCGGTGTGAGCAGCTCTATAGCCCATGGGCCCTAGGGTAGACCTGAGTGAAATCACCAGCTTTGGCCTCCTGAGGCTGCTGTAGCAGGGATGGGGGAGCCTGGCTCAGGCTAGACACTCTGTGCCTGCATACCATAGTCACCATACAGGTGGCCCGGGACATGAGGCTGCTGGGAGCCCTTGTGGAGATATTCCCAACCCTTCCTCTACCCCTAAACCTAGCTTCCTATCCCAAACCCCCTCATGTCCATCTAACAGGGACTTACTGGGTGACAGCACAAGAGTGGGTGTCTACAAGCACAAGTTGGGGACTCAGGTCTCAGCCTGTTTTGTCACTTGTGAGAAAAAGATGATAAGGTCAGATATAGTGGCGATCTGAGATGCCATGTGCCCAGCGCTCCTGTGTCTGGCCTTGGCCCAGAACATCCCCCAGTTCACGGGCTGGGAGAGGCTGGGCTCGTCCACCCTGAGCATGTCTGTTTCATGTCACAGGTGTGGAAGACATTTTGGTTAGGCCAAAGGCGGATGTGAAGAGACGTAGGATCATTGAGGAATCCACCCACTGTGGGCCCCAGGTAAGTGGGCTGGGAGGCCATGGCCTGCCCTTGGGCCAGAGTCCTGCAGAATGAAACCCACACCTCCTCATTTGACTGCATCCCCGCATGTCCTCACTTCCTTTAGGCTGTCCGGGCTGCACTAAACCTGCCAGAAGCTGCGTCATGTGATGAGGTCCAAGGGAAGTGGCAGGATGCTCATCTGGGCAAGGACCAGAGGGATTTTAACATGATCGATCTGAAGTTCAAGGAGGAGGTGAACCGCTACAGCAATGAGATTAACAAGGTCAGTCTGGAGGTGCATGGACTGTCCCCACTTGTTTGAATGCTTTTTTTTTTTTTTTTTTTAATTCCATTTGGTTGTCACTCAGGATTCTTTGGGGCAGATGGCTGTTTAAGAGGTGACTGGTTAGGATTTGAGGTGGGATGGCAGAATCCATTGTTTGAAGAGCCCAGGACCATGTCCTGCCTCCCTGGCAGGCCCAGGAAGGCCTTGGACTGGCGTTGAGAGGGACTCACTTGTGCAGTATTTCTTATGGAGTGACGACATCGAAGGGATCTGAAGGGGGGCTCCCTCCTGTGGGCCGCGGCAGGTGGACGTGCAGGGTGCAGCAGCGCCAGAGAGAAACCTGCTCCGGGTCTGACTGCTCAGTGCTCACATGTGCCCATAGGCGCATGTGGGGCAGCCTGCTTGGGGCCTGGCCTGGAAGTGGACATGACGAGCAGGAGCTTGTGCACAGGAAGCCATACCAGGCCCCTGGCAGTCGGACTGTGGCCCAGCTCACGCCAGCCTTGTCTGTGGGCCCCTGCACACGAGAGGTGGTGTTCTGGGCGCCTTCAGCAGGGCCAGGGCCAGGAGGCGCAGCTCCCTGATGAGAAGGCTGGGCTGGAGGACTTATCATCAGAAGTGGCCTTGGGTGGCTTGTTGTCCCCACCTCCTGTCCTTCTTGTTTTTCCCACCCAGGCCCTGCCTCTCCATGTTGGGCTGGGTTTCAGGTGCCCTTGGCATCTTCCCATGTCCCCTCCTGTGGGTCTGCCAGCATCTGCTGGCCTTGGAGCCATAGTCAGGCTCCCCACTGGGTGCTCATGTGGACACAGTATGACACTAGTGGTCTACCTGGTGGTGAGGACTGGGTCGGCCTAGCAGGGCATCACCTCGATTTTATGCCCACCTAGTACCTTTTTAGAGCCACCAGCTGATGGCACCTCCTCCTGCTTCTCTTTGACCAGTGAATGGAGCCTGCCACTCCTGGCTGGGGATGTGAGGTGGCCAAGGGCTGAGGTGGGGGCAGCATGGGGGTGGAAGCCCACTGAGGCTTCCCCTGCCCTGTGCAGGGCGTGGCCTGTACCTGGCACATGTTACAGCAGATGGCCTCCGCTCCAGGGCCCACCTGACTCCGGGCCTGGGGCAGGAGGTGGAGGAGCCCTGACGCGCCTGCTTCCCTCCACAGGCGTGTATGCCTCTTGGCCTGCACAGGCAGTTCCCAGAGAATAACCTGCAGATGATGGTGCAGTCGGGGGCCAAAGGGTCAACCGTGAACACGATGCAGGTGGGCACAGAGGGCGGGCTGCTGGCAGTGGGAGGCTCCACATTCCACATAGAACCGTGGTGAGACTGAAGGAGTGAGGTGCAGAGCAGCAACTCATCACACACAAACACACCACTCCTGACAGATAAGCTGAGTCCCCTTCAAAAACCCGAACTTGAGTGGGTCTTACAGCACCCTGTCCCTGGGTGAGTGGTGAGCAGCAGGAGGGTGAAGTGACCAAGGACCCTCCAGAAGGCCCAGTCGGTGGGAAGCCCCAGCACTGCGCCCTCATGGGGCGTGCGAGGTTCCCTGGACCTAGGGTGAGGGTCACAGTGCACTGCTGCTTCCTGCACTTCCCACCAGCACCACAGACCCTCCACATGCAGTGGTGATTCTGGTGGCAGCTTCCTTCCCAGCCTTACTCCTTCTGTGAACCCAGATGTGGAAGTCTACCTCAGTCAGGAAAAGGGGACTCAGCTGCTGTGTTTTGAGGTGGCAGCTTCCCGGGTGTCCCACCCCGACCTGAGTTGGCCTGGTCTCCTTCCCCAGATCTCATGCCTGCTGGGACAGATCGAGCTAGAGGGGCGGAGGCCCCCACTGATGGCGTCCGGCAAGTCGCTGCCCTGCTTCGAGCCCTACAGGTTCACCCCCAGGGCTGGCGGCTTCGTCACTGGGAGGTTCCTCACCGGCATTCAGCCTTCCGTATGTGTGGGTTTCCCGTGTGCCATCTCCTTATTCCTAGACTCAGTGCCAAGTGACCTGGGCCCCAACCATGGCTTTACATGAGAGTGGCCAAGGACAATGTCAGGCTACTTGCTACTTGCCTACCAGACCTGTGGTCCTGGAGGACACAACCCTGGTGGGGGGGGGGGGCAGAACTTAACCCAGTAGAGGCATACCCATATCGAGGAGGTGCCCAGCATGGTCACACAGCCTCTCCAATCCTCTCAACTGCCATAAGAGCTGGAGAAGGGGGCCTCTGTCTTCCCAGGAGCCTGGGCTGCCACAGGGAACCACATGCAGGTCCGTTGCACAAAGCCCCCGTCCCACCCTGGGCTCTTTCGCGGCGGGAGGTGCTGGCCAGGGAACATGCCCAGTCCTCCTCTGGAAGGGAAGCTCCCTCTGCTCCCCACCTCAGTGGAGCAGCTTTGGGTGTTAGTGCCTTTCAATCCCCATGTGTCAGGCCACCAGGGTAGACCGCCATCCAGTGCCAGTCATCCAAGGCCACGGAGGCCCCCAGGCTCTCCTGGCCATCGTGATCTCTGGTGAGGGATGTTGGAGGCTCTCGTAGGCTGCAGCCCCGAGCGCTTGCAGAGTCCTCCTAGTGGGTGGTGGCCAGCATTGCTGTATGTGACAGAGTAGGAGGGGGGTCAGGAAGCCACTGCCTTCCCCAGCTCCTGTGGGGTGGGCTGAGGACAGCGGTGATGAGCTCTGACTGTGGGCTGCTTCCAGAAGCTTGGAGCATGCCACACCACTCTGTTTGCCTGTTGGGGTGGAAGGTAGAGCGGGCGTGGGGCGGACAGTGCCAAGTGGGATGTGGGGTCCTGTCCTAAGGATGGGAGCTGATGCTTCTGATCCTGCCATGGGCAGGAAAAGGCAGAGGCCACTGGAGCTGTCCAGTGCCAAGAGCCCTGGAGACTGGGGAAGGAGAGAGACACCCGTCAGGAAAGGCCGCAGGTCCCCAAGTGCACGTTCAGTACCTGTGGTGTTCCTGTCCCACTCTCCCGCAGGAGTTCTTCTTCCACTGCATGGCGGGGCGTGAGGGCTTGGTGGACACAGCAGTCAAGACCAGCCGCTCCGGCTATCTGCAGAGGTGAGAACCGTGTGCCTACGGCAGGGCCTGCATCCCAGGGCCTTGCTTCCACCTTTGAGGACGATTCTTGGGATCATGACAACTTTTTTCTCCAGGGTGGCCAGACACACCAGTAGGTGTCCTTCCCACCTACTGGTCTGCCATCCCTGAGGACATGGGTGCCGGCAAGGATCTTGAGTGGGAATGAGCTGTGCCTGCCTCTGAGCCTGCAGTTGGTGTCCCTTTGGGCCTAGGTGTCCCTTTGGTGTCTTCCCCTGCCTAGAAAGGGGACAGGCAGTCCTCATCCCACCACGGTGGGCATGTAGGAGTCGAAGATCAAGTCCAGACGAGTCCTGACTCCAAAGAGCCAGCAGGACAGGTGGCAGAGCCCTGCCTTCCAGAGACCCTCCCTTGGGGACCTACTGTGCCCAGAGAACCCCCTGCTGGGACCCAGGCTGGGAGTGGAGAGTGCTCAGGCTGGGTCTTGAGGGAGCTCCATTGGCCAGCAGGGTGGGGCTGTTCCTGCAGGCTCCAGCTCTGCCCCTCCTTCTGCTTCCCCCTGGCTCCAGAGGCTACAGGGGAGAGTAGAGTTGAAGTGGCCTTTGGGGAGGAGCCTGCGTGCAGTCAGCAGTGCCCAATGGGGAGTGCTCAGTGCACCCAGGCTCGGTGGCCACGCTCCATGGCTTGGCCACACGGCCACTCCTTCCTGAGCAGCATTTCTGCCTCCATCTCCAGCCACTCAGAAACACACGTGTAGCCTAGGAAACCCAGGACATGAGTGGTCAGGCAGTTCTGGTCCTGCCTGGCTCCATGTGCGGGCAGGAGCCCCAAGGCCCACTGACGTCAGAGTGCGCACGAGGAGGCACTAGGCCCTGCTGGAAGAGAAGGGCAGGAGCCATGGAGGCCAGGCACAGGCATCTGCAGGGGCACTGCAAGCAGGCTGGCTGTTGGGGTGCAGGGTGGGTGCTAGCAGCAGGGCTGTATGGCCAGCCCTCGCAGAGCTGGCCCTCAGGTGGCCTCCTGACAGGTGCATCATCAAACACTTGGAGGGGCTGGTAGTCCAGTACGATCTGACGGTCCGGGACAGCGACGGCAGCGTGGTGCAGTTCCTGTATGGAGAGGACGGTCTGGACATCCCCAAGACGCAGTTCCTGCAGCCCAAGCAGTTCCCCTTCCTGGCCAGCAACTACGAGGTAGTACCAGGCCCACTGCCCGGGTCTGCCCTGGCTGCACTCGGGGTCTGAGGGCCCGAGCACCCTGGGTGCCGCCATGGCCGTGTGGCCTCTGGAATCCAGTGGGAGGGCTGTAAAGCAGGATCTCAGAGCCCTGTGACCTGGATCACGTGAGAAGGTGCGACAGCTGCGGGGTGGAGGCAGGTGCTGTGTACCAGGTCCTGAGCTACAGTGCTCGTTGGACACTGTCCAGGGGCGGCCTCACCATGGCTTGGGAAGGTAGGCAGCAGCCTGCCCATCTTACAGCAGAGGCAGCCTTTGAACCCAGGCCCAGCACTCATTTCCACGTGGCCCAGTAGTGACCATTGCCTTTGATTCAGCATCCCATAGTGTAGACTGGGAGTGAAAACAGCCAAGCCCTCTGAGAGTGCTTGGGTGCAGAGTCCTGCCTCTCTGGGGCCATCCCTGTCCCCACATTTTCTTCCCAGAGGCTCCCCCTGTTCCTGGAGGGCCCTGAGCATGCCAGTCCCTCCTGCATGCCCGCAGCTCCTGACACCGCCCCGCTGAGGCTCTGTTAACATGCTGAGGCCCTGATTGGCAGTGGTGCTTCGTCTTCATGGGGGCACTTTGAAGGCTCCCTGGGGCCCCAGAAGGCTGTGCTCAGGCCCTCTGCCACCCCTCGTCCCTCACGGTACCTGTGTCCTTTGTCCTCGTCATCAGGTGATAATGAGATCCAAGCACCTCCATGAAGTCTTATCCAGAGCAGATCCCAAAAAAGCCCTCCGCCACTTCAGAGCTATCAAAAAATGGCACAGCAGGCATTCCAGTGGACCACCAAGAAGGGGAGCCTTCCTGAGCTATTCCCAGAAGGTCCAGGACGCTGTGAGGGCGCTGAACCTGAAAGGCGAGAACAGGAATGGTCGCAGCCCAGAGGCCCAGCAGGTGACGCTAGGGTGCTGTGTCCCCAGCGCCTAGCATTTCCAGGCTCTGGGCACCATCAGGGCTGAGGGTGGGGGCTGCTCCTAAGAGGACGTGAGGTGACAAGGCCAAGACCAAGTGGCACTCACTGGGTAGTAAGTTGGGTCTCTGACAGGGTGTCTTGGGGCTCAGGGTTCTCCTGGGCTGGTGCAGATGTTGGAGGCGGGCCCTGGTGGGACCCTGGGAGGGACAGCAATGGTGCCCAGGGCCTCTCCCTGCTCTTTCCCTATGCTGCTGCATCCTCCTGTGGTAGAGCACAGCTGGGAGCCAGAAGCCGGCTCTCTGCCTTGGGGACACCCGTGTGGGAGGACCTGACCAGGCCTCCTCTGCAGCCTTGGTGTGGTTGGCCCAGGGCAGGCCCATCTCGGCCTCTCCTGGGCCTCTCACTGCCCTTCTGACTTCATAGAGGAGTCGCAGTTAGGCAGTAAACGCTGGAGGCGGTCTGCCTGTGCCTGCAGCCAGGACAAAGAGTCCCTGGTCATGGTCACGCAGCGGGCCCTGCACAGAGGGCTGTCTTGTGTTAAGTGTCGGGGTGCTTCTGACCTCACACAGGCAGGCTCATCCTCCTCTTGCCCTCCCCTCTCCTGGAACCAGGGCCTTTAAGCCCCCATGCCACTGGAACCCCAAGAGAGCCCTCCCGCAGCTGAGACCCCTCCTGCCCTCCTGCAGGTGTTGCAGATGTGGTACAAGTTAGATGAGAAGAGCCGGCAGAAGTACCAGAGGAAGGCGGCCCCTTGTCCTGACCCCAGTCTGTCTGTCTGGCGCCCAGATATCTACTTGGCGTCTGTGTCAGAACATTTTGAAAAAAAGATTGATGACTACAGTCAAGAATGGGCACTTGAAGCAGAAAAGAGTTACAAGAAATCGGAGCTTTCTCTGGACAGGTGATGACCTACCTTGCTTTGTTGCCTGGTGCGTATGGGAGGAGCTCTGCCTCTCAGGCCCTTCCCCACCCAGCCTAGGAAGAGGGCCACCTCCAAGGCTGCCTCTAGCAGGAGGGAGGGAGGCGAGACCACAAGGGCACCGAGCACACCCTGAGGCTGGCCAGAGCAGGGCAGAGAGCACTCCTCTCGTCTGGACCAGTACCTGAAAGGGGCACCGCTGGGACAGAGGTCTGCATAAATGACGCTCCATTTGGCAGGGTAGACGTGGCTAAGAGTCAGGGTCAGTCTGTTCTGCTCCTGGGCACTCTGTGGCCCTGGGTGAGTCACTCACTGCCCAGGGATACTGTCCTCAGCTTTCCATGAGGACGTGGATCCCGTGACCGCAGTGATCCTTTGAGCTGCGGATCTCCAGCCTATGAAGGGGCTGAGGGGAGGCCTCAGCTCAGAGGGATTCTGCAGAAAGGGAGAGAGCCCATGGGCTGAGTGAGCCAGCATGATGGGTCACTGCATCAGAAGGGCCCAGGAGTGCCTAATAGACGTTGGTCCTGGTTGTTCCCACCAGCTTCCTGAGGACCTTGAGGCCATCTTCCCTGGTGAAGCTCATGCCCAGGCTGGCGGGGTCAGGAGTGAGCTCACACTGGCCAGGAGGTGGGGAGCAGTGGAGGATTTGATTTTTGGGGACCAGATTCTCCATATGGACTGTGACATGGTTACCTCAGCCACCAGCCGGGCTGTTCCTGCAGCTCAGGAAGGGCCTGGAAGGACTTACCAGGAGGTGCAGCTTTATTGCTGCCCGCCGCACACCCCCATTCACCTGCAGCAGCCCATACCGCCTCTGTCAAGCCCCGTCCTGCCTGGGTGTGGTCAGCAGAAGCACAGCATGGCTACCCCCGTGTGGTCTGCAGCCACTTGAGTAATGGAGCTCCTCTTGGCCCTGGTGCCTTGTGAACCTGCCTGACCTCTCCTGTCTGGACCAGGAGGCTTCGGCCCTCTCCAGACTATGCCAATGGGAAACAGGAATAAGGGATGAGCCACAAGTCCTCAGAGCCGAGGGGACCTGCAGTCACTGGTCTGGGTGGATGTGTGACGTTCTCATGAATGTCGGGTGCTGCACCCCCAGCTGGAGACGTCATCATGTAATTTTAGGACATTGCAAGGTCACTAGCCAGGACCCAGAGGTTAATGGGATCTTTCACCTAGGAAGCCTAGAAAGAGGCTTCTGGCACTATGGCCACTGCATGCCTGCCCTTTCCACCTCCAGGTTGAGGACCTTGCTGCATCTCAAATGGCAGCGCTCGCTCTGCGACCCGGGTGAGGCTGTGGGCCTGCTGGCCGCCCAGAGCATCGGGGAGCCGTCCACGCAGATGACCCTGAACACCTTCCACTTTGCAGGCAGAGGCGAGATGAACGTCACCCTGGGTATCCCAAGGTGCGGGCACAAGGGTGTAGGGCTGGCCCTCTATGGAAGAGGCTACTTTGTGAGAGTGAGCGAGCATGTGACAGGCAGGGTCTTGTCAAAGTGGAGGTCAGCACTGGAACTGGGGGAGCTGGTCTGGTTTCTGTGGCCAGACGGATACCTCGGCCTTCGAGGATCGCCGCTGCTTCTCTGCCAGTCCTGTTTCAGGTTTCTGGGCCTTCTTGTGGAATTGCACAGGGCCATTTTGCTGCCCAGCTCCAGGAACACCGCCCATGTAGACCCTGACCCTGACCCTGACCTGCCAGGTGCATGTGTGCACACTGTGGTAAGACAGCCACCAGGCAAGGGGAAAACATGAGTCATTCCGCCATCCTGCACTCTGGTTGATGGCTTCCAGCCTGCGGAGTGAACGAGGCCTGATGGACATGCCAGACGGGCCCGAAGGCTGGCTAAGTGCCCTGCGTCCCAGTCACCCTGTGAGAGTTAGGCTCAGCCCTATCCTTGAGAGGGATTCGACAGTCCCTCACCGTCTCACAGCAGGCAGGAGCTGGGGTCTGGTTCAGCATATTGCTCAATGAGATTGCAAGGCCACTCCCATCCCAGCACACCGCTGATGTTTCTAGAAAAAGCTTCATGCAAACAAGGAATCTGGTTACCTGTCATGAGCAATTGGGCCCTTGTTCTGTGACAGGTTGAGGGAGATTCTCATGGTGGCCAGCGCCAACATCAAGACACCCATGATGAGTGTGCCCGTGTTCAACACCAAGAAAGCCCTAAGGAAAGTGAGGAGCCTGAAGAAGCAGCTCACCAGGGTGTGCTTAGAGGAGGTAACTGACTCAGCCTAGCTGCACTCAGGGTAGAGACACCATCCTGAATTGTCCCCTCTGCAGCAAAGACCATCCCAGCTGCTCAGCCCTCGGCTGTAGTCCCAGCAGTGGGAGAGATGCTATCTCTACCAGGTGCTGAGCAGGATGAATCAGGAGGCTCTGGAGATAACCATTAGTTCTAGGGCACCCCGTGTCCCCACAAGAACGGCTCACCAGCCCTGCAGGAGCCTGGGCCTTGAGGCCCCGCTGTCCTCTGGAAGCTGCTGGAGTCCGCTTCCGCCACCCCCAAGGATCCATGCTAGCAGAGCTCACTGGAGTTTCCTTAGAATTTTGGCCTGTGGCCCAGCTGCTGTCCCCCCCCGCCCCAGAACCTACTAGGTTTCCTGTTTGCAGTGTGGTCAATGGGGCTGGGACGAGTCAGGTCCATCTGTCCATCTGGTTCTAGGTGTTGCAGAAAGTTGACGTCCAGGAGTCCTTCTGTATGGGTGAAAAACAGAACAAATTCCGGGTGTACCAGCTGCGGTTCCAGTTCCTGCCACACGAGTACTACAAGCAGGAGAAGTGCCTGAGGCCCGAGGACATCCTGCACTTCATGGAAACGAGGTCAGGGCTCAGGCCATGCTTGTAACTGACCTTAGGCAAAGAGCAATCCTGTTCCAGGGCTCCAGGGGTGGGGTGCATTTGTCTATTGAGCCCTGCAAGGAAGTGTTCAGGAAAAGAGCGGGCCCTGCTACTTAATCTGGAACCCTTGTCCAGTCTGGCTTGTGGGGATGACCCAAAGACCTTGTTGGCCCTTATAATCCCTGAACCCGGGTCCTCTCCTGTGCCAAGGGGCGGGAGCAGTTCGTCTCACTGTAGCATGGAGACGTGGAACTGTGTCCAGCAGAGAGGAGGAGCCAGCGTGGTGTTGGTGTTGGGTGGGCTGTGGGTGCACGCAGCAGCGAGGCCTGGTGAGCACCCAGCAGTGCCTTGCTGCCCAGAAGCCCACCTGTGTAACCAGGGTTGCCACCAGTATCACAGAGAGCCTCTGGCCCCTTATGGTCACGGGAATGAACTTCCTTGGACATTGGAAAGGCGTAGGCTGGATCTCTCAGACTGCAAAACTAAATAGCATGTGTACATATTTGTATCAGATGAAGGAGAGAAGGACACAGGCCATATGCCAAGAGTGCTGGTGTCAGGACAGGCCCATGCAGGCTTGAGTGTGCAGGCTGTCTTAGTGAGTGGCTATCCCTTGCAGGTACAGGCCAGACGTGGCCATATTTTCTGATTTTTGAAACAAAAAAGCCTTCCTCCTTTTAAAATTTTCCTTGGTGATATGATCACATACTTTTGCTTTTAGAAATACCACCAACTAATTCCCATTTTATGAAGGCTGCTAGGCTTACACAGATCCCTGTCTTGGCAGGACTTAGCCCCTGGCTCTAGCCCCAACCTCTCCCGGGTGCTCCCAGAGCTGCTCTCACGTGTAAGACAGTGGCAAGCAAAGGAGCGCGCTCCCTGCCCTCCACCCACTCTCTTCTGTCTCTCGGCCCCCACCTCCCTGTGCCCTAAAGACGAGGTGGCCCTGTACACTGGCCATGTGGCATTCAGGGCAGGGGCTGTGGGGATAACCATCTTGGGTGTGCGCTTAGCCCTGTGGATAGTCCCTGGCTGGGCGTCCCCTGCAGCAGCGTCCTCCCCGGGCAGGAGGCTTACTCCGCGAGGCAGTCCTCATGCAGGCTCCAGCCTGCCAGTTTGCCCATCGGCAGAGGAGCAGGTATGGCCAAGTTCTGTGCTGTCCTGGAAGTCCTCTTCTGAGACGTGGGACTTAGGAGCATAGTCCACGAGGGTGAGTGGGCGGGCCGGCCCTCTTCTCCTGAGGCCCTGGCCTCCCCAGGACAGACTGAGCTCCTTCTGCTGGTGGTGCCTCTTGGAAGTGGAGAGTGTAAATCACGCTTTGTTTTTTGTGTTTATTTCTTCCTGTAAGTGACGGCCCTGCTTTGTTCAGAAGTGAAGGATTTTTTTGAGCTCCAAGTTGGGTTTTTCTTGTGCACTTGAAAAGCTGTGATGGACCCGGCCAATGCGGGCACTCTGAGGGGCAGTAGTCCTGGTGACTCCAGCAGAGGAGCTCCGGCAAAGATAGAGAAGGAGCAGGCTGTGTCTGGCCTGCGGTTTGCAGGGATGCAGCCGTATGACCGCCTCAGAGAGCCTTCAGGACACCCCAGGGGCCACGAGTGCACTCAGAAGATCCAGCCTCCCTGGGGCTGCCCTCCTAGCTCCACTTCCTCCCTGCTCCCTCTCCCCCTTTCCTTTGGCTTCTCCCCTCCCCTCCCCTCCCAGCTCTAGGACCAAGACAGGGATGCATCCCTGGAGGGAGATGCCTGAGCAGTGGCCCTTTCTGCGGGTGCCTATTGCTTGGAGACTCTGAGAACCGTCTGGAAGGCAGACCAAGGGTGAAGCAGAGAGATGTCGACGCTGGCCTCTTGTCCCAGCTGGTGTCTCTGCTAAGTCTGACTCTCCGAGCAGCAGTGCTGGCCGTAGCCAGGCCCCTGTGGACACTGCCGAGGGTCATGTTCCCAGTGTGTTGTCAGTCGTGTGGGGTGGGAGGCTCCTTTCAGTTGCTCACTGACAGCTGACCTTGGAAGCTGTCACCACGGGCCATCGCTTCCCTTGCTCTGGGCAGTCACAGAGGCAGAGCATATGCACACCAGGAAAACGTCCTGTAGCACGCCTTCCACGTGCTGCCCGGTGGCCCGTCCACTTCCCTCAGCCAGTCCTGGTCGCTGGAGACGGGGATGGAGGTCAGGGAGGCTAAGCTCAGGCTGGGGCCAGGGAGGCTGCTTAGGTGTTACATTGGCAGTCCCACCTCGCCTTGAGGAGTGGTGCCTCCAGCAGGTGGGCTGCGAGCCAAGGCCCCACAACACCTGGGGCTGAGGCTAGCAGCCTTCTGGGGAGGTGGCTTCAGAGCTGAGGCCACCACAGTCTAGACAGTTCAGGGGCACCTGAGAGATGACGCAGTGACTGCTGCTCTGCAGAGCAGCCTTTGAAGCTCCTTGCAGGCCAGGAGCCCATCTTGCCACCCCTGCCATGCCCTGGGCCAACTCAGGGTGGACTCAAGTGGACCCCTGGCTGGATGTGCAGGCTTTGTCCCCCAGCTGGGTGTGCTTCAGTGGTCTGATGAAAAGCTCCTGTGGGGACAGGATAGGCAAGGCTCTGAGGGACCCTCTAAGTGGTGACTGGAGGCAAGGCCCCAGCCTCTGGGTGACCGTTGACTTTGGTCATACTGGCCTGCTTCCAGCCTATAGACATGGTTGGTTGCCACAGAACAGGTTGTCACTTGTCCCAGGCCTTCCTTCTCGCAGTCAGGAGCAGCTCCTCTGGTCGGAGTGTGTTCTGGAGATGCTGCTCGGGGAGAGGCAGGGAAGGTCCTGGTGCCACTGGCTTCCTGACCTATGGCCAGTTCTGGCATCCTGGTTAAATGAAAGCCACCGGGGCTCCCCTGGCAAAGGTGTGCAGGGAGTGAGTGAAAGCCTGCAGAGTGTCACCTCAGAGCCGTGACACTGGGTCCAGCAGCACCTTCTGCAGAGCAGGCCCATCGCCTTGGGGCTGGTGCTTCCTGTCATGCTGAGTGCCAATCAGATGAGGGCAGAGCGAGCGGACAGGAGAGGCTGGCTCTGCTGAGTGCTGTCCCTGTGGGCATCACTCACCTCCTGCCTGGCAGTCAGGGGAGGGCAGGCATGCTGGTGCTGATGGAGGCGTGTGGCCGCCTTCTCACCACAGGTTCTTCAGGCTCCTGATGGAGTCCGTCAGAAAGAAGCACAGTAAGGACTCCAGCTTCAGAAGCGTGAACACTCGGAGAGCCACACAGCAGGACCTGGAAGGCGCGGGGGAGTCGGAGACAAGGCGGGTGAGTGGGGCCACGCAGCCAGACTCAGGGCTGGGCGCTGGCAGGCTCGAAGTCTTCTCCGGGAAGGTCCGTCCCTGCTCAGTGCTCTGAGGGCACTTCCCCAGGTAGGCTGGTCTTCGGCATTTTTTTGCTGGTCTCTGAGCACCAGCAAGCCACGTTTATTCCCGGATGTGATGGTCCCGGCCAGCCCTAGGTTGGGGCCTGGGGACACGCATCTCTGCTCTCAAGGAGCCTGAGGGTGGGCGTTAAGTGTTGGCCTGCACTGAGCCTTTGAAGTCCTTCTTCTGGCCTCTTTTTGCTCTGCCTTTGACTTGGAGCCAGCCTGGGCTGCTCAGCGAGACCCTGTCTGAGCAGAAGAGCTGGGTTGCAGCTCAGTGGTCGAGCACCCTGGGCTCAGTTCCCAGGACCATGAGAAGGGGGAAGTGCACGTCTTTGAAGTGGTGCGTGAGGGGGTGAAGATGAGGGAGGAGGCTGGCCCCCAGGGCAGCAGGTGCCCAGAGGAGCTGTAGGAGGAGGCCGGAGGCTATGGATCCGCAGGGCGCTTGGCACTGAAGCCAATCACTGCTCTCCTTGCCCCAAACCGCAGGGTGAGCAGGAAGGGGAGGAGGAGGAGGAAGGGGACATCGTGAATGTTGACGCCGAGGAGGGGGATGCTGACGCCTCCGATGCCAAGCGCAAGCAGAAGCAGGAGGAGGAGGTGAGGCTCTGGCTAAGGCAAGCATGGTGAGGCCCTATTCCCGACACTCCAGGGCTCTCCCCAGCTCCAAGGCCTCACCCTGTGTCGTGCTGGAAACCCCCAGAACTAGGGAACCCTGGGCAGACGTCAGGCCATCTCCTTGTTATGGTGCAGGTGTGGCGCACCCCTTCCCCAGCCAGTCCCCGTCACAGTCCCTGCCAGGACATGGCAGGCTAGAGGACTGAGCGTGGCCTGGGGAAGGGCAAGGGAGCTGGGAGTGTGGACAACAGGGGGCACAAGCTCTGCAGGGCTGGTGGGCCCTGGTGGCAGCCATGCACTGTCGTCTCCACCAGGTGGATTACGAGAGCGAGGAGGAGGAGGAGAAGGAAAGGGAGGAGGAGGACGCACAGGAGGAAGGGGACGCCGACGGTGAAGGTGGCCCCCAGGCCCATGAGCCAGATGAGGCCACAGGCTCGGGCCCCAATGAGGACGCGCCCCCGAGCCCTCCCCTCTGCTCAGGGCTCCAGGGAGCCGAGGCTGTGGAGCGTCGAGTGCAGGCTGTGCGGGAGGCCCACTCTATGATAGAGGACTACCAGTATGACACCGCGGAGAGCCTGTGGTGCCAGGTCAGCAGCGCCCAGCTGGGCCCAGCCCATGGTTGGGCTCCCCCTGCATACAGTCCCTGAGAGCCTGTGGTCTCTAGGCCTCGTCCCAGGGCCCTTCCAGAACCTGGCAGTGACACAGACCTCTACCCAAAAGCACGGCCCACACGCGTTCCTCTGGTGGCTCAGGGACGGTGTCTTCTACACATGGGCCCTTGCGCAGTCCCCCAGACACTGAGGCTTGCTTCCCCCCAGCAGCAGGACCCATCAGCTCCCCCCAGGGACCCTGGCCACCACCCCTCTGCAGATGTCCCTATCCTCCCTTGGGTCCAGCTGAGGGGTTCCACTGAGAGGCAGCAGGGTGCAATTGAGTGCCCCTAAGTCTTGGCCGCCTCTGGCTCCAAGCCTCCTGCAGGCACCCAGGCCTGCAGGAACGTGGTGGTGGGGCTCAGCGCCCTGTGGCCAGGCACCATCCCCTGCCTGGCCACGCCAGGGGCTGCGAGCGACCACCTAGCTCTGCTCTTGCTGTAGGTGACCATGAAGCTGCCTCTGGTAAAGGCCAACTTTGACATGGGCTCGCTGCTTGCGTCCCTGGCCCGCAGCACCGTGGTCTACTCCACCAGGGGCATCACCCGGTGCCTCCTGAGTGAAACGACCTCCAGTAGGAACGGGAAGGAGCTCATGCTGAGCACGGAAGGGATCAACCTCCCAGAGCTGTTCAAGTATGCTGAGGTACTGTGCCCCTGCCGGACCCCGTGTGCGCCCTCGCCCCCTCTGGGGCTCCTGGGCACGCCCCTCCTCAGCCTGCTGAGTAGACCGAGTTTCCCAGACCCGTCTGAGTACAATTTTATTTCTTGAAATTACAACCTTTTGAAAGTACTTGTTAGAAACTGCTGCCCTGCTCACCTGGGTACCCCCAGCCTGCTCATGGGTACCAGGGTTTCTCCAAAGTCTGAGGAGCCTTAGGTTGAGCAGGAAGAGCCCGCACTCCCCCAGCCAGCCTCGAGGCTCCACGTGGCTCCCTCGCAGGGTGTGTTGAACAAGGACCAGGCAGGTGCCTGTCCCTCCTGGCTCCTGTGGACAGTGGCTTCTGCTGAGGCCATGCCCCCTCCAGCCTGGGTGCCTGCAGGAGGCTTGGAGCCACAGGCCTTGGCAAGGCCTTGTAGAACCCCGTGGCCGACCTGTCTGCCGTGCACCCTGAGGAGGCCTGTGCAGTCGTCTGCTGAGGGGGCTCTCCTCCTCTAGGGTGTGTTAGAGGAGTAGTGAAGGAGGTCCCTCCACCCTGAACCTCTGCACTCTGGTTGTGAACAGCCAGCAGTTGGAGCATGGCCAGCCTGCCTCTCCTGACTCCTGCCATGCTGCACCCGGCCACCAGCTCCAAGGGTGGGGGTCAGGGCAGTACTCCTTCCTTCTATCCTCAGGTGCTGGACCTGCGCCGCCTCTACTCCAATGACATCCATGCCATGGCCAGCGCGTATGGCATCGAGGCCGCCCTGCGGGTGATTGAGAAGGAGATCAAGGACGTATTTGCCGTGTATGGTACGAGCGCCTAGGGAGACCTTCAGGGTGCAGCCCCTCAGAGTGCTGGCAGCGAGGCCCTGGCTGCGTCTGGTCTGCCATCTCTTCAGGGAGCTCCCTGCAGGGCTTGGCCTGTCCTGTCGCCGGGCTCCCTTCCCAGGGAGAACTGTGGTTGGTTCTCGCATCCTACACTGCTGCAGGGGTTGGTGGGAGGCAGAAGGGGACAGGGAGCTGAGGAGAGCCCAGCGTTGGCCAGGCCCCAGTGCCGACTTGGAGGCAGTCTGGCCAGCGTCCTCCATCTCTGCTTGACCACAGGCATTGCCGTCGATCCTCGCCATCTCTCCCTGGTTGCTGATTACATGTGCTTCGAGGGGGTCTACAAGCCCCTGAATCGCTTTGGCATCCAGTCGAACTCCTCCCCTCTCCAGCAGATGACATTTGAGACCAGTTTCCAGTTTCTGAAGCAGGCCACCATGATGGGTCAGTGCAGGGCTGGTGCCAGGCATGCCTCCTGGCCTCGCATGGGGACCTTTCCACTGCACCTTACATGCGAGGGCGGGCTCTGGGTAGAGGGTGGCAGCCTTCCTGAAGCTCCCCCTGGAGCAGACCCACACACATGACCTCAACCTCAGGGACTAAGGTCCTGGGCCCAGTCACACCACCTCACGTGAAGTCCCCAGTGTCCTCACCTCACACCCAACTTAACCTCGGCCCTCTGAAATGGGTTTCGTGTCTCTTGCAGGGTCCCATGACGAGCTGAGGTCCCCTTCAGCCTGCCTCGTGGTCGGGAAGGTCGTCAAGGGTGGAACAGGCCTGTTTGAGCTCAAGCAGCCCCTGAGGTAGCAATGGTCACTGCTGCACAGCTGCCCACCAGGAGGCTTCACAGGCATGGCTTGGCCCTCACCCAAGAGCACCAGAAGCTCCAGCTCCAGGGCAGAGAAAGCAGCTTGCCATGGGCTGGGCACCAGCAGCACTCATCCTTGCTTACCATCTCGGGGTCTCTAACGAGGTTCCTGATGTCTCCTGTGTCCCCATGGGGCCAGGGCTTCCCTCTTCTTGCAGGAGACCTGGCAGCAGAATCCCAGACAAGCCCAGTACTGGGGTCTCCTAAGGAGCAGGAACATGGATACTGCTGCCCCAGGACTCCAGGCTGAGAGCAGCGTGGCACCTTGTGCCTGGGGTGGGGCCCTGGCCCTGCTGCTGTGCCCAGACCAGACTGGTCCCACGGCTGGGAGCACCTCTCCAGGGTCCAGCAGCTCACTCCCACCAAGCCCAAGTTCCCCACTGGGGCTGGGCTCTGCCAGCTGTGCCCCCAGCACCACAGCAGGCACCCTTCTCAGACCAGAGCCACTGAGAGGACCAGTGCAGGCGCTTGGTGGCACCAGAGGCAGTTTCTGCTTTTGTCTGGTGTTGTTCCAGCTCAGGCTTGATAATAAACATTGCGGACTAGCTATTAGGAGGAAGAAAAAAACACTGTTTCTAGAATTTTTTCCCCTGTTTGTGGTTTCTGTGTTTGAAATTGAGAAGTCTGAAGCAGGAGTTTCTTGGCAGTTGGGCCTCAGGGCCTTCCTCCTGCATTGGTTTGGGAATGTGTTGGGAGATCTAGCCCACTGCCTCTCCCGCCTGCCCCTACAGTGCCCCTTGCAGACCAGTGCCGGACAGCGTGTGGGAGGACCTAGGCCAGCCTAGGTGTGGAAGTATGTTGGGCTGTGGTCAGGGGTTCAAGGTGGGCCTTGCCAGGGAGACAGGGCATCGACCTGTGGTGGGACCCAGCCGTGCCACCTCTGCGCACACAGGCAAAACTAGTGGAAACCAGGACCTCATGGTGGGGTCTTCCAGACTCAGCAAGGCTTGGGCACAGGAGTGGGGTCCCTCCTGAAGAGGGACAGCCTGCTAGGTGGAGACCTCCAGGTGATCTTACAGTTGAGTGTTGCCAGGTGTCAGCCCACCCAGGCCCTGGGCATGAGGTGCAGGAGCAGGCTGAGGTTCAGCACACCCTCACTCTGCTGAGGTCCTGGTCCCTAGGGAACCACCTGCGTCCATCAGTGCTTGCTCTGTGGGTGATGCCGGGCAGCATGAGGGGCCGTCTTGGGGTGCACTCGCCCTGCAGATGGGGCCGTCCTAGGGTGCACTTGCCCTGCGGGTGGTGCTGGTCGACAGCAGGGGCCATCCTGGCCCTGGAGGTGGTATTGGTAAGAGGCAAGGACCATCGTGGCCCGTGGGTGGTACTGGTCAGCAGCAGGGGCCATCCTGGGCCTGGGGGTGCTTCGCCAAGACCAAGGAAGAGGATCAGGCTGCAGAGTCATTCTAACTGAAACAGGAGACTGTAGGGCGTCCACGAATGGGGCCAGCCAGCCACAGTTCCTGGCACCCCTGGCCCTGCCTCAAGCATGGCCAGGTTCATACCTACTTTCCTCTCAGAGTAGTTCATTTTCACTTACTCTCTCCTTTCTGGTTTCTCGGTGACAGTGACAAAATCATCTCAGCAGCCCTGCAGCTGTGCCCATGACCTTCCATCCTCAGTCATGTGAGACTTAACAGGAATGCATGAGGCACCTTCCCAGTCCCCTTCCCAAACTGGAAACGTTCCTTCTCCTGAGTCCATTCTGCGTTGCGGGACAGGACCCCCCAGGCGGGCACTCTCAGCCAAGGGTGATCTGCCCACAGTTCTGCAGGTGCTGGACCAGATCAGGCTATTGAGCAGCTTGTCGTGGACACGGTGCTTGGTATCTTCAGGGACCCTTCTCCCTGTCCTGTGCACCCAGAAGTAGATGATGGTGTGAGACCTTCCCACAGCAGCCACTCCACTCTTCCCTCCAGTGTGCGTGGGGCTCGTCCTCTGGCCCTGTCTTGTTGGGCCTGTTTTCAGTAGCCATTCTAGTGGGTGTGAGGAGGTTTCTCCTCTGTGGCTGATCTGGGCTGTTTCAATGAAGGGCCGGGACCTTCCGTGGACCTTCACCCACAGACCACCTAAGCTTAGGAACCCACGTAGGAAGCCTCAGACTTCAGTTTTTGAGCTTAGAGTTGAGCAGAGCCTTGTCTGTGGGAGTCTCGAAAGTGTTCTTGAGGTAGGAGAGGCCTCTCCTTGGGGGCTGGTTAGAGAGTGTCCTGGCCCTGAGGTAGCAGCTTAGGCAGCAGAGCTGCTGACCCCCCACGGCTCCCTCTAGCCTGCCACCAGAATAGGCAGGGCCAAAGCTGCCAAGGTTCCCAGGCCACCCACCCCCCACCCTTGGTGTCCAGGCCCACTTAGATTGGAGGAGCCTTTAAGACTGTTCCAGGCCCACACCCAGAAAGTCCTGATGTCATCGGCCTGGCTGGGCCTAGGAACCCACAGTCCCAGGGTGGTCCTATGTGCAACTGATTAGCCCTGGACTTGAGCCCTAACTGGAAATGGCAGCCTCATCACCTTTCAGTGTGATAGTTTCTCCTAAGTGATGGTCCCTACCTACAGAGCATGGACTGTGGGCACCAGGCAGGAGTTGGCAAAGCTCTCCACAGGTACCCTGTGGGTGCCCTGCTAAGGGGCTCCCGGGAGTCCTGTCAGCTGCCCCAGGGGCCCCTGGCAAGATGGACAGGTGCAGGGCTCCAGCAGCAAGGAGCCAGTGGCTGCCTCCCAGCCCTGGGTGAGGAGTTGGGCTTAGAAGTCTCTAGGGGCCCAGGGGGACACCTAGCCACAGCAGCAGCGTGAGAAGTTTGCACCTCAGGAACGGAATCTTCACCAGTGGGAATCAGACCCAGTCTCTAGGCAGCACCTTTGTCCTCAGGCTCTGGTTGTGAGGGAGCCAGACCTACTAGGACCCACAGTGCCCCAAGGCAAAGCCTGGAGTGTCAGGCTGCTGAGGTGACTGTCCTCGGGCAAGTGTAGGAACAGCTGGTTGTGTGCTCATTGGCCCTTCACCATTTGTTTCCACCCAGAGATTGCAGGCATTCCTCTGCACCAGACGTTGCCCCAGCCCACATCCATCCACCTCGGTGTTCCCTGGGCAGATATGAGACCCTGCCCTCCTGCAGCTTGGGGCTCAGGGTTCCAAACAGCCAAGAGGAAAGAGGCCTTGTGGTGTCGGGCCAGATGTTGAGGTGTACAGGCGTGGGGTGACGGGCACTCCGTAGGACCAGGTGTAGGGTGGATGAGCACATTGTCCCCTCTGCATCCGTGTGCCCAGCCCACCCTTAAGACAGTGGAGCTGTGAGGCTGTGCTGTAACAGGTCAGTGGGCTGAGCCACAGGTGCTAGACTTCCCGTGTGACCCACTGGAAGTGACCTGGCCTCTGCACCTCTGTTCCCTGACGTCATCCAGCCCCGGAGACAGAGGTGTAGAGGGGACCCCTGCCCTATGCACATGGACAAGCAGTCTCTTGTGCCCGCTGGACTGTGTGCACCCCAACCGCCTCAGTTATTAATCAGCGCTCCTGGGTACTGCTACAGCTTGTGGTCCTGTGAAGGAGCCCAGCGCCTGTTCATGCTGTCGGTGGTTCTGATTTGCACTGCTGAGAACTGCCTGTTACATCCTCTGCCCATTTCTCCACCAAAGTGTTCCTGTTGCTTTTACTGTCGATTTTAAGGACCTGTTATTTTGGTAGATGAAGCCAACTCTGTTAATCTGCATTACAAACGTTTCTCTCAAATCATGAAATGAGTGAGATGATGCACGTGAAGAGTTCGGCCCGGAACCACACTGTGGTACAGCCTTCAGGAGGGAGGCTGGCCCTGGGCTGGCATGGAGGGCCATGCCGGTGGTACCGCTGCTTGGGAGGCAGAGGCAGGAGGAGTTCAGGAGTATGAGACCAGCCTGGGCAACATAGCAAGACTCTGACTCAAAAATAATAATAACAAAACAAGAAAGGTCCTGTCCAACACCCCAGCAGTGGTCACCCTTAGACTGGAGTTACGGCAGCTAAAGCATTTTCTGAGGTGATCTCATTTTCTGAGATTGGCCCAAATAGCAAACTACCCATTGAGGGACTAACAGAAGACTGCCCTTGTGACGATGTATTCAGGCATGCCACAGGACTTTGGGAAAGTGGAAGATGACCAGAAGACAGGAGCTATGTCACCACCCCTGCCTGCTCTGCCTCCTGCTGAGCTGGGTCACATACCTCACTGGAAGCTCGCCACACCTGCTGGACAGCTGCCACTCACCCTGTCTTTGGGACCCAGCCAAGGTCGTCCCTCCCCAGCAGCAGCCACTCAAGAACATAGTCACAAGTGTGCCGTGGAGTGCAGGTCCAAGACCAGGCCACATGCCTGGGCAGCTCCAGTCTCCCTGGGCCTGCTCCTTTGCTGTCCTGGTCAGCGGCTGCCCTGCATGCAGCCCGGCAGGCCCTCGGCAGGCCCAGGAGTGCCTCTGGGAGCTGCAGATGAGGTGTTGGGGCTGGCAGCTCCCAGGGGAAATCAGTGACAATCACCTTGAGGAATGAGGAGCCTGAGGCTATGGCCAAAACCACAATCAGGGAAGAGGTATCATTTGAGATTTGAGAAAATGTCACAAGGCTTGGCAACTAGGTGTTATTCAAGGTCTCAGGACCTGGGTGTGGCTGTACCAGACTCAAGAGACTTCTTCAGTATATCCCATCACTCCCCACAGGAGACCACCTGGAGGGTGCTGGCCTCTGCACTCCCTGTGTCTTCCTGAAAGCCCCCCGGCCAGCCAGGAGAGAGCTGCCCAGGAGCGGAGGTGCAGACTAGGTAGGTGAGCCTTCCTCGGCGCTGCCCAGGTGCTGTGCTCGGGGACACCCCCTGGGAGGTGTCTGGGAAGTGGCCAGGCCTTTGAGGGTCCCAGGTGTCTCTTCTGTCTCCTGCATTGTAAACAACAAGGTTTTTCACATCTCTTCCTGCCCATCATGTATCGTCAACAGGGGGCTCTGGGGGGGGGGGGGGACCAGGGCTGAGTGGCCCCCCCAGGGACCTACAGCAAGGCAGCTCGTGGAAGCATCACCCCACTCCATACAGACCTCCTGCCCACACTGCCTCTCTTGCCAACAGAAGCCTAGTCTCAACCAGGCTACAGCATGGCTGGCCATAATGGGCCCTCAATGATCCCAGCAGCCCCCGCACCTTTGCTCTGGCCCTCCAGCCCTGGCCAGTGGCCCACAGGTAGCCTCTGGGTGCCACGACCAGCATGGCCAAACTAGCAGGTTCTTGCGAGGGGCAATGGGAGGTTAGGGAAATAGACAGGTTGTGAAGACAACAGCTGGGATTGGTGGAGTGCTGCTTTGATGGAAAAGCAGGTCTCTGGAATCACACCAGCAATCTTTATACATATGTCTCTAAATCAGATTAAAGACTATGCAAGCATCATTCATGAAAGTTAGCGTCAGCAACAGGATGCGGCTGTTTCCCCAGTTACATTCTGCAGTTGCAATGTGCAGTGTTAGGAGTTTTGTGCAGCTCTCGAGAGTCCAAGAGCAGCAGAGCTGGGGAGACACTGTGGTGGTCTCACAGGGAATTCCCTCCTTCCCAGGAGCTGTGGGCCTGAGAGCGAGGTCGAGGCCGACAAGACTCTAGCACAGAGTCTCCTCGTGGAGGGCTTTACCATAGCAACTTGCATCTGTGCACAGAAACTTTCCCAGGCACCACGCATGCCACAGCCATGAAGTCATCAGGAACCCCAATCTCAGACACTGGTCTCCCATTAACTGTCACTGCTCCCCACATCTGGGAAAACGCGTTCTTACACATCCTTCCATTCCTGCATGGTCAGCCTGTTGGGTCCCACTTGGATTTTGCATCAGATCTTAAAGTCAGGATGTTGGCCTCACTTTTGCCTTTTACCATGTCCCTCACTGAGAGCCAGCACGCTCCTCTTCCGTAACTTGAGATGACAGGGCGAACTTGGAACACCCCCTCCAGGCCTCTGATGCCTGGAACAGGTCAACACCTTCCTCTGGGTTCCTGTCACCTGCAGCTGAATGCACTCCCCACAGCACAGGGACTTCTCCTGAGGATGCCAGGGCCCTCGTGGGACCTCCTGTCGCAGCTACTCCTGCCTAGCGCCTGGGCACGTCATCAACCCTCTTCACGCGCTTCGAAGAAGGGTTCAGCCCCCTGCTCTGGGCTTTGCCCCCCACCCTCCCGGCCACACTCATCTGCGTCTGCCACTGCTCAGTCTGTGGTGATGGGTCACATGGCAGTAGGACACGGGCACACCCAGGAAAGCCGCAGGTGCTGTGAGAGTTGTGGTGCCACAGTCACTGTCACAGCTTTCAAGGCCCCCAGTCACCCCAGGAGGCTGAGGGGTGGGGGGAAGCCAGCTGTCACAGAGCCTGCAAGCTGCTCGCGGTTCCCCTGGGGCCGAGGCTCTTCAGCTGCCCTATGGTGTGTCCATGTCCTACTGTGACAGATCAGGACGGACTGAGCAGCCGCAGCAAACGTACCTGCTCCAGAGCCCTGCAGACTGCTGGCGGAGTCGCCTGAGGCTGTGGTCCCCTCTGGCAGGTCCCTGAGGTGCAGGACCAACCCTCAGCCCCTGCAGACGCCTGATGTTCCTGGCACAGGGTCCTCTCCCAGTGTGGCAGTTGGCTAGGAAGAGAGCACCTGCCACTGCTGTCTCTGCCTCTAGACTGCCTTTACTGTGAGGAAGTCCATCTGGTTTTACAATCAACCATCTCAGCCATTTTCAGGGGTACAGCAACATTAAGCAAGCACAGGCTGGTGTGTGACCGTCACCACCATCAACCTCCAGACCCCCTATCCTGAGAAAGGACCCCTGCAGCACTGAATACCAGTTCCCGTGCCCCTCCCCCAGCCCTGGGCACCCAGCCTTTTGCTCTCTGTCTCTGTGACCTCAGTCTCTGAAGGACCTCACCTCAGTGGAATCTCAGGGGTTTCCCTTCTGTGACTGGCATATAGACCCTTCCTTAAAGGGCTCACCTATCTGGGCCTAGTGACCGTGCCCACCATGACTCCCTCCTGATCAACTTAGAGTCAACTTAGATCTTAATTACATCTGCAAAATCCTCTACCTTGACATGAATGTAAACTAAGAACAGGGTGACAGCCCATCATTCTCACAGGTCCACTTACACTCTAGGGGAGGGGCTCCACGGGGAGGAACACTGCCTGCCATGCACAGCCTCTGTGTGAGAAAGCTTTCTGTGCCTGTAACACAACACCTGAGAGAATCTGCTTATCAAAGGAAAAGGTTTGTCTCAGCTCAGTTTCCGAGGTCCTCTTCGGTATCAGTCGGCCCATGGCTTTGGGCCTGTGGGGAGACAGCCAGTGTGCTGCCAGGGTGAGGGGGAGCAAAAGCAGCCACCTCATGCCAGGAGGCCAAGAGTGCGAGGAGGGCTGGGATCCACAGTTCCCAAGTGACCCCAGGGCCTCCCCAAAGATTCCACCTCATCCCAGTGGCTTCACACGGGGCCAATCCTGTGGGACACTCACCCTGTGCACCACAGCAGCCTGTGATGCTCTGTGTGACCTGGTCTGTGTCTCCTGCTGCCCTGCCCCAGCCATCATGCTCACCTTCTGTCCTCTGCCCACCAGCTTTCCTGGGCCCAAAGCTGGCCGCCTCCTACCTCTGACCCCAGCCTGGGTCCTAGCTCTGGGGCCAGGCTCTAGCAGCCCACCCCTAGTCACCAGAAGCTCCTGGTTTTGTTTAGCGCCTCTTTGTCTCCGAAGGCCATTGCTGGCTCAGAGGGGCCGAGGCCATGTCTGTGGAGGAGGGGGCACGAGGGATGCCTTGGCTCCCTCAGCCCCGCGCCTCCTCCCACCCAGCGCATTGGCCAAGACTGCTCACGCGTCGGGCCCTTGGGTGCATACTGGCTCCATGAAGCCTCCGCCCTCCAGGAGACTCGAGATGTCCCCAGGCGTGGACCGATGTCCTCAGTAAAGCTAGTCCCAGACTCCAAGAAAGGAAAATGAAAGGCCTTGGGCAGCTGAATTCTTAATGAACTCTTGTCAGTGCTGGGGACAGAACCAGGGACCCCGCACGCGCGCACACGGCAAGCCCTCCACCCCCACCTGTCTCCAGCCCTGAGTGAATGCACTCTGGTTTCCAATGCCCCTTCTACTTTCTTCTAATTACTCAGGGTAACCAACCAACCAACCATTCTAGGGTTTTACCAGGGATAGAAAGAAACGTGCAGGTCTCTTCAGGTATGTCTCATGGGTCACCAGAACCTGATTGCATGACATCTATCACCGCAGTGTCCAGGGATGGGCCTTTGTTATGTGGGACTGTTGCAGCTCAGATGGAGGCATCGTGAATACTCAGAGCTCAGTGTGTGCGTGTGCGTGTGCGTGTGACCACAGATGGCTGAAGCCATCCGATGGTTGAAATCACCTCAGAATAGCAGAGCACTGGCGCTTCCCACGTGTGCAAACGCAGGCTGTGCCAGGGCAGCCAGGGCTCGCCGCCTGAGATGGCAGCTGAGCCACATAGGCATCACCTGGTGACACCAGGAATCCCGCAGACTTTGACCTGACCTCCAATCCCAGCCACCACTTGAGACAAGAGGGGCCCAGATTTGCCTGTAAAGAGGGAGGTTTGATGAGACCAGGGAGCAAGTCCAGGTGACAAGGTCCTGGTGAGGGTGCGGCCCAGTCTAACACCAGCAGGAGCCAGCAGCTCCTCGGGGACAGACTTGGCAAAATTGCAGTGGGCTGCTCACAGAGGGGTGCTCACAGTGGGGAGCTCACACAGGGGGTGCTCACAGAGGGGTGCTCACAGGGTGATGCTCACAGTGGGGTGCTCACAGAGGGGGTGCTCACAGAGGGGAGCTCACAGTGGAGTGCTCACAGTGGAGTGCTCACAGAGGGGTGCTCACAGAGGGCTCCTGGGGAGCACAGACTGCTGTGGTGGCTCCTCCACCCCAAGAGCCTGCTCCTCAGGGTGGCGGGGGCTCAACAGGAGGGGTCTCCTCCCCGGAGGTAAGGTTCTGATGGGCACTGAGTGGCAGGTGGAGAGAGTGAGGCCAGGCCAGAGTCATATGCAGCCAAGTGAGAGGTGCAGGAGCCAACGGGATAGGGCAGGGAGCTCGGGAGTCCTGGGACCAGCCCGCGAAGGTCAGGCTGAACACAGGAGGCTGGCAGCCTCCCCCCTGGGAAGTAGAGAGGCCTGGGTCTGCAACACTCACACAGGCAGGCCATTGCCTCAGGGGTCAGGTCCTTAGAGAAGAGGCTGTTCCAGGGCAGGGCCACGGCTTTCTCTTCCAGATGAGTTCTGGAGTCTACTCAGTTCCTAGTGCTCCTCTCCAGCCCAGAGCTTCCAACCCTCACCTCCACAGGGCAGGAAGGGCAGGGAGACAAAGGCGCCTCCCCGGGTCTTATTGCAGCGCGAGCTGGAGGAACAGCACCAGTCACCCCTCACCAGGCAGTGACTTGGGCCTGAGATCTCATCCCTGGGAGGCTGAGGCAGGAGGATCGCAAGTTCAAGGCCAGCCTGGGCAACTTAGTGAGGCCCTGTCTCAAAATGAAAAATACAAAGGGCTGGGGTGTGGTTCAGTGGCAGAGCACCCCGAGTTCAGCGCCAGTGATATCCTCCCTCCCCACCTGCCAAGAAAGTCACCCTCCAGTTCCTGGAGGGCCTAGGAGGACAGGGTGGTCCGCAGCACGGCGAGACCAACGGGACCTAACAAGAATGGCAGCCAGAGCAGGGGTGCTGCTCCCCGAGGGCCAGACCCCCACCACCTGAACCCCGCCACCTCCACCAGGAGGGCCAGACCTCACCACCTCCACCGAGAAGGCCAGACCCCTGCCACCTCCACAGGGAGGGCCAGCGCAAGGGGCCTGGCGGCTGCCCCTGCCCTCCCAGTCCTGCTGGCACCCGCAGTGGACCAACTCAGCCAGAGCCCTGGGGGGGGCAGGATCTCCATGGATACAGCCCCACAGCTGGTCCTGGGGACAGGCCAGGTGGAGAAGAGCATGGTGGCTCTGCAGCAGGAGCCTGCCGACCTTGTCCTTAAAACACAGCAGCAGGGCCCTCCTGAACTCTGCCTTCCAGCTCCAAGTCTGCTGCACGCTGTCTGACTCCCGGTGGGGAGGGTCTGCGGGGAGGGGACCCCGCAAAGGCGGGGGCTGCAGGCCCTCTGGTTCCTGGTTCCAGTTTTCTAAGAGGCCCGTGTGTGTATGTGTATGTGTGTGTGTGTGTGTGTGTGTGTGTGTGTGGCCTTTTTCCACAAAAATCCCCTGATCCCACACAGATTTCCCCTCCACGGAGGGCAGCTGGAGAAAGTCCCCTTCTTGGGTGCACATCACTTGAAACAGGGGGATCAGAGCCTGGAGCCCACTGAATTCCCAGGAAGCCATGGGACCGCCCTGAGAGGTGGCGCCACTTCCCCCCACCAGCGGAGGACCCAGCGGGACCAGGTGGCTTGGTAGGGAACTGCGCCCACTTGGGCTGGACTCCACACACAGGCTGAGCTGGCCAAAGCAACTTCCAGAACCAGAGGGGAGCCCCACTCCCAGCCAGGACACCTAGCAGGGAGCTGGCCGGCTGTGGGCACTGGAGCATCCCATCGGCACTTGCCCAGCGGGACACACACACAGAGGAGAGTGGACAAGAGGGGTCACCTTGGACCTGCAACCCCAGCCAGGGTTCTCAAGCCCGAGGCCAAGGACAGGGTAGCCTCAGCATTGCCCCACGGCCACTGCTCCAGCCCGACAGGAGCCCAGGGGCACGGGCTCCCAGCACCGCAGCTCCAGGCCGCCCCTGTCGGCCTCCCCTCCTCAGAGCAGGAAGGTGAGGCGAGGTACCGTCCCCACCAGCCTCAGTGGCAGGAAGATGAAGGCATCTCAGAAACACTGTGTCTGATCTCAAGCAGCCCTGGCAGCCAGGCTGGGCCGCAGCTTCCCTCGGAATAACCAGCTTGTTTTTCTTGGACATTCCAGGAACTAGCTGGCCACCCCGGCTAAGCCCCGCAGGAATGTCAGGGGCCCTTGTCGGGGAGGGCCGCCAGCACCTCCGCCCACTGGCTGTCTCCTTCTCCCCACCAGCTCCACACTGGGCTGCCAGGGCACTGACCCACTTCACAGACATCCTCAGCAGGACGCACCGGCGGGCCTCAGGGGCACCAGACCCTTTAATGTAGAGGCTCAGAGTCGATCCCCCACCACCCAGTGAGGTGAGGAGATAGGCATCACTCTACAGGGGGCACAGTGAGGTCCCGAGGTGACACAGCTTGTCCAGGTCACCAGCTGGGGCTTGCGGTCTCCCAGCTCTGGTCCCATGCCCAGCTGGACTGTCCACCCACAGGGCCCCTGCATCCCAGAGCCACAAAGCTTAGGGCCCATTTGCTCCAAGGCAGGCGCCCTGCTGGCCCTGTGGCTATCTGTGAAGGTGGCATCTGGGGACAGGAATGGCTGCAGGTGGGAGAGGGGGCTGTGCCCTCCCTTTCGCTGATGATACCTGCTTTGGGTTGGGCTAAGGGTTCCCACCCTGGCTGTGGCTGCCCTTGGGATCCATTGGGCTCCAGGCTCCTGGTGGCAGGAGCAGGGAGAAGGGCCCTGGGGGGAGTCCTGCCAGTGAGGGCTGCTCCCGGGCTCTTGGCCAGCACCTCCCTTCAACCGCTTCCCTGTAGGCAGGGTGGGAGGAGGACTGGGCACTTCCGCAGCTCAGCCTTGGTCAAGCAGTCCCCAGGGCCTGGCCTCCTGCAGGGGAGGGCCTGCTCAGGGCCCTGGCCGCCTGCTGGCTATCAGGGCCTCTGCTTTCCAGCTTGCAGGGGACAGCAGCGTACTGCCCCTCCCCTCCCAGGGCCTGGCCTTATTCCTGGGCTGACTTTGGCTTCCCGAGGAGGGGGAAGGGGCCAAGGTGGGCAGGGTCTGTGTGGGCGATCCTGCCCCTAGTGGATGAGACCTTGGCCTCCTCAGCCTGGACCAGTGAGAGGAGCTTCAGGAAGGTGCTGAAGGGGGCTCCGGGGGAGGGGCCTGCTCAGGGGACAGTGGGCTCATTGTGGGAGGACTGGGCTCCCGGAGGTTTCCACAGCGGCCAGAAGCTGTCCGTGGCCACAGTCAATGAGTCCTGCATCTCCCTGGGCTGGGGACAGGGGGGTGGGAAGGACCTGCCCCTGTGGCCTGCAAAGGCCCCTGGCACCGGGCTATGGGATGGCATGCAGGGGCAGGGGAGCCACTGGCCACCCTCCTCCTCTCCAAGTGGGACTAGGAGGTCTGGGCTGGCCAGCTTCAGGGGTGCTTGCTGGGAAGGGATGACACCCACTCTTTCATACATTTCTCCCAAACCTAAACCACGAATCACCCCCCTCTGAGGACTCACTGCAGGAGTGGCCAATTGTGGTCCAGGCCCCGCTACTGAGCCCTGAGGCCAGGCTGCCCCCCACTGTTTTCACCCTTGACTCAGGGCAGTGGATGGCAAGTGCAGTCGTGGGTACACAACAGAGCACTGGGCAGCGACCTGGGCTGTGGGGAGCCCTGGCCTGGAGCGGGGCCCTGCAGGCGGAGGCCTGGGCTGATCTGAAGTGCACCCCGACTGAGAGCCCTTATCCCCAGCAACCCCCCCCCCCAACCACAGCCTCCCTTTATGGAGTGTGCCCTGCCCTCCAGCAGTGAGGGTCATGTGGAGGGGTGGAAGCTCCTGGGCAGAGACCCAGGAGTGGGAGGCAGGGAGGCCAGGAGCCCCATGCCCAGGGGCACGCCACACCCCCACAGTGAGAACCAAGGGCCCCTCACCCAGGGGCATGCCACACCCACACAGTGAGAACCAGGAGCCCTGTGCCCAGGGGCACGCTGCACCCACACTGTAGGTTTTCCTCCGTCCATTTCCAGAGCTGTGCTGAGAGGGAGGAAGGTGGGTGGTGATGGCCAGCCTACAGGACAGGGCCATGGACAGGCAGCCCCAGATATGCCTGGCACAGTGAGTCCTACCAACTCCAGTGAGGGCTTCGTCCCTAGCAGCAGGGGGACCTCACGGGCACTGTTCAGCAAGGAGGCCAAGCACCAGAGTGTCTGCCAGAGGGGCAGCAGCAGCCCTGAGCGGCAGCAGCCTTCCAGGGACGGGGACCTCATGTGCCAGCCCAGGGGATGAGTGCACAGCCCCTGAGCTGGACTCCGAAGACACCTACTCTTTACACGTGGCCTTTAATTAGAGAAAGGAGAAGTGCGATTTCTCCGGAAGTCGTTTTCGTGTGAGGGGATCTAAGGTCTGGTGGCAGTGGAACCAGGGGCCTGCAGATCCCCTGGAGCTGGGGCTTTCCTCTGGGCCAGCTCTCACTTCCGCATCTGAGCCTCCGGGTTCCAGAACCTCCCCCGTGCAGGGGCCGTTTTAGATGAAGAGCTTCCTCTCAACCTAGAGTGACCCTGGCCTCCAGTCCACAGCAGGGCATCCTGCCTGTGCACGGGTCCCTTGGGCTGTGCTGACCCCACAGGACAGGGCGCCCAAAGGCCCCTGTGGCTTGGGCCCCTGCATATTTTTCTCCAGAACCCACAGAATTTGTGGGTGGGTGGTGTTGGCTACTCTGTCTCACTCTATAACTTCTGACGTTCCCAAGGGACCCATACTATATGTCCTTCTCATTCTTTCAACTTGTCTTTGTTTATTTTTTTTCAGTCAGGGCTTCACTAAGTTGCTGAGGCTGGCTTTGAACTTGCAATCCTCCTGCCTCAGCCTCCTGAGCCACTGGGATTACAGGGGCGCCCCACCACACCTGGCTTCAACTTTTTATTACACATGGAAGATTTCCACGCTGGAACGAGTTCACCCACATCACCCCTATTCTGCTCAGCTTTTGGAGACTCATAGTTTGGTCCAAATTTATAAAAATGTGGTAGGCTAAAAGAAAAAAAAATTACCTAAAAGAAGCTATCGGCCCAATCAAGAACGGCTTAATATTATTCATTTTCTTCTTTGAATGTTGTTGTTTTGTTTTGTTGTTGTCCTGTCTCTCTAAGGTGCTTAGGTCCTCACTGAGTTGCTGAGGCTGGCCTTGAACCTGAGATCCTCCTGTCTCAGCCTCCTGAGTCGCTGACATGGTGCCCACCCCTGAACATAGTTCTTAAGAGCTATTTTAGAGCTGCTCGCTCAGGGCTCCCTCCACGGGCCTCGGTTTGTTAATAGCCTCTAGATTCAAGCTCTCTGAGCGTTTCCGGGTGTGTTCAGAGTCTCCCACGTCCTCCAGAGGCTGTGCCCAGTGTTATAAACCGCCTCTCTCTCCGTTCTTGGCATCTGGGTGTCATCAGGCCTCCACCAAACCCCAGGAAGGCAGACTCCCCACCAGCTCCTATCCAACCTTGGTTTTCCCAAGTCCTTCCTTCGCAGGGCCGGGCAGCACAACCATCCCCAACTTGGAAGGCTTAGATCTTTGTAATTGAAAACATCTTCACGACACCTGCTGCTGGCCAGGCTGACCCTCATCTTGCGCAGCTCCTCAGCTTCATGCTCCCCTTCAGCAGGACAAGGGTACTGCCCACCTCCAGGCCTCTCCCTGAAGCCACTCCAAGAGCAGGTGGGTGAAGTCCCACTGCCCTGGGCACACTAGAGGCGAGACTCTCTGAGCCAAGGAAGTGGGTAGATACCACGGCGGGCACTGCTGACAGCGGAACCCCACAGAGCGGAGCCTCGGCCTCTGGACAGCCAGTGCCACCTGTCTGTCGAATTCGATGGTGATCTGTGGTTTTCCTTCAGGAACTTCCAGCCCAAGATCAAACACCTGTCAAGTCTGGGGACTGAGTAAGTCTGGGCCTTCTTGAAGGGTTCCGGGCTGCTCCTCAGTCTCCTCCTCATTTTTGATTTCACAGCGGATTTCCCTATTCAAGTCGGGTGGGTGCCCTCTCTCCTCAGCGGGTTGACAGGAGTCCTGAGGTGTGTGTTCAAGGGGGTTCCGCGGCCTCACGCTCCACGCCAGCCCAGGGCAGTCCCCGCGTGATTTGAAAGACCCACCCCAACACACCCGATAGAAGCCACCGCGACGGCCCCATGGGCACTGACACAGGCCCCGGCACTGGCATAGCATCTGCATGGGACCTGCAGACCCGCCCCTCACCCCGCGCTGGCTGCCGTCCATTGCCTAACGCGGGCGGCATCTGGGCCGGGACACTGTTGTCACCCCAGCTGTGGGGGCTCGTGGGAGGGCTGTGCCCCTTCAGGACGCGGGCAGGGCTGTCAGATGCGCATGGCCGAGTTCAGATGGGGACAGCCAGCTGCCGTGGGGGTGCGTTTTTAAAGTCCCAGCGGATCTGAAGATGGCTCCGGTGGCTTTGCTATAGCCACACAAGGACACGAGGGCCTTTCTTCTCCTTCCTTCTCGGCCCTCCCTGGGCAGGTCATGCTGGTGTAGGGAGGGTCCAGCAGGCCGGGTCAGTTCAGGAAGTTGACCTAGTGTCCACTGTGGGGCACACAGCCAGACCTGGATCTGCGTCCATCCCCCAGTTTCTCTTCAGATTTTGGAGTCAGTTACTTTTCCCTGGAGGTTAGACTTGCTGTGAGAGAATAGCCAGGGGCCAGCAAGTCCATCTTTGGCCCCACGGTGGCCGGCCAGGCCTCTGCAGCCCCAGCGGGGACAAGGGCAGCAAGGGTAGGCAGCTCAGAGAAGAGGGTGTCCCCAGTCCTCCACTGCATGACGCCCATGAAGTGGAGGCAGGGAGGCCAGGAACACACACCACACACACATACCACATACACACACCACGTACACACCAAACACAACACACACACAACATACAACACACACAACACACACATCATACAACACACACCACACAACACACAACACACACATACACCACACAACACACAACACACACACAACACATAACACCCACACCATACACAAATCACATATACCACACACATATCACACACACAACACCCACACACCCCCTCCACACACACACACATTACACACCACACACACACACACACACACACACACACACCACATGTGCCAACCATGCTGAGAACGTGCAGGAGCGGTGGCCATTGGGCGGTGCCGTGGGCACTGCGGCCTCTGATGAGCTGGACACCGTCCTCAGGCCTGTGGGCTGGGTGCTGAAAGTCCAGCCCATTTAAAACACACACGGAACTTGGGAACGCAACCCTTCGAGAGCGATGAGGAGATCGGAGGCACTCCTGCAGGCTCGGTGGCCTGCAGGGATGGTCCCCCATCACACAGATGCAGGAAGGGCCATGGGGTGCACTTAGGCTGCGCATGGCCAATGGCCGTCGTGGATATATCCTCGCTTTCTCCACTTTGTGGATTCTTGACCTGTTTAGAGTTGCCATGGGTGATGTCCCAGCCTCTGTCCTGCAAAGCAAGTGGCCCACTGCCTTGGTGAAGTGGCAGGTGACCAGAAGGCAAAGCTGGAGACACTCTCTCAGGGGTGATGACCCTCGAGGGTGAACATCAGGCCTGGACATCCAAGGCCATTGGCTGCTGGTTTCTAGTCCCCGTTCTTCAGCGTCCCCTGTGCCCAGCTGGAGGACATGGCTCTGTCCATCGGGAGCCCAGGCTGGGCCACAGTGTGACTGAGAGCCTGCTGTGCCTGGCAGGCCTGGGGACAGCCAGGGTGGGCAGTGTGGGCAGGTTGTCCTGGGTCCGTCTGCACACTGCTCGGGACTCATTTCTTTAGCATTTTTCTCTAAAGCAGATCCACGCTAAGTCAGCAGACCCCAGGAGAGGACTCCCAGGAGTCTCCGGGGCCTGTGAGGCCTTCACCACAGCCTGCCCTGGGCTCCTGCGCTCCACTCTGGCTTCTGGCTTTGCTGCCCAAGGCCAGTCCCTGAAGCTGGCCAGGGCAAGGGGGCACCCGCCGCACCCTCCCATCAGACCCACAGACACAAACTTAAAGATACAGCCCCTAGATGCTTCCAGAAGTGACCGCCACTTCAGGGCCCTTTGGGGGGTGAGTGCCCTCCATGAGGCGGTCCTGCCCTGGGGATGGCCGTGGTGGACGACACCCTCTTCTGTGCCACTATGTTTCCCCCGGGACAGCTCACAGCAGGGATGGTGCACTGGAGTGTCTGGCAGCGGGTGGACGGGCATTTTAAACTGCTGCAGTCTGGCTGGGCACAAATCACGAGCCACTGAAGCAGGAACAAACTTTATTTCTGAACTCCACCAGCACACTCCACACACGCTCCCGGGGAATTCTCCCGAACACCACGGGGCTCCTCCAGGAACCACCAACCGGAAATTCCCTCCTCCGGCACTTCCCCAACCAATGTGAACTCTTCAGGAATCCCCGCGAGAGCTCAACTGGAACTCAACGGGAACTTAAAAGTCATTATCTTAATGGTGCTGGCGTCACCTCTCAACCACTACTTCTGGCAAAAATGCCATGTGTCATCCCGACTCGGCTGTGGCCCTCAACATCTCCCCCCTTCTGTTTAATTAAACAACAAGCAATGTGGCTTAGGGACCGTGCCTGTTAGGCTGTCCAATACTACATATGGTCCTTACCCGTCGTCGGATGAGCTGACCTCAAGGCATCAGCCTCCTGTCTTAGGTTGGTACCACTGCAATTGGATCACTGACCACCGGTCCAGCATACAGCCATACTTGTGGATAGGGATTCCTGTTATATAAGTAATGCCAAATGATGAGCAAAATTGTTTAAAAGAGGTAGAAGTATAACCAGGGGCATTATCTGTTTTTAACTGTTTTGGAACGCCCACAGTGGCAAAATTTTGTAAGCAATGAGCTATAATATCTTTAGTTTTTTTCTCCGGCATGAAGGGAGCCCATCAAAAATCCTGAAGAAGTATCAACTGTAACATGCAAATATTTTAATTTTCCAAATTCTGGCAAGTGTGTGACGTCCATCTGCCAAATATGGTTAGGTATCAGTCCTCTAGGATTGACTCCAAGATTAACTTGTGGTAAAAAGGTCACACAATTTTGACATTGTTTTATTATTTGTCTAGCTTGTTCCTTAGTTATTTTAAAAAGCTTTTGTAAAGTATTAGCATTGACATGGAACCTTTTATGAAAATTTGTAGCTTCTTCTAGTGTAGAGAAAATATGTATGTCATGTGTAGTTTTCTCTGCTAAATCACTGCCCAAACTAAGGGCTCCAGGCAATTCTGTATGTGCTCTGATATGTCCGATAAAGAATGGATCTTTTCTGTCTCACACGGGTGGGGCCTGCAGGGCAGGGGAGGGCAGGAGACACTGGGTGAGCTGAGCATCAGGGGAGAGACCGAGGCCCAGCCAGCAGGACTTGTCTCTCTGGGCTACGAGGAGGGCACCGAGAAGTCAGAAGCTGCCCAGGTCACCCAGCAGGAGCCTCATGTGACCTGCCGTGGTGACGCCAGAGCCTGCACATGCCCTGTGGGACCACGCTGCCTCCCGTCCACTGGGGTTGGCTGCCTGCTCTGGATTATCAGAGAAGGGTGACCACTCCCAGCTGAGGGGACGCTGGAGCAGATGCAGTTGGCACCCCTCTGTGCACACAGGGACCTTCTCCAGCAGGTGCTGTGACCTCTGCCTGGGGCCACGAGTATGGGACACTGCCCGTGAACACCCCTCCCCCATCCTCGGGAACTCAGAGGCACCCCCCTGGCCTCTCCCTGAGATGTCCCTGCCGAGCCTTGGGTGCCACCGCGGGTGCCTCTATGGCTCCTTTCTCCTGCCTCCTGTCCAGTCTCCCTCCTCCTCTCACCCACCTCTGGTGTCCCTCTCAGGGAAACCATGTGCACAGGGACAGGCCCTGGTGCTGCAGTCTCCTGGGGAGCCCCATCCATCGTGGTTTGGATCTGCGATGTCCCCCGAAGCTGAAACCGTAGCCCCAGATGGTGGCACTATCGGAGGTGGGAGAGAACTCAAGCCATGAGTCAGAAGAGGCAGGTCTCGGGGTGGCTCTGGAGGGCATGTTCTGTCCCTAGGTGTGGTTCTCTGTCTGCCTTTTGGCTGCCAGGAGGTGGGTGGCCTCTGCCACCTGGTCCTACACCGTAAGGTTCTGCCTCACATGGCCCAGGAGCAATGGAGCCAGCTGACCATGGAGCCAACTGACCAGGGCAACTGACCAGGGACTGAGACCTCGAAACCGTGGGCCAAAGTAGATTTTCCTCTCTCCAGTTGATTCTCTGGAGTTTGGTCACCTCGGCGGCAGGCTGACTGACACAGTCTAAGTGGGCATGTCAGAGGAGGGAGCCTGTGTCCGGGGGCAGGGCTGTGACTGGGTGGTTCCTCCCTCTGCCCAGGCCCTGGCAGGCCTTGCCGTCAGATACCACCTTCTCTCCTAGAGGTGCACCTGGGACCTCTGATGATTCCCATCCGCCAGGGACAGGGCCAGCTGGGATCAGAGCACCAAGCCCCCTGGCCTCCAGCCCTTGGCTCAAAGCAAACAGACCCCCAGGATGGTGGAGGACGTGAGGTGAGGGGAAGGCAGGGGTCCATCCACAGTGGGCTGACTTCCACCAGTGCCGTTCTTAGTCGAGCATCAGGTCGGGATGAGCAGAGCTCACAGCCCCTGCGAGATCTCCCTAGGAATGCAGCTGCAGACCAGGGGGGACCTCCTAGTCCTTGTGTCCCGACCTCCTTTTAAACTACAAGTAGCATTACGTCCATGCGTAGGACGTGATTTTCTTTTTTGCAGGGGTTACTGGGGATCCAACTCAAGGCCCTGGACAAGGCACTGAGCCACAGCCCTATTTTGCATTTTATTCAGAGACAGGGTCTCCCTGAGTTGCTTAGCGCCTTGCTGTTGCTGAGGCTGGCTTGGAACTTGAGATTCTCCTGCCTCAGCCTAGAACATGAGTTTTTGATACGTGCACATGCGTTGGAGAAGGAGGAAATCAAGCGCACACTTGCTCCAGGGAGGAGAGTGTTTAAAACCTGCTCTCCTAGGGACCTCCCAGTGCTCACATTGGCCATCGTCCCTAAGCTGCACGCCAGGCCTCCAGGACTCCTCCTGAACTGAGACTCAAGCCCTTGACCAGTGTCTCCACCCTGCATTCGCCACTCTAGCCTCCGCCCTGTGAGTCCAGGTTTCCAGGTTCTGCTTGTAAGGGAGACCAAGATGCTTGTCTCTCTGCGATTCCTCTGAGCAGAGTCCTCCAGGTTCATCTGTGTTGGTCACAAAGGTCACAAAGGCCCCTGACCTTTTTCTATTTTTTAAGGCTGAATAGTATTCCATTGTGGGCACATACCACCTCATCTCTATCTATCTGCTGTGGATTTCCAGACTTGGACACTGGTGACTCCATGCCTAGGGAGACTGGGGTGTGAGGGGCAGCGAGGGCCTCGTCCTTCCGGAACTCCAGCAGTGTTGTTCCTTCTCAGGGCTCCTCTGAGCCTCTGGCTGCTGGAGGCCTTCCCTCCCTCAGGGGCTCCTTGGAGGTCTGGACACCTGGGCTTTGGGAATAGAGAACCATTTCCTTTCTGAAATGAGACATTTAAAAGCTCAGCACCTTTGCAGGCTTCCTCTTTGCCTCTAAAGCATTTCTGGAAGTGCTACAATCTTTCATCTTAAACACATTTTTCACAGCTTCTGTGCAGCAGGCGGATGGGCCCCTGTGTCCCCAGGCGGCCTGATTGTGTCCAGCTTCCGCCCGGCACAGGGGGATCTCTGCTTCTTCTGCTGGGGGGCTGCGGCTCCAGGGGCCACCAGAGACCCAGGTCACTGTGGAAGCCTGGCTCAGTGTCCTGACGCCCCAGCTGGCAATTCCAGTGTGTCTACCCCATTCCCTGCAGACACGGCTTCAGCCTTTTTCAGGACAGGTCATCTGTCCCCAGCATCTTTGGTGAAGCCCACCCTTGAAAGGCCCTGGGCAAGTGGCTGGGGGATGGAGAGGAGGCTGGGGCTCTGCGGGCACCATGCTATTCTCCTGGGCAGCACTCCCACCCTCTGGGCTGCCCCTGGGTCCTCGTCCCTTACGACCCCTATTTACGGCATCTACCTTATCTGTAAGGGGGATTCCAGCCCCTGCAGGCCCTTAAAGTGGATGGAGGATCCAAAACAAATGAGAGAAGGACGTGGGCGAGGTCCCCGGGAGGCCCCTGACCTGCGTTAGCCACTGTGTCCAAAGCTGGAAAAGGGGCGGCTGCATTTCCTTGTGAAACCCTAATAAAGACCCTGTGGGAGCCTCCACTGGTCAGTGTGCTGTTTGATGTCCAGCCTGTCCTGAGGAGGGCTCTCGAGGCCCTTCTGCCATGGTGGCCAGTACGGCCACAGTGTCCCTAGGCAGCGGCACCTCAGGACCTCTCGCTGGCCGCAGCAGCTGCTGCTGCAAGCCTCAGCCTCTGGATGCTCTTTGGTCTTGCACCGGGTCTTTCCCGCGCCCTTACTCTGTGCCGGTGACTGTTGTGGGCACCTGGCGTCAGCAGTGGGCTGAGGAGGCCAGCCTGGCTGTGGGCGTGGGGCTGGGCAGAGGTGGTGGAGAGGCCACTGGAGGAATTGGGTTTAGGGGTCAGCCTTTGACTCCCAAGGGCAAGGAGACAGGAGGGGCTGGCCTTTCATACCAGGTGAAGGGCTAGACATGGGACGGTGGTGGGGACTTGGTCCTGGGGAAAGCCCAGGGCCCTTGGGGCCTCCCAGGAGGGCGGGGCAGGAGGCTGGGGCAGTGGGTGTGGGAGAGGCTGCTGTTGAGGATCCGGGCTCTCATTTTGCAGTGTATGGTCCCCTCCTCCACAGGAGATCTTAACTAGGCTCACCGGGAACCCTCATGATAATGGTTCTGATACTCTCAGCAAAAAAGTTCTGTCAGAGGATTTGCAGCCTGGGGGGTAATGGGGGGCTTCCCAGAGGCCGCTGCCCTCCAAAGGAGCCCACAGGCAGAAGGAAAGGGGAAGGGGCTCTCCCTTTCCTGGGTGCTGGTTTTAGCGGGGTGCCCTTGGTGGGCACCAGGCCTGGCTCCACTGTTCTGGAGACGCTGCTTTGTGTGGCCCTGGGCAGACGGGAGCCCCTCACCCTCCCCGCGCTGGGTGTCAGCCTGAGGCTGTCTGTTTCAGGCTTGAGGGGTGATAGCGAAAGCCGTTTCCCTCTGAACCTGGCTGCCTGGGATACAACTGCTTCCTGCTTTTTCCTCAGCGTCCAGCCGTCTGTCCCCCAACAGCAGGAGATGAGAGCCACAGGGGGGTTTTGGGCAAAGGGGGAAGATGTTCTGAATTGAGTCTGAAACTTAAAAAAAGAAAAAGTTGACTTCAGGCCCTTCAGGGCTCCTCCCCCAGCTCAGGCTGCACTGGGAAGGGAGAGGTGCTGCTGAGGGCCTCGGGAGGGAGTCCTGGACTCAGCTGCTCAAGGGGCAGAGGCAGGAGGGAGGAGCAGGCTGCGCAGGCCTTACAGGAGGCTGGGACCCAGGGGAGGAGACCAGGGGCTCGTGCTGGGGGCGAGGGGGCTCCTGCAGCTCCCTGGAGTCGGGAGTCCACTGATGTTCAAGTCTGGAGTCTGGGCAGAGGTCTAACTGCAGCCCCGTCCATGACCAAGGAAGGGTCCAGGTAGCTCCTGGGCACCCGATGTCTGCAGTCAGAGGCCAGGGTCGTAGGGGGAAGCCTGGGGCAGTGAGTCCAGCTAGGGCGTGTCAGGAGGCTGGGTGGGCTACCTGGCCAGGGACCATGTCCAAGGGTCCTCATGGACAGCAGGATGGGCTGCCGGGGGACTACAGTAAGTGGCAGGGTCAAGGGGGCAGCATGAGGAGATTCCAGGTGGGTGGCAAGAGTTTCTTAGGAGGGTGGAGGGAGGTGGCCTGAGGAGAGCAGGGGAGGTGCTGCCCACCGGGGCTGGGGCCTGGGCTGGCCAGGGGAAGTGGCTGCCTGGGCTTCCCAGAGCCCTCCTTTCACTTCCCATTCCTGTCTGCAGGGCTGCCTTTTAAGCTAAACTTTAAAAAACTTTGTTTACAAAAACACTCTTCTCCCTGAGGTCATGTCCAGGGAGATCACTAAATCTGTGTTCCACCCCACAGTCAGGTGACCTTTAGAAACACGCAAACCAGCAGGACTGAGGTCAGCTCAGGCCAGGGCATCGCCCTCCACAGCCATTGAGGAGGGGGGGAGGAAGACAGAAAGAGCAAAGGAAGAGAGGGAAGGAAGGAGGGAGGAAGGGGAGGAGAGGAGGAGGGGGGAGGGGAGAGGAGGAGGAGGGGGAGGGAGGAGGGGAGGAGGAGGGAGAAAGGGAGAAGAGGAGGAGGGGGAAGGGGAGGAGGGGAGGAGGGGAAGGAGAGGAGGGGGAGGAGGGGGAAGGGGAGGGGAGGGGAGGAGGGGAGAAGAGAGGAGGGGTGGGGGAGGGGGAGGGGAGAAGAGAGAAGGGGTGGGGGGAGAGGGGAGGTGGGGAGAGGAGGAGGGGAGGAAGGAGGAAGGAAGTGTGGGAGGATGGAGGCTAAGAGTCCCACCAAGGCTGCTGGGAGGTGGTGTTTCCTGCTGGGAGGAGAGTTTTCAGAGAGAAGCCCTGGGCTTATCTCCCACCACCGGTCACACATCTTTGCAGCCCCAGGGTCCAGAACAGATCCAGTAGTGCCTGTGCCACGGATTCATGATCCAGCCAAGCCAAGAAGTCTCTGACCCTGAGGACCTGGAGCCCCAGCTCTGCTCTGTGGCTACTGAGCTCCAACTGCATCTTTTTCCTCCAACACGCGTATTCGGAAGCTCTTTGGCTTTTATTAAATGCAGCTCTGCTGCTAATACCCTGCAGAACCTCGTCTCCCAGCAGCCCCATGCTGGCACTGGACCCGGCTGGACAGGGGCCAGAAGTGGAAGGAGCTTCTCCCTGCCAGTGCCCTTTGATAGTCCCTGCCAGAGCAAGGATCCCAGAAGGTGCCTCAGCTGTGTGGGACCCTGGTGGCCTCACTGGGGGAGGGGAGTCTGAACGGGGAGTGAGGCGGCCGGAGAACAGTAACAGAAAGACTGGAGAAGCCCATCTGTCGAGAAGGGGCTCTGAGACTCCCCCAGAGGAGTCCCAGTAGCGCTGATCCTAGGACCAAAGCCTAGCGAGGTATTGAGGACACACGGCTGGTTCTGCGGTGTCTGTGGGATAGGGTCCTGAGTATCGTGGGGCCCTGTGTGAGGACCCCTGTCCTAGGAGCACCAGGAAAAGGAAGAGGAGTGCTCCCAGCCTGAGGCCCTGGAACAGCTCAGGGGATGCCCATGAACCTCCATCTGTCCATACCAGTTGGTGGACAGCCAGGCATCCCTTGCACCTGCCCCCTCCCTGGGGCCTGGGGACCACTGAGGCTTCTGCCAAGAAACTGAAGCTCAGGAAGAGATGTTTTCACCGGGGACGTGGAGGAGTGCCCTAGGAGGCCAGCCTTTGCAGGCTGGCCTTGACCTTCTCTTAGTGCCATGCTCCAACTGTGAAGGGAACTCTACTCCAGCGCCCCTTGGCCTGCCCACAAACCAGTGGTGGACACAGACACAGCTGGGAAGGCCATGGTCCTCCCGGAAGCAGGCACAGGGCCCGAGATGGAAGTGCAAGGAGAACCAGGAGAGACCCTGGGGAGGCAGGGAGGTCTGGGCCCAGGAGGGAGGCTCATACCGCTCTGCAGATGGGGCATTCTGCAGGATAGAGGAGCCATACCAAGCCCCAGCTCTGGGTTCTCCATGGGACTCTGGGACCCCGGGACCCTCCCGTCCTGCCCAGGCTAACAGAAAGGCCAAGAGCTTGGATCTGGCTGCCCTCTTACCACAAGGGCCAAGCAAGGGCTTCCCTCAACTGTGTGGACCCATTCCTGGCAGGTCAGGTACCTTAACACCTAGGGCTCCCCCCGCTGAGGAACCGAGTTGTGTGCCCCCATCTGTCACTTTGTCCTTGCTTGCTTTAATGAAATATCTGAGGCAGGCTGACTTTTGAAAGAAAAGAGGTTTATTTAGCTCTTGACTTTGGAGGCTGAAAGTCCAGCAGTTCTGCACAGGCTCTGAGAGGGCCCTTGAGGCACTCTGCAGTGACAAGCCAAGAGGAAGGCAGCGGGAGGGAGCAGGTCAGCTCCAGTGTGATGGCAGCTCAGCGCCCCCTGCCAAGAGCAGGTCCCCGCATGGGCCTCCTGCTGAGCCATTCCTGAAGACCCTCTCAGTGCCCGAAGTGCCACACAGGGATCAGTCTCTCAACCCAGGGACCACTGGGGGACTCTGGAACCATATGGAAACCACAGGGCAAGGGCAGTTAGAGGCAGGCCGCCTGACCTGGATGCTGGCAGTCTTCTGGCACAGGGCAGTGGCAGTCGCTGGTGGGACGTTATTATTATTATTATTGGTATTTTCAGCATCAGCTGGGCCCAGCTCTGGCCTGAGTCCTGTCCTGAAGGCCACCCTCCAGCCCTGCTCCCAGCCAGCCTGCTCCCGACCAGCCGGGCAGTGCCAAGAATAGGCCCCTTTTGCACACCTCTCTGGCCCGTTCCTGTGGCCATGGAGCACCCTCACTTCCTCTCAGGCAGAAGCAGCTGGGCTTCCCCTGCTGCACCCTGCGTGTCCCTGGGAGCCTCAGCCAGACTTTGGTGCAGTTTGGGGAAGGGCAAGACTTCAGACTGTTTCAGATGGTCCCTCAGAACAGCTGGGCTGAGAGTCCCCTGCAGAGCCGTCAGTGCGTGACCGTGACCGCAGGCCCTGCCGCTGACTGAGCAGGTCTGGGTGCGTGTCCCCAGGTGGCCATGCACTGACTCACTAGGGCAAGTGAGGCCTATCTGTTAACTGGCTCATCTGCCAGTGCACGACGAGTCGGGGTCGTTCTAGATGGCTCCGGATGCTGCCGGGAAATGTGGTTTCCTATGCGGTCTTCTCATCCAGGGGTCAGTCTGTCTCCCGCTATCCCCTTCCTACACCCACTTGGCATGGGGAGGAAGCAGAGGTTGAGGAAAGACGAAGGAAGCAATGAACATGATCTGTCTGGGGTAACCACTGCGGGCACCCCTGGGGAGCACAAGAGGGAAATGTGTTGGTGTCTGGCCCTGAGCTGCAGGCCTGGGTGGTCCTGAGGACAGAGCCACCTGCTGGGCACAGCAGCAGAGCCAGAGCCGAGCTCTCTGGGCAGATCACGGCCTCACACACAGCTCCCTGGATGGTGCTTCCTTTGGACTTCACGGTCCCCCAGGGTGGAAGGCTGTGCTGCTCTGTGTCACTGAGGAACCCAGCCGCAGAACAGGGCCTGACCCAGAAGGAGGCTGTTACCAGCTCATGGACCCCAGGAGTCCTCCCAGCAGTGCCTCCCAAGCAGCACCAGCCGAGGTGGAGGTCCCGGGCGTCGAGCCATATCAGCTACCCAGGAGGCTTGGGCAGGCCACTGGGCCTCGTGGACCTCCTCCTATGAGAGTTGGTGTCTGAGGTTCTCCAGGGGCTGGACACATCAGGACCCTGCTCTTCCCACAAGGCATTGTTCCAGAAGTTTCTACATTGCCAGGGTACCACTCCGGAGCTCCTGCAGTGGCAGGTCAGGAGGTCTGTTTGGACGCCTGGCCCAGGACAATGCTGCTCCCGGACGGGAGGGGAGTGCAGGGTCCCTGGCATCTCCGGGGCTTCTGAAAAGGGAAGGTGTGTGCCCCAGATGAAAGTGTCCATGATGTTCTCCACACGTGAGGCCTGCTTAAATACAGAGGCTGGGTCCAGGTTGTAGGCTGGGCCCACAGCCACTCAGATCAGTGCTGAACTTGGGCAGAGCCTGCCTACTACCTTCCTGTTGTGGAGGACACCCCTGCCTGGGTTTCCCCAGGCACTTCCTATTGTTTTATATGACAGGGGCTCAGTAGGTGGCCCAGCCTGGCTGGGATTAGAGCTGTGGCCACAGCTCAGGTCATGTTTGCTCATCTCTTACCCAGGTAGCCATTCGTGGGTCCTTCTTTCCTATTTCAAAATAAAGTGGGACCTTGGTGCCCTCCCGTCTCATTCCTGGAGTTGGTGATGGGCAAGTCCTCTCTGGTGTGAATTCCCTTTGTGTCCTGAAATGCACACACCTTGGAAGTGCTTTAGCTGAGTCTCTCGGGATGTGTTAAACTGAGGATCGCAAACCCTTCCCAGGGGCCTCCCCTGCCTCCTTCCATCACAGGTTGTTTTCCCCACTATGTAAGGGTCCGGCGGAGCGTCGGAGAAAGAGACCACAAGAGACCAACTTCATGCAATAAGCAGGGGGGAGTTTTATTGAACCAGCATGCTGGGGCTCAAGGCTCACTCAGGAAGGGAGAGCAGCCCAGAGCCCAGAGCAGAGGTCAAGCAGAGCTTAAGTACACTTTTTGGAGAGGGCGGGGGGCTTTGCATACATCAGAACAAATCATCATGAGGCGCGGGAAAATTGAACAACAACTCTGAGACATGATTAGCACATTCATTGGCTGGAACAGTCTGGGCAGGGGTGATTGGTCACTCCTAAGTGGGGTACACATTTAAACTGATTGGTTTTGTGGCCTGGATGCTTACGTGCCGAGCTACTTGGAGCCCTTAGCTATTAAACAACCAGGAAATCAATGAAAATATTTACTGGGCAGTTCCAGTATTGTCCTAACAGCTACAGAGATTACAGGTTCCGGGGTAGCAGAGGAATTTTAACAATACCTGGTCTATTACTTTTTAGCCCAGGCCTTGCAATTTAGAAACTTTACAATGCCCAGTCTTTTACACTTTAACTCAGGCTTTTGCAGCTTAAAATCAGTTTAGAAATTTTACCTTTACAACTAAAGATTAGTTTTCTCTGAAAAGCTTTTTTAAGTTAGCTGTATTGAATTAAAAGTCACACGTGGTAAAAGTCACAGATTTTAATTTTCAGAGTCTCAGATGTAAAGTACACATCTTTGCAGCTGCCATCTCTTCCCTGTGACGTTTCCCATGCCCCATGCTCCTCAGTGGCCAGCTCTGCTCCCCACCAGGCCTGGGCCCACGGATTGCTGTCTGGTGCTGTAGTTTTGCTTTCTCAGAAGGTGAGGCGAACGCTGTTGGGCAGACATGGTGATCCTGCCTGCGGCCCCTCCATGGAGCAAGGCCCTCTGCAGACCCTCCGTGCCGTGAGTGGTCCCTCCTTACAGATGAGGAGGAGTCCCTCCTGCTGACTGCACCGTGATGTGTTCGATCCACTCACCCGTGTGTGGACGTGGGGTTTCCAATTCCTGGAACTCAAATCTCCCCTAAACGTGGCACCAGGGTGACGTGGAGGGAGGCTGCCAAGGAGGAAGACAGCCACCTTCTTGGGATGGAGGTCCAGGCACAGTAGATAAGGGGCCAGCTCCTCATCAGTGAAGGGCCTCTGGCTAGTTTTCGTGTCCACGACTGGGCTCCCCTGGCAGCTCGAGAGCGGGCTTGGCCATGCTCCAGGGGAACTTCAGGGACCAACACCAAAGGCAGAGCATCATGAAGTAGTGCCCTTCTTTTGATTTTTTTTTTAAATTCTTTAAAAATATGAAAACAGTCATCAGCAGGACACGGTGGCCATGCCTATAATCCCAGTGGCTCAGAGGCTGGGGCAGGAGGAGTACAGGTTCAAGGCCAGCCTGGGAAGTTTAGCCAGACCCTGTCTCAAAAATAGAAAGTAAAACGGCTTGGTGCTCAGAGGTAGAGCACCATGGGTTCAATTCCCTGTTCTGCAAAAAAAAAAAAAAAAAAAAGAAAGAAAGAAAATCCAACCCAAACAGGCCTGGAGGGTTTTACTGGGGACCCATGACTTCCAGGAAGCCTAAATTCTACCAGAGCCCAGGAAATGACTGGCAGTCTAGCTGGCTTCGAAGCTGGCAAGGGTACTGGGGGCGCCGGCCTTGGGAAGCAGACCCTGAGGTTAGGAGGGAGCACTGTCACCCTGGGAAAGAGGAAGGGCAGGGAGCTGTCAGGCTCATCAGGTCTGAGGGGACCCTGGCAGAACCCCAAGATCTCCAGAGCAAAGGCTGCTGGGCAGGAGGCCTGCCTGCGGAAGTGCCCACCCGTTCCTCCCTCTGCTTGCTTACTCATGGAAACACCCTGAGAAAAGAAAGCCCTTGTCTTGCCACTGCACATTAACAAAACCAACGGAAACCCATAGCCTCCTTCCACTAAAAACCTAAAGGAAAGAGATAATGCCCCCAACAAAATAAAAACTATTGGCAAGTTGCCAGGCACGGCGGTGCACGCCTGTCATCCCAGCAGCCTAGGAGGCTGAGACAGGAGGATCTTGAGTTCAAAGCCAGCCTCAGCAACTTAGTAAGGCCCTAAACAACTCATTGAGACCCCAAAATAGGGCTGAGGATGTGGCTCAGTGGTCAAGTACCCCTGAGTTCAATCCCTGGTACCCCCTCCCCCAAAAAGATTAGCAAATAGAATTCAATGATGTTTTAAAAGGATTATACATAAAGAATGCAAAAATAGTCTTAAGCAGAGACTCTATTAAGATAATTTGCTACATTAATAGATTGAAGACATTCCCATTACAATAAGTGCTTTCATAAGTGGATTTGGTAAAATGTCCGTGTATTTCAGAATACAAATGTGAAATTCCTAGACATAGAAGGGAGCTCTTGCACCTTGATCAAGCCTAACTACCAAACACTTGCAGACCGCATCCTACTCAGTGATGACAACTAACAATGTTCCCAGAGAAAATTCAGGAAGCAGACAAGATCACCCGTGTTCACTTGTTAAAGAGTCTGCTGATGGTCCTCATCACTCCAGTAAGAAAAAGAAGAACTTTCATGAAACTGCAAGTTGCCGCCCATTGGCCTTGACTGCGGGTGGCGGGGGGACGGCAGCTCTGCAGACCCCCAGCCCCAGGAGAGGCCCACTTCTGCTCTGGAGTCCTGGGGACTGCTCCGGGGTGGCCAGGCTCACTTGCTTGCTTCATTTTTTCTTTTTAAAATTAGAGCATTATGGCGCAGCCCTGCCTCCCGGGCCCTAGGGCAAGTCACAGGTGTGCAGCCTGTGCATAGACCTGTCCGAGGCAGCCCTTCTAGAACTGGCCTTTCCTCTGGGGAAACAGATGTGGAACTCTATGTCCCCTTCAGTTTCCAGGGCTCCGAGAGTCTCAGCCCTGAAGCAGTCGCAATGGATGGGGCAGTCCCAGACCGGCCAGCCTGGACATGTTTCTCTGTTGGTGGCCAAAGTGTGGAGGACCCTGACTGACAGCTGCGGTTCTGACTAGGGAGGGGCAGTGCCCTGGGGTGTCAAGGCAGAGGGGGTTGCGGCAGTGGGAAAGGCCAGCAAGCTGCCGTCCCCTGTGCTGCCATCCCCTGTGCTGCCGTCCCCTGGCTGCCATCCCCTGGGCTGCTGTCCCCCACGCGGCAGCAGCTGGTGCAGCGGAGGGAGGTGCAGGACAGGAGAGAGCGTCCTTCACAGAGCCTCAGAGAGGACACTCCAGGACCCGGCGAGGAGGAAGCTGCAGAAACTGACTCCACCGGGCGGAAGGTGCCACGGTGGGAGGCCAGGGCCAGAAGGTCTGCCACAGGCCACCGCCAGGCACGGCCAGCACCGCAGCTGCCCTGGCCCTTCACCCCCAGAGACCTCAGCATCATGGTCACTCCGCTGAGGCTGGCTGTCCTGAGAGGGGACCAGCGCACATCAAGGGCAGCTCGGTCTGGGAGGGCGGGCCAAGCAGGTGTCCACCTCGAAAGGGCAAGAGTGACCCTGGCCCGGAGGCCTGGAGGCAGAGTTGCATTCTAGGGCAAAGGGAGGCCTGCATCTAGCTCTGGGTGATGCGGGCCACGGGCGAGCCTCAGCTGGAGACAGGGACTTGCTCTGCGCCTGGGCCACTCGTGGAAGGAGCGGCCCTTGCCTGCCTGTCCTTCCCTGGTACGTGTCACCCGCTGATGACGTGTTTGGGGTGTGAGCTCTTAGGCTCTCAGAGGCAAGGCCGAACCTCCCTGCCTCCACCATCCCGGGCCAGGAACCAGGCCTCGCCCTGCCTCAAGGGTCCTCAGGCTGTAGCTGGGCAGCGTGGGCAGTGGTGGGCAGCATGGGCAGTGGTGGCCTTGCAGTTTCTTGCTTGGATCAAACCCAGGAAGGCCGTGCCCACAGGTGGCAGGGAGAGGATGAGAGAGAGGGACACCACTGAGGGACCCCAGGGAGCACAGAGCCCCCTTGACCCTGTGGCCAGCGGCACTGACTGGACCCCCCGAGGCCTCCCGAGCCTCTGGCCAGGCTTAGAATCCAGCCGTGCTCTCTCCTAAGGAAGGGGAGGAGCTCGTGGGGACGGCTGTGCCTGCAGCCTGGGCCTGACAGGCCTCCTGCCACCCTCCACCTCCCACAGGCCTCCCGTGTGTCATAGCCCAGGTTGTGTCCTTGGGAGAGGCAGTGGTCCCCTGGGTGAGGTCACCAGGCCTCTTTCTGAGGCCTGGTGACCTCACCCAGGGGACACAAAGCCTCTGGAGTTGCTTGTCTGTGGCTAGCGGAGCCCTGTGTTGGCCAGGAAGCCTCAGAGTCTGTGGACCAGGAGGCGTCCATTCAAGAGCCTGGTGTGTGGCCTCAGGGAAGGGAGTGGAGAGGAAGGAGGCCAGAGGCAGCACTTCCCTCTGTCCAGGCCTCAGGGCCCCACCCTGATGTGAGCCCCTGGGAGGCCAGGCAGAAATGCCCCCAAAGAGAACATGGCTGAGCATCCCTTACCAAAACACTCGGGACCAGAGGTGTCCTGGATGTTGGATTCTGGGATTTAGGAACATTTGCTCAGGGAGCTCAGGGAGGGGCCAGCGCTGACCTCCCGGGACCTTGGCTACTCCACGTGTACCTGACTGTTCTCACCCTCCCGACCTGCCCTGCGGCTGTCCAGAAGCATTTCCCTGAAGGGCAGGGGCACCTGTGCCCAGCAGGAGGAGGTGGCTCTTGGGGGTGAAGGTCCCCTGCAGTGTCTGGAGCCTGGGACATGCCAGCTTGCTGCCTGGGTGTCTCCTGTCTGGGCAGCCGCTCCACGGCCACAGAAGGGGCTTGCCACTCACCCCACCCTCTGAGTTCTTTCTCCAACACGGGCTGTGTGACGTGACCCCCCGCACGTGCCAGCTGCGGCCCTCACTTTCCCCTGGGCTCTCTGGGGACATGGCCCCTCTGGAGGGTAAACGGAGGCAGGCAGAGACCTGAGGAAGACGGCCTGTTGGGAGTTGGCACCATGGAATTCTCCTGGGGTCCTGGGATCCAGGCACAAGAAGGTCTGCATAGAACCTTCTAGACAGCAGGCTCCTGGCAGGCCTCCCTCCGCCCCACTGTGTGAAACCCCACCCTGAGCCCTCCCTGCCCATGACAGCCAGGGCTGATCTCGCCATCACCTCCCCAGCCCTGAGCACTCTCGGTCCCAGTGGGGGAGACGGCCCACGTGGCTCCACTTCCTTCCTTCCGCCCATCACATGCCACATTCCTGATGACTCCGTGTTTGCAGATGCCATGCCTCTGCTGGAAATGGCTACTCGTCCCGTCCTCCTAGATCTGGAGTAGATGCCACTGCCCTGCGTCTTCACCTCCCACGGCGGTGGCCTGTCCTCCAGCCCAGTGCCAGAGCTAGCAGGTGCACAAGGAGGCGCAGCAGGGGGTCTGAGCTCTGCCCCATTCAGAGGAAGCCCTTTATCTGCACACAAGGCCAAAGGGGCAGTGCTTTTGGCTGAGTCAGAGCCCGTGGACCAGTGCAGTTCATGGACTTCGGCCAGGCTTAGCTCTCTGGAGTTGGTTACTGCTTAACAGAATTTCTGAAAGTCAAGCCCAACAGCAGCCCACTGGGATGAGGAGATGTGTCCCCAGCAACCAGTGCTCTGCATCACCCCACCCCGGGGCCAGTCCCCTCCCTCCCATTACAGAGCAAGTGGCCATCTAAGGAGCCCAGGGCAGGTTGAGGCCGGCGCACCCCAGACACACATAGAGAGTAAAAGGTGAGGCCAGGTGGGTACTATCCTCTAATGGAGGAACAGGGACCCAGAGGCAGCTCCACACCTTTATTTTATAGGTTTTATCATCCAAAGGTTATTTGTGAGAAAGTTTTGGAAAGCAGGCGGGTTTGAAGGTCACAGCACAAGGGGGAGACATTCTTGTTACCTTGATATGCTCAGCATCCCTTATCCCTGGGAGCCATGTGGTCATTCAAGGTTGAACTTGGCATCTGTGCCCAGGCTCCGGGGCAGGATCACAAGTTCAAAGTCAGCTACAGAACAGTGAGGCCCTAAGCAACTCAGTGAGACCCTGTCTCAAAATAAAATAAAAAATAGGGCTGGAGAAGTAGCTCAGTGGTCAAGGGTCCCTGAGTTCAATCCCCAGTACCCAAAACACAAGCTGGTGACTCTGGATGTTTGCCCAGGGAGACCAAGGGCTGGCGTCACCCTAGCAACTGGGAAATGTCAACCCTGTTCTTTGCAGAGGAATGTGGACTGTGCTACCTCTGTACGGGGGAATCTGAGCACAAGGGCACCAAGGTCATCAGCTCATCAGGCTCCTTGATTCACTCCCCACAGGTGGCCACAAAGACCCTGGACAGGGGCTTCCTGTGATAGTAGACACGGGGTGAGGGTGGCAGGGTGGGCTGCCCGGCTGTGCCAGCTCCTGCCTGCAGAGCGTGGCACCCCTGCCTTCCATCTCCCCCACTGCCCGTGGGGGTTGCATTGCTGTCTTTCTTGCCTTCCTGTCCCCAGACCCTAGGCTTGTGTGGATGGCAGGTTTGGTGGCTGTCTATCTTTGTCCCAGGGGCTGCCAAACCCAGGCAAGGCTGGTTTGGAGTCCTGTGAAGGGGGAAGACGTCATCCGGGACTGGTTGGCTGGGAACTGGACTGGCACCGGGCGGGATTTGGTGGCTGGATTTGTTGTGTGGCTGTGGTATGACGCTGGGCGGGGGAGTTAGACTGCTGTCTGTGGGAGAAGGTGGCTTTGCTTGTCCCCTTCCCTCCCAGAAGTTCCTCTTCTCTGACCTGGGCAGGAGCCTGTTCCATCTTCCAGAGGAAGCCCTGGCCCAGACCAGCCCTGAGGCCCTCCTGTCTGTCTCAGGTGGACCGTGCCACTGCGGGTGTGTGAGCTAGGCCAGGCCATAGGACTGACACGTGGCTGTGGGTGCAAGGGGACTTCCTTGTTCTACAGAAATGCTAATTCTGGAACCTCATTTCGACTTTGCCCACTGAAAGGCCAAGGCTCATTGTCGGAGATTAAAACGCACACACAGATAGCAGTGACAAAGATGAAGCACCTTATTGCAAGCTGGTACTAGCTTATATAGAAAGTGAGAGTCAGTTATCTTAAACCAGGAAGCTCCCCGGGCCAATCATAGTAAAGGTCAGGTCATCACCTACGGTGCTCGCACGTCTGCCCTGCATAAGATTCATGGGGGGCAAGAACTGTTCACGAGTGTGGAAGACTGGAGGGCCAATTAGAAAATTTTCAAAATAACGTGTTTTCCACCCACTGGCAACTTGCCCGCCGCCATGTTGCATTAGGGGCTGCTTATCTGAAAGGCCCCGGGAGTTCTAGCCGCCCATGGGCAATTTGCCTGCCGCCATGTCTGAAAGGCCCGGGGAGTTCTCAGGGAGACTCCCAACACCCACATGTCCAGCAGACCTGAAAAACTATCTTGAGGTTTTTTGATTTTCTTTTAAATTTTTAAAAAGTTGTTCTAATAAGCTCTACATGGCAGTAGAATGCACTTTGACACCTCAAACATGAACGGAGTAGAGCTGCACAGGCTTCTGGTTGTTGAGACGTGCATCCACGGGTCACGCAGTCAGATTCGCACCTGGGGGACGTCCGATTCCTTCTCCTCTCCTTCCCACCCCCATGTTTGGAGTCCTTGGAAAGAGTCTTTTCCTACACGGAGGTTGTGGGGTTCCAGCAAGTGCAGACTTGCTTGTTCAAACCACTGCTGTTCTCACTGACTTTTAGTGGAGAAGTCAACTTTGTCACTCTGCCCGTCTGCCCTTAGGGATCTCAGTCCCTGGGGTTCTGCAGTTCTACCACGAAGTCTCACCTATTTCTGCTGCCCTGGATTTGGGGGGCTCCTGAATCCGACAATTCATGGTGGACCGTTTAGAGGCAAGTCAAGAACATGCGACAAAGAACTCAACATATCTGTGACCTGTAAAGATGAGACAATTGCTCTCACGGTCAGGCGGCCGAGTGCAGGGGGAATGCTCTGCTGTTGCGGGCTGGCCATCTCTGCTCCACCCCCTGGGGCCCGAGGCCTCCTTTCTCAAGGTCCCATTGACTTCTTGAGCTCCAGCCCTCACGCCTGCATCCCAGTCCTCAGGGTGGCGCGCGGGAAGGAGAGCTTGTCCTTTTTTCTCTTAGAAGTCTTTCACACTACCGCCTGTACTTCAGTGCCCAGAACTTTGGTCACATGTCCCCGCATAGGTACGAGGAGACTGGAAATCAAAGGACTCTGGTAGGTTACATTGCGTCCCTGTCATAAGGAGGAGGAGAACGAGGCTTTCAGGGTGGCAGCTCACAGTCTCTCCCAGGGCTTCCACTCGGCCACCAAACCCCACTTCACATCCCTTCCTACAAGCCGCCACGCTCAGCCTCCAGGGAAAATCAACGAGGTCCAGATGTCTGGACGCAGACAGCTCCTCCCATCAGTCCCGGGCTCTTCATGTTCTAGTGGCCTGTAAACAAGACAGTCCATCCAAAAAACTGCCACCGAGGGGAGAGCCAGGGCGATGGCGGTGTCTTAGATGGCGAGGAAGGAGCATGGCCCACAGCGACCGCCAAGTCCTGCTGGGTGGGACTAGTGGTGACTCAGCCCTGGCAGTGGGGACAGACACTGGGCAGCCCTACAGTGGCCCCAAGATCTCCCATCTGGGGTGAATGCCTGGCTCCTGTCCTTAGTGGCATGGCTCCCCTTCCCTAGGCTGTCCCCTGTCCCCGTCCCCATGTCCCTGTCCTTAGTGGCACGGCTCCCTTCCCTAGGCTGTCATCTGTCCCCTGTCCCCATGTCCCTGTCCTTAGTGGCACGGCTCCCTTCTCTAGGCTGTTGCCTAGGCTGTTCCCTGTCACCATGTCCCTGTCCCTGGGTGCAGAGGACGGGGTAGTTCTGGAGCTGGTGGTGTGCCCAGGGGCCTCTGGCCTGCAGGCTGGGAGCAGGAGTGTGCGGGCTCTCACCTGCCACAGGCTGGGCGGCCAGGCTTGGGGTGGCTTGGTAGGCCGGTCTCCCTGATAACCGAGCAGGCTCCCGAGCCTTATCCCTCCTCTGGGAACCAAGGGGACTTCTTCCATGGCTGGCAAAGTGCAGCAGGTGACCAGAGTCCCATAGGCTGCCCACGAAAGGGTGCGACCAAAGCTGGCATGGAGACCCTGGAATGAAGAGATGCCAGAGATGCGGACTGTGCTGAGAAGAGCTGCCAGCCGCAGAGCACGGCTGGGGGAGCCCCTGGGCACTGCCACCAGCGCGGCCGGAGGGAGGCTGCCAGGCCTCTGAGAGCGCCCACCTGGCCACGTGCCCTGGGCTTTACATGGACCCAGGGAGGCAGGGTCTGTCGCCCATGTGGGTTGTGGTCTAGCTTTGGCCCATCTTGTCTTCCCATGCCCCAGCCCCACTTTTGAACTGGGCATGTATCTTCTGTGCCAGTGCCTACTGGGCATGGGTCACTGCAGGGCTCATGGCACGAGCTCGCCTTGAGCCTCAGAGAAACTGGACTTTGGCCATGCTGGAGCCTGAGACTGGGGCCCTTGGAGAGGTACTTGTGCACTGTCACTGTGATAGGGACATGGGTGTTTAGGGCCCCGGTGGTGTGCTGTGGTTTGGGTATGAGGTGTCCCCTAAAAGCTCCTGTTAATGCGGGAATATTCAGAGCTGAGCGATTCGAGGGTGAGAGCCGGGACCTGAGCAGTCTGTCCTAGTTTACACAGCTGGGTGGTGGCTGTAGGCAGGTGGGGTGCGGCTGGAGGAGTGGTAACCTGGGAGGGTGCACCTTCCTGTGGCCCCTTCCCTCTCTCTGCTGCTTTTTTTTTTTTAAAGCCTTTTGACTTTTTATTACTCAAAGAAACTTCATTTTTTTATTTAGTTTTCTGACTCTGTGCTTGTGCCTTCAACACTTTCACAGTGATTTTCTGTTCCTTGATAAGGAAGGCCCGCTTGAACCTGTTCACCAACACATTTCGCACACAGGGGACCACCATAGGCCCTGCTGACATATTTTTTTTGTTGTTTTGGACGATCTCATGAGGACTTCAGGTCTCACAGCACGAGCCCTCGAGGTCTGCTGGGCACACACCACACATAGATTCTGGTGCTTTCCCAAATTCCTTGTAGAAAGATCAGCAATTCTGTTACCAGGGGTTGGAGACAGCCTGGTTTTGTTAGAGGCTGTGTTGTAGGAAAGCCTATGACGGTTGTCAAGCGCTGAACCGTTCTGAGTGCCTCAAGACACCGTCCCCGGAAGAAGAGCTCTCTCTGCCTCTTGACCCTCACGAGCTGAGCAGCCTCCTTTAGCTGGGTCCTTCCACCCTGTTGTCCGGCCTCACCTGGGGCCCAGAGCAAAGGAGTCAGCCGCCTATGGACTGAGACTTTGAAAACTTGAGCCCCAAATAAACTTTCCCTCCTCTAAGTGGTTCTTGCTGGGTATTTGGGTTACAGGGAGGAAAGCTGACAGGTCATCACCCACTTGGGGTTAGCGTAAATAGTGGTGTTGTGAGCTTTCTTGGATTTCTCACTTGACTAACTTACACAAGTCTCCTTTGGGTGTTGTCCTACCTACTGCTGCTGAAAAACCACCCCAGAATATCATGGCAGCAAACTTTACTGGCTTACTGTACGCAAGGAGTGTGGGTGAGGAGCTGGGGTAGGGTGCAGAAGGTATGCCCGTCCCTGCCACCTTGCCCGGGAAGCACAGGGGGTGATTTGGCAGCCGTGGCACCTACAGACTGCCTCACTCACAGGTGTGTGAGGGAGGGCGAGCAGGTGAGGCCGCCTTCCCACAGCTGGTCTACCTGCTCAGGCTCCCGGGCAGTGGGAAGCCGTGTGCAGTCAGACTCCTTGCCTGGGGCCTGGGGCGCTGAGACCAAGAATTCTGACAAGGGAAGCAGAAGGGGGGGGGTTCCCGCAGCCATCCTCAGGCACCCCACGGTCTTCCCCACCCTGCCTCCACGGAGGGGATGGGCTGAGCCTCCAAGAGGCAGACAGTGATGCAGACGCCCCTGTTGATGGAGGACCTGGGAGGACTCTCACCGCACTTGCAGGGACCAGAGTTTCTGGGTCTCGTCACACTGCTCGGCTGCCATCCTGCCAGCCAGCACCACAGGGTGATCCTTGCAGGTTGATCTGCTTTCCCAGAGGGCTGCGTGGGAGCTCTGGTGGATCCCAGGTGCCACCTGCCAGGGTTGCCCTTGGGCTTTTGCTCCCTGTGGGTGTGCAGTGACTTTAGGGGATGGTAGTTTGCATCTTCTGCGCATTAACCTGAGGACAGTGACACCAGCCTTAGCGGGCTACACTGTGCTCAGCGTAGCAGAAGTGATCAAGTTAGGGATTTCAAGCAAACGAGATTGTCCCGGACTTCCTGATGGCCCCTGAGTGCCATCGTAAGTCTTTCTGTAAGAGAGGCAGCGGGAGCTCAGACACTCACACAGGAGAAGCACGGAGAGACAGGGCCAGAGTGGACTGGCCCAGCGTGAGCCAGGTGCCAGCAGCCACAGGAGCCCAGAGAAGCCCAGGGACAGCTTCCAGGAGCTTATGGAGAGAGTGACCCCAAAGTCTCTTCTAAAAGATTTTTTGAGAAACTTGTTGCATTTAGACCCACATTCCCCCGGAATTCATCGCCAGGGGTCTGTGAAGGTGGGTTTTGCCATCTCCCCATTCCACCACTCTTCAAGAGGCTGAGACTCTTTCCTGCCTCCTGTGGCTTCTCTTCTGCCAGCCGTCAGCCGACTGTGCTGGTCTCCATTTCCCTGCTTGCTCAGGACATGGTGCACATTTTTAAGGGCTTATTGATCGATTGTGCATCTTCTTTGGAGAAATGTCCATTCAGACCATTGTCTACTAAAAAGCTGGCTGGGGCTGGGCTGGGGCTCGGGGTAGAGTGCTCGCCTGGCACATGCGAGGCCCTGGGTTCCATCCTCAGCACCACATAAATAGAGAAAAGCTTGGCTGTCCTTCCTTCACTGAGTGGTAGGAGCCCTCTACTTGACATAGTCTAGGTACAAGCCCTCGATCAGACCCACGATCTGCAAAATCTCCCTCTCCGTGGGTCGTCTTTCCACTTGAGCGTGACTTTTGAAGCACCAACGCTTTTAACCTCGAGGAAGTCTCATGTGCGTGCTCTTTCCTTGCCTCATTTGTGCTTGTGCTGCTGCCGCTAGTTCGAGGTCCTGAGGATGTATGCCTGCTGTCCCTGAGGGCTCTGTGATGGTGGCTGCCACACTGTGCACACGTGTGGGGCGTGAGCAGGGTCCAGCCTCCGCTCAGCATGCGCACAGCTACCTGCACCGCTGGTTGGAGACCTCCTTTTCCCTGCCGACTTGTTTTGACACCTTGTTGAAAATCAATGTGAGGATTTGCTTCTGGGCTCTTAGTTCTGTTCCAGGGATCTATGTCTGTCTGTTCTGGTATACCAAACAGACCCCAAATCACTGCAGCTTTGAGGTTAGTTTTGAAATCGGGAAGTGCAAGTCTTCTGACTTGGGCTTTGTTTCTGCAATGGTTTTGGTGACATTGTTCAGAGATGCACAAAATGTCCCATTGCCTCAGCAGGCTCCTTCCTCATGAGACCATTGTGGTTGACCATAGAATCTGCTCCCTTGGTTTCAGTTAACAAAGGGTTTGATGAGAACCAGGGGTTCTGGATAGGGAATGATTTGTGCCTCCCTTTCCTCCAGGGTGTGTTTGGCAACGTCTGCAGACATTTTCCACCTGGTGACTTCCCATTTGGTACAAGGACATCCTGTATCTTTATTTGCTAAAATCCAGCAACCCTGCCCGCTGCGTGCAGCCAAGTGCCCGGTCCCCCGGCAACCTGTGAGCCCCCTGCCTGGGCCAGAACTGGGCAGGAGTCACTTACCACCCACTCTGTCCTGAAAACCAGCTTCTGCCTGGCCAGCTGTGCCTGTGCCGTAAGTGACCAGGTCACCACTGTGGGGATGTGTGGAAAGCCAGCTGCCCTGGGCCTCTGCGTGGTCTTTGTGGTGACATGTCCCCAATACTGGGTGAGTTTGTGGCACTGCTAGGCAACCAAAAAGAGTTGCTAGTAGACACTTGTATATTACTCCTTTGCTGAGTCCCTGGAGGCTCTGGAGGGGGCCAGAGCACAGGGAGCATGTCCTTCAGAGGCTCAGGAGCAGGGACACCCAGCCGCACAGAAGAGTTTCAGTATTTTACCCAGTTGCACATTCTAGCTGTGAGCATTGCTTCCTCGAGGTGACTGGCCACCGTGGTCACCGGCAAGATGGAGCAGGAATGGACAGGCTCAGTAACAGGGAGAAGCTTGCTGCTGGTTGCCTAAATCAGCATCGTGGGTGGAGACCAGCGCACCATTCACAGCTGAGTTGAGGAGACAGTCCATCATGTCCCTCCCTGACCCGGGGCTCAAGAAGCACTCGAGGCTCAGGAAGCCCCCACCTGGTTCCTACCTAAAGCAGTAGGGATGTGGGGGGTCTGGGTGTTCTACCTGGGGTGTGGGGTGTGTGGCGTGGAGGTGAGACCCTGCACGCGTGCCCTGAAGGTCCTGGAGACAGCGGAGCGAGGGCTCCCACCTAGCCAGGTTTCACACCTCATTGCACGTGACCAGCCGAGTGAGTAGGGTGGGCAGGGACTCAGTGGACAGGGAAGCCTCCAGGTGTCCAGACGGGCCCCCGCAGTGCTGCCACCTGCTTAGGGGCTCCCCGGCTCTGCAGGGTGGGAAGGCAGCAGGTCCTGGGGCAGCAAGACTTGGCCAGATGGAAGGAAGGCTCTCCAGCGCCCTCCCACTCCAGCATGGCTTCTGTTTGGTTTTGCTGTGGGAACAGCTCTGTGCCAAGGCGCTGGCCCAGCCGAGTGCCTTGGGAAACCAGGGTCCATGCCAGGCCACATCAACAAGGCAAGGCCTTCAGCTCAGGAAGTTGTTCCTTCCTGGCAGGGACGGTGGCTTGTGATCATGAAGGATTTGGGTCAGGGAGCATCCTCCTGGGCACCTGCTTGAGGGGGAGGCCAGGCCACTCCTTGGTCTGGCTGTGATTGTTGGTGGATTTATTGGTCTGGGCAGTTTATTAGAAGGGCAGAGTCACCCCACATTTCCTGGGCCCCTTCCGGAGCTAACAGGAGATCTGGGGTCTCCTCCAACCCTCTGGCACCCCTGACCTGGTGTGCTGCCTGATGCCTCTGCCCAACCAGCATGTCACAGCCTGCCAGGCCTGGGCCTGAGGACTCAGACCAGCCCCGCTCCCCACAGAGGTGTGTCAGAGGCCCTCCACGTACAATCCACCTACAACAGCGACACTTGGGGTTTACTGAGGTCCATTTGCAAAATCATTATTGTTGTTTTGAGACAGGCTCTCACTGGGTGGCCCAGACTGCCCTGGAACTCTGGGCTCAGGTGATCCTCCTGCCCCTGCCTCCCAGGTAGCTGTGATTATGGGCAGTGCCACCACACTGACTCATTTGCAAAATTACTTCATGGACCTAATTGGATGGACCTCATGTCCATTTTCAGAAAATCCCTACATGAATGAATAAGTGGTGGTCTAAGATGAAAACACCATCCACCAGGGCTCCTGTTCCAGGTCCCCAGAGTCCCCAGGTACATTAGCGACACAGATCTCCTGTTTGCAATGTTAAATCATCTGTTTTAAACATCTACTCTACGCACGGTTGATACACAGTGATGTGCAGGTAGTGAAGTATTTGGCTGGAACCTAGGGGTCTGAATGCGTTGGCAAATGTATACGCTGGGTAACCCCGACTCCCGTCAAGACCCGAGCCGCCCTGTCTCGTAGAAATGAGGGGGATGGGAAGGGCGTAGGCGGCCAGGGCAGGACTGCAAGCCAGGAAGTGGGGGCCGGGCCAGAACAAAGGAGCATGGAGAGGGTCTTCTGATGAGGTCAACCTCCAGCTGGGCGAAAGTGCTCGTGGACACAAGCAGGGACCCAATCAGACAGACACCTCCGTACTCGTGCCCTATGCAGGGGAGCTAATAAAAATACTAAGATAGTAGCATGGTCACAGGGGACACCGATGAATGGGAGTGAGGTGGACAGGGAGGAGACAGGAAAGGAGGAAATTCCAAAGCCATAAAAAGAAGAGGCCAGAATTCCCCCACTGTACTCCCAGCTCTGGGGCCCCTTCTCTTCAAAGTCTCTCTCTTTTGCAATAACCTGCTGCTGGCTGGCTGGCTCCGTGTCCAGTTCTTCAATTGCTTGCTAAACAGAGACAACCAACCCAGCACCCCAGACAGTAACAGAACTGGGGGCTTGGCTAGGATCAAAACCATGACTCAAATGTGACAGTCATGTGAAATGGCTGATGAGACCTGGACAGTGACTGGTGATCGTCTGGCACTTCTGTGGCTCTCTGAGGCTGGGGAAGACCCCAACCCCAACTAGCAGGACTGAATTCCCAGCCTGACTAATTTTTCCTTCTCCCCTCTATCCCCTGCCCATCACATCATGACAGAATCAGCGACATTCCTTCCCCTCCTTATGGAAACGCAGTTTGTCAGTTACGACTAGACTTCTCCTAAGTTGCCTTTACCTCACGCAGAGACCTTGTCCTTTCTGTCAGGATAGTTACCTCTGGTCACCAGGCCCTGTAGTGGGGCTGGGGCTGGGGCTCAGTGGCAGAGTGCTTGCCTAGCCTGTGTGAGGCCCTGGGTTCATCCTTAGAACCACATAAAGATAGATAAAATAAAGGCATTTTGTCCATCTACAAGTACAAAAAGAAAAAAAAAACTATAATAGAGGAACTCACTATCTTTTGAGACACTTGAGAAACCACCCAATTATTTCCCAAAGGCTTTAAGGACCCTCCAAAAGAAAGAAAGAAAGGGGAGGTCATCATGACCACCCCAGGATTTCTCTTGGGGCTGACTTATAGTAGCTGCTGGGAACCTCCTTGCTCAGGAAAAAGACCTGTAGTGTGGGCTGGGCTGTCCGGTTACGGTTCAGGGGCTCTCTTCATCGCAGACTCCAGTGTAATGGTTCTTCAGAGGAGGCCAGCTGGTTAGAGCTTGGTGCTGATAATGCCAAGGTCGCGGATTCGACCCCCCACGGGCCACCAAATGCCGCAGTCTGGCTGGGCACAAATCACTGAGCCACCACAAAGCACTTGTATGTTCAAACAGGAAACTTTATTGCCCGAACTCCATCAGCACTCCATGCACACTTCCCGGGAACTCTCTCTCCTCTCCACCTGGCTCCGCCCCTACTCTCTCTGACCCCCAGGAGAACTCAACCGGGAACTCCAAAATAGCAGGCGCCTGAGGCAGCAAGAGCTGCCTTATTGCACAATTGAATACACAGCTTAACATAACCATCATCATCTCAATGGCTTGCTGGCATCACCTCTCAACCACTCCCTTCTGGCAAAATGCCATGCGTCATCCTGACTCGGCTGTGGCCCTCAACAGCCTCCCCTCAGATATTGTGCTCCTGAGAATTCTGAACCCCTTTCTGGCAGGATTAGGGCAGGAATTTCATGCTTTCTGGGATGAAAGCATCAGAAAGATCTGGGTTATAAAAAGAAATACTGGGGATGTGGACAGCAGGCCAGGGGTAGGCTTGGCTGGTCCCTACCTGGACACCATCCCCCGTGGGCAAGCCAGTCTACCCTGTGGACTTGTCAGAGTGAGGTGGGGGTGGACGGCCCCCATTGGGGCCTCTTTCTTTTTGTTTCCAGATGGGATCCCATTCTTCCAAAATCCTGCGAGCTCACCCCTCTCCCATCTGCTCTAGAACTGGGATAGTTTGGACTCCAGTTAAAGAGGAAAACCTTTGATCTTTTGCACTGAGGCCTGGCCCCAGTACCCAGAGGAGATGGAGGACAGTGGCCCCCTGAGGGGACCCTAAATCACAGAACTATTCAGCAATGAGACCTTTTCTGTAGTAGGAGGGTAAATGGATGAAGCTCCTTGGTCCACTTGTTCCTTTACCTGAGACATCGCCCTGAGCTAGCAGGACTACAAGCCTGACCCTCAGACTCTAGTCTGCTGCCCTGAGCCAGACACCAAACCCCAGAACAGGAAAACTTGTACAGAAGAAAGGGGACCAGCTGCACAGGAAGTCCCCTCGGCCCCATAGGAAGGAAAGGTAATGGATCCTAAGACGACTTCCCCTTTACGTCCCAACTTAGAAGTGTAAGGGTCCGGCGAACCTTGGAGGAAGAGACCACCAAGAGACCGACTCATGCAAACGCAGAAGGGGGTTTATTGATCCAGCGCGCTGGGGCTCCGTGCTCACTCAAGAAGGGAGAGCAGCCCAGAGCCCAGAGCAGCGGTTGAGCAGTGCTTAAGTACACTTTTTGGGGAGGGCGGGGACTTTACATATATCACAGTCTCCTTTAACAAATCACCATACACCGCAGGAAAATCAAACAACAATTCTTAGACTTGATTAGTACATTCATTGGCGGGAACAGGTCGGGCTGGAGTGATAGGTCATTCCTAAGGAGGGGGTTACATTCAAACTGATTGTTTCGGGCCCTGAATGCCTACGTGCCAAGCTGCACAGGGTTCTAGGCTATTAATCAACTAAATGGTCAGTGGGGCATTGTCTTAACTGCCTCAGGAATTTCAGGTTCTGTGTGCAGTTCAGAAACTTTACAATACCTAGTCCTTTACATTTCAACTCAGGCTTTGCAGCTTAGAAGCAGCTTTACAACGCTTGGTCCTTTACATTTTAACTCAGGCTTTGCAGCTTAGAAACTTTACCCTTTCAAAAGGACTGGAGCCCAGTCCCCCTCCTCCAGGGACAACTCCACCTGTGATCCCAGAGGTGCTGGGAAATCAGCTGCTCAGGGTTGTTTCCTCTCAGGGCGATGGGGGAAGTCACTCCTACAGATAGACTCTTACCCAGTCCTCTCAGACCTGTGGAGGGAGCTGCGCAAACGGGCTGTGGAGCCAGACACAACCTTGGACCTTTGGTCCAGGCAGGGGGTTTGGACCTGAGATAGTACATGTCCCCTTTTCATTAGCTGAATTCAAGGACATAAAGAAAGGCCTAGGGAACTGCACTGAACCAGAGCCGCCTTCTGACCTTCCAGCGGTTATCAGTCTCTATGACTGTGCAGGAAGGTGTCCTGTTGCTCTGAGTTACACTTTACCTTCCTTGAAAAGCAAAGGTCTTAGAGACGGCTACGCTGCAGCAGGAGGACAGCAATCCTGGCTGGCAAGAGTGGGACCTCCCTGCAGGAACCCGGAGCCCCTACCCTGAACCACATTGGGACGCTGACAGAGACAATGGGCCGGACGTCACTATACACACTGGGTGTCAGGAGGGCTGAGGACAGGGATGGAAGTCACTGTATACACTGGAAGTCAGGAGGGCTGAGGACGGGAATGGAAGTCACTGTATACACTGGGAGTCAGGAGGGCCAAGGACTGGGACGGACATTGCTGTATACACCGGCGTCAGGAGGACTGAGGATGGGGACGGATGTTGCTGTATACACTGGGTGTCAGGAGGGCCGAGGACCAGACAGACATTGCTGTATACACTGGCGTCAGGAGGGCTGAGGACCTGGTACGAACGTCGCTGTATACACTGGGTGTCAGGAGGACAGAGGACTAGATGGACATCACTGTATACACTGGGTGTCAGGAGGTCTGAGGACCTGGTACGAACGTCGCTGTATACACTGGGTGTCAGGAGGACAGAGGACTAGATGGACATCACTGTATACACTGGGTGTCAGGAGGTCTGAGGACCTGGTACGAACGTCGCTGTATACACTGGGTGTCAGGAGGGCTGAGGAGAGCCCATGGTAGCCTTCCATTTACGCCCCGCTGGCCACTGTGATTCCAGGGGGAGAGGAGCCACGGTGACCTTCCTCTGGGAGGCCATTTCCACACTAGCTCTGGGTCCCAGAGGGGGAAGTCACTCCTACAGATAGACTCTTACCCAGTCCTCTCAGACCTGTGGAGGGAGCTGCGCAAACGGGCTGTGGAGCCAGACACAACCTTGGACCTTTGGTCCAGGCTGCTGCGGTCTTTCATAATAGAGGCCTGGGAAAGGAGGATAAGGAGGACAAAGGACAGGGAGGACAGATGGCAGCCTGTGAGCGGGCTGTCCTCCTTGTTCTCCTTCTCCAGGCCTCTAACAGGAGTGGAGCCTCCTCCAGTCCTGTTTCTCTTGAGGGAAAGAAGGCCACTCCTAAAAGGATTGTCCCCGGAGGTGTTGACCACCTGCCGGACTGCCTCCCAGACCTGTCCTTTATGTCCAAAAGCCCATCTCTATTTGCCTTTGAGGACCCTACCCGTAAGGCAAGACCTGGTGCGAGGCCTCCTGGACTGGTCATACTGGACACAGTGTTCCTTCAGTGTGAGGGCGACCTTCTTTTGTGTGGACCTTCAGGAGAATGGTCTCTGAGGGCACTGGCTCTCTTCCCAATTCCTGGCCCTGGGGATATAAAGTCTCCCCAGGGGCGCTCAGTTGTGCCGACCCAGGTCTGACTTAGACATGATACTGGAAGGGGAAACTCGAAAGCTTGACCCAGAATCCCACCCGCACTCCTGCACCCCCTTCCTTGGACAGTAAAGCAGCTCAGGGGCTGGCCAGGACAACTGGACATTGTAGAATTGGATGCCTGGATGTGCTGAGAGGTGAGGCCCCTCTGTGAGTGCCTTAAGGGGGCGCAGGGACATTCACGGGCAGTCCTTAGTTGGACTCCAGAGACAGGAAGTCAGCGCTTACCCAGGCCCCTGCTCTGGGCTGGCCGTCCAGTCGACTTTTCTGTGTGGCAGAAAGGGACGGAGTGGCACTGGGAATGTCACTCAATCACTGGGGGCCCCTCCCAGCCAGTGGGGTACCTAAGTAAGGAGTTGGACGGGGTATCCTGGAGCCGTGGCTGCAGTGGGCTCTTGGTGCCCGAGGCACATAAACTCACCCTGGGAGGCCCCTCCTGTACTGCCCTCCCAGGGAATCGGAGGCATCCTGAGCTCTAAGGGCAGCTCTGGCTATGGACAGCCGCACTCTCCAGCAGCAGGCCCTGCTGGAAGGACCTGAAATGACCTGAAAGGCTGGTCATGACCTCGGTGCAGCCAGGTTCTTACCTGAGGTAGAGGAAGGCCCTCCACTCCCCTGAGGAGTTCTAGTGGACACTTGCGCTGCCAGGCCAGAGGCACCTGATCATCCTGTAGATATTCCGCTCGCACCCTATCCACCCCTGGGAGTTCATCAGTGATCGACGGGACTCGGAGATCTGGGTACGCAGCAGGGACAGACTTTGAGGTGGAATCAGGGCCACTTCCTGCTAATGCCAGAGAGCAGGTGCCAGAATTGGTTGTCCCCCCAACCCCTGGCCCTAGAGCCTTTTAAAGACAAGAGGGTCGAAGTGCACAGGGAGCTAAACAAGCCTCTCTCTTACCTATGCTCACGCCGCTGCCTGGGGGAGCGGGGCTTGCTTACCCACCGCACACTCCTGTTGGCACACCGAGGAACTCTTCGCCTCCTGAGGCCACCTCCTGCCCTCTCAGGTGGCAGGTGTCCATGCTCCTGGGCATCAGACATAGCAGCCAAGGCAGCTGTTTATCGGGTCCCACAGCCGCCCTTCTCCTATGGGAAATTCTTTCCTGTCCTCTGAACACCCCAGTTCTTGCTGGAAGAGGCCCGACAGGCTGGGCCTCAAGGACCCCACCTGAGTCGTAGAGGATGGGGTTTCTCCTGAGGGCACCCTATTACTTCCCCAGCATCTGATGGAAGGTTTTGAAGTCTCTCCCCCAGCTCTACCATTGGGAAGAGACCATACTCTTACCCTAAAACGGGAGATGTTTTCAGGAAAAAGCTGAAGATACAGTCCATCAGATCATCCACAGCTGTGGCGTCTGCCGGCAGGGTTATTCCTCTAACAAATTCCTCCGCCTTCATGGACACCAAGGAGCAGGTTGTCTGTCATTCCGGAGTGGACTGGCAGCTAGATTTTACCCATGTGCCCAAGGGACCAAATGCGAAGCGTTCACTAGTTCTGGTGGACACATTCCCTGGACAGGTGGCAGGCTTTCCCTGCAGAACTGGAAAGGCAACTTGTAAAATGTCTACTTCAGGACATCATTCCTTAACGTGGTGTCCCTCAGAGTCTTCAGAGATATAATTGGCCTTTTTATATATATATATATTTTTAGTCGTAGATGGACACATACCTTTGTTTTATACATTTATATGTGGTGCTGAGGGTGGAATCCAGTGCCTCACACGTGCTGGGCAAGCACTCTGCTGAGCCTCAGCCCAGCCCTGGACCTACTTTTAAGGCAGAAGTAACACAAGCATTAGGAATTGAATTTCATCTTCATTGTTCTTGGGGACCTCGGTCTTCAGGCATGGTAGGAAAAAAACAGTGAGCTTCTTAAGAGACACTTAAGAAAATTGTTTCAGGGAACTAAAATTCCACGGGTTAAACTTCTGCCCTTGGCCCTGATAAGGCTACTGGCCCACAGGGTCTAACTCACTTGCATCTCTGTGCAGAAGGCCTTTTTTGTCTAACGATTTACTTGCAGGTTTTGAGACCTCTCCATTAGTATCAGTTAGTGGGGGTTTCAACAGGTGCTTCCAGAAATCTGACTAGAACTTCCTGAGGGAGACGATCAAGGCCCCCTGTCTTCTGCCCAGGTAAAAATCATAAATCCAAGTAAGGGGCTACATACTCCCAACTGGGAGGGTCCTTACTTGGTAATCAGGTCCACCCCTTAGTGGCCGTGTGGCAGCAGGACAAGACCCCTGATACATCATACCCCATACATCCCTCAAGCCTTTTCCTGAAAACATTTCCTGTTTTAGGGTAAAAGTATGGCCTCTTTCAAATGGTAGAGGTAAGGGAGAGTTCCTGTTTAAACAAGCTAAGTGGCATGTTTGGTTTTATTGGTTTTTTGATTGCAACATCAGTGGCTGTGCTGCTTGCTATCAGGTTAGTAGGGACAGCTCCAAAGGATGGAGGTCCTGCTCCGCAGGACGGAGGTCCTTCACATGAGCTATTCCTAGCTTTAACCTATTCAGGCACAACAAGGATCCCCACTTGTGTGTGCCTTGGCCCAGGGAAGGCTTCCTTTTACATTGGACATTGGGTCTAACCTCACTGCTCCCTCTTTATGGCCCACTTGTCCTGCCCAGGGTCGCTCTTATCTGCATTCGGTAGGCACAATGGCTTCAGCTATCCTGTCTTTAATTGCACTAATGGGAACATTACATAAACAAACGACAGACTGTTTTATGTGCTAACGCTACAGCCACCTGCAACCGCACAGTGTGGGTGGAGGGCGCTACTGTTTAATCTCAAAGTACAGCCTCCCCAAATAGAGTCCCCAGATCTTGCGTAAATGTCACTCAAAATTATCAGGAACAGCAATTACATTTTAATTTGACTTTCCCTACTTTAAAACAACGTAATTGGAGAAAAAGAAGTTGGTGTGATACACCTGGCTTGGTAGAGCTGAGACTGGTTTGGGCCTAGTGAATTCCATGGACCTGGAGAGCTGGGTGGGCAGAATGCAGAGTGGGATGAGACGTGGCGCCGGTCATGCGTCACCAAGACGCCCTTGACCTGAGGAGCTGCTCCTGGCCTGTTTAGCAGGTCTACTCTTACTAGTCTGAATGTACACACAATGTCAGCGTGTTGGCTAACTGGACGGCCCTGAAAGACCTGTACACCTTAATACAGAAAGAAAATGGACACTCGTACCTGCCAGACACGAGGTCACTTTTAGGAACTTATTTACCACTTACATTCCTAGAGCTCCGGGGGACTTCACAGCACCTAATTGACAAAGCTCTGATTCACTTTGTGCTGCGACTCCACAGCACTGTGAAAGTCGTCTGCAGGTGCTCTGTGTCGTTCTCTGGCCTGTCACCTACATGCCCCGTTGCCTTGGCTGATCCCCATCTGAGTGTGTCAGGTGTGATCAAGGAGGAACGCGTGGTGGCTGAGCAGGCGGGCGGAGCCCTGTCGACATCCGTTCCTCTGATTCACGTGACCTCACTATGAATCCTGTGCATGGCTTTCTGTGCTCTATGAAGTAATTGCTCCATGTGTCCCCTTGGCCACTAATAGTCAACCTGACTTAAATGTCCTTAATCAACTCGCTCCTCTTGCTGGGTGTATGGCGCACCTCGAGGTCCTCCGATGGCAGGGTGACATCTTTTACCTTTCTCCCGACCAATGGATGTTACTTAACTTGGGCCCCAAAACCATTACCTTTACCCCACTTGGGAATTTACAACCCCTAATAGATGTCCTTAATAAAAGTACTGTATGAAGTTAAAGATTTAAATATAATCAGCATCAATTAAATCAACACAAAACACATGCAAATTACGAATTATTCTACACTAATTGATGTTTGACATTTAATAATTACTGACACTGATCATTGGTATGATTTTCTGTTTCCCCAACTGCATGATGACATTTTTCTGCTCTGTTTAACCCTATAACAGTATTTGCTTTAGTGTTGATCTCACTTTGATGTTGTGATATGTATCTGTATGTTAGGATCTAAAGAAGGGCTGTACAGATAAACCCCAAATAACAGTGCTGGCCAGCTTCCACCAAGGGCCTCTGAACCGTCCTCACAATGCCTCCTTGCCTGACCTCTCCCTCGGGAGAACCCCCAGACTCAGGCCCTCAATGCCCCTTTCCAGCCTGAAGTAGCCAGAGTGGTAGCCAGAGTGGCCCCAGCTCCCAGCAGTAGTCGGGGTTTCCCCTGAGGGGGGATTGAGGGAGATGGAGAAGGGCCTAGGCACCCAGGCAAGAGGCAGTGAGGAGGTCAGGGCAGGGCCAAGACCAAGGCGCATGGACAGGGTCTCCTGGTGAGGTCAACTTCCCACTTTACGAAAGTGCTCGTGGACACAAGCGGGGACCCAATCAGAAAGGCACCTCAGCACTCGTGCCCCCAAGCCAGGGATCCAATAGAAAACCTTAATCAGAGGCATGGGCAGCAGGGCACCAGTCAATAACAGTGAGGAGCACGTGGACAGGGCAGGAGACAAGGACAGGAGGGAAGTCCAGAGACCATAAGAACAGGCCCAAGCTCCCCACCAGAGTTCCAGCTCTGGGACCCCTTCTCTTGGGAGAAGTCTCTCTGTATCTCTGCTGTGTTTGCAATAAACCTGTTGCTGGTTTGCTATCTCTGTGTCCTGTTCCTCAATTCTTTGCTGAAGAGAGACAAGGAACCCAGCATCCAGACAGCAAGAGAAAGCTCCCTCTTGCCCTCTCCCAACACCCTGACTGTTCTGATTCCTAACACTCTTGATTTTTGCCTTCTCTGGGGTGTGGTGTAGTGGAACTGCGTAGCGCACGGGCATTTGTGTTGTCCCCTCCCACCTGCAGGATTCCCTGGAGCCTTTCCTCTCTGTTGAGGAGGTATCCATTGTACACATCCTCTAGGATTTGTTTATCTTTTTATCTGTTGATAGACATTTGTATTTTTCCAGTTTCTGACTATTAAGAATAAAGTTACACTGGGCGCAGCGGTGAACACCTCTAAACTCAATGGTTCAGGGGATGAAGGCAGGAGGACTGTGAGTTCAAGGCCAGCCTCGGCAACTCAGTGAGGCCCTAAGCAACTTAGAGAGATCCTGTCTCTAAATAAAATATAAAAAGGGCTGGGCATGTGGCTCAGTGGTTAAGCACCCCAGGGTTCAATCCCTGGTACTAAAGAGACAGACAAAAAATAACCTCACGGGAAGAGGATGGTGGTGACTTTATTGGAAATGACTGTCACTTGCTGAATCAACCATCTCCTGGTAGGAGTCCCAGAGGGCTAACTGTGGCCTGCACCCAGGAAAGAGCTCCTTCATATTCCTGGGAAGTGGACTAAGCCACACAGCAACGTCGAGCTTTGCTGAAGGTTAGGCTGAAAGGTTCACTGCATTTCCAGAGTTTTGCCTGAGCTCAACTGACTCCAACTCAGCAGGATGACATTGAGAGGATGAAGTGGAGAAAGCTGGCCTTTCGAAAAGCTCATCTGAATTCTGAATCTTCACCGCTGTAAACTCGGTGTTTTCCTTGCCAACATACACAGCATTCTCTGATTCGAGGGCCTCATTGTCTGCACCCTCGCCCTCTCAGAATGTCTCTCTAAGCTGCATCAGTGATTCCTGAATACAGACTGGCATCATGGAGACTTTGTTTTTAAGGGGATAGGAATGGGCAGGCTCTGACACTGGCTGGACCAGCAGAGGAAATGTCTGCAGGTCCCTCGAGAAGGAGTCCTTGGAGGCCCCGTTTCCCTTGGCAGGACCTCAGAGGAAAGCCTGAGGGGCGGCTGGTGGGGCTCCAAACAGGATTCGTGGCCTCAAAATCTATCGTGAGGCTGGGCCAGCTTGGCTACCACCTGGAGAGCGGAGCTTCAGCACCAGGAAGTAGATCAGGAGTGGTGCAGGAACAGCAGGGGCAGGGGCTCCGGGAAGCCTCGGTAGGGGGCCAAGGGCAATGCTGCCTTTCCCAGCACTGCTGACCATCTGCAAGAGAAGGCTCATTGTTCACAGCTGAGATGCTTCCTGTGTAGGCCTTCACCCAGTTCCTGTTCTTGTGACTTTGGTAGCCAGCTACCCACAGCTTGCAGAGAGCTAGGGACCAGGCTGGGGAACGACCCAGGCTCCCCAAATCCAAGCGCAATGTTCTTTCTCTTACCTTGCACACGTGCTTACTCATCAGTGTTCTCTTGGGGACTCCCACAGGTGGGGATAGGAGAGCAGTTACAGAGGGATGAGGAAAGAACAAGAGAAAGCCAGACAGGGAGCATCTTGGGAGCAGGCTCTGTCTGCTCTAGAGACTCCACGGTGTTCAGGACAGCAGTCGTCAGGCTGCACCTGTATTAGGTGGCTCCATGGTGTGTAGAACAGCAGTCCTCAGGCTGTGCCTGCCCTGGGTGACACCATGGTGTGTGGAACAGCAGTCCTCAGGTTATGCCTGCCCAGTGACTCCATGGTGTGTGGAACAGCAATCCTTAGGTTGTGCCGGTCCAAGTGACTCCTTGGTATGTAGAAAGGCAGCTCTCAGGCTGTGCCTGCCCTAGTGACTCCATGCTGTGTAGAACAGCAGTCCTCAGGCTGTGCCTACCCTGGCTGACACCATGGTGTGTGGAACAGCAGTCCTCAGGCTGCACCTGCCCTGTGTGACTCCATGGTGTTTAGGACAGCTGTCCTCAGGCTGTGCCTGCCCTAGTGACTCCATGGTATACAGGACAGCAGTCCTCAGGCTGTGCCTGCCCTAGTGACTCCATGGTATACAGGACAGCAGTCCTCAGGCTGTGCCTGCCCTGAGTGACTCCATGGTGTGTGGAACAGCAATCTTCAGGCTGTGCCTGCCCTGGGTGACACCATGGTATGTGGAACAGCAGTCCTCAGGTTGTGCCTGCCCTGGTGACTCCATGGTGTGTAGGACAGCAGTCCTCAGACTGTGCCTGCCCAGTGACTCATTGGTGTGTGGAACAGCAGTCCTCAGGCTGCACCTGCCCTGTGTGACTCCATGCTGTGTGGAACAGCAGCTCTCAGGCTGTGTCTGCCCTAGTGACTCCATGGTATACAGGACAGCAGTCCTCAGGCTGCACCTGCCCTGAGTGACTCCATGGTGTGTAGAATAGCAGCTCTCAGGCTGTGCCTGCCCTGATGACTCCATGGTGTGTAGGACAGCAGTCCTCAGTTTGTGCCTGCCCTGGTGACTCCATGGTGTGTGGAACAGCAGTCCTCAGGCTGCGCCTCCTAGTGACTCCATGGTGTGTAGAATAGCAGTCCTTAGGCTGTGTCCGCCCTGTGTGACTCCATGGTGTGTAGGACAGCAGTCCTCAGGCCGTGCCCACCCTGAGTGACTCCTTGGTGGGGAGAACAGCAGCTCTCAAGGCTTTGCTCCATACTCCTAAATTACTCCAAGGTATATAAAAAAGCATTTTTCCAACTCTGCCTAACCCTGAGTTCCCCATTTTGTAAAGTGGAGGTTTGCCATAAACTAGTCCATTTTAAATGCAAGCCTCAATGTAGGACTACTCTTTGTACAAAAAAAAAAACAAAAACAAAAAAAAAAAAACACCATTTCCTAAGGACAGCTTTAAGGAACAAACTGGTCAATGACTTACATGTACCAACTTATCAAACTGATTCAGGATCACCTGGACTTGGGGACATTCCAGATGATATCAGGAACACCAGACAGGGAGGCTTATCAACACCACGTAAGACGTGTAAAAGGAGGAGCCCCCAAGCCTGGGCACGGCAGCACCCTGACCCCAGCACCTGGTCACTCATCATGAACCTTCTCCAGGAAAACTGCCGCGGGGACAAATCTCCCCTTTCCTGTCCTATCAGGAGGCAGCAAAGCACAGGTTCTCCTGCCATAGCGACCACACAGGGCCCACTCCAACCTGACACCCTGTGTAGACCCACCAAGCTGACACTCTGCAACTGAAAGTGCCACCCACCGTGACTCTGCCCCTGCCTTGCTCGGGCTCAGCGTGCTGTATAGCTCTGTGGCCATCATAATCCTTCTTGATCTTTCTGTGACCTGTGAACCTGGACAGCATTATGTGAAGGCTGGTGTGTCACTCGCGTGTATCAGGTTTAAAATCAAGGTTGAGATAAACGAGTCTGTGACTGCCTACTAGTGAGTGCGGGTGACCCACGGTCTGATTCAGGACTCAGACAAGCTTTCCCAAGGCGCCCTTTCCAGGTCCACAGCCTCGTTCTCTTCAGCATGGAGGAAGTCAGTCTTCAACTCCAGCCCAACGTGTGCAGCAGGAGACTCTCCCGGCTTTCAGAGGGGAAGAGACGACTCCCTGTGTTCACAGAGTTTGGGCAGAGGGCAGGAGGGGGACAGGGGAAGAGAGCGGGAGAGGTTTTGCTTCATCCTCTTAGAGGTGACCCAAGGTGCTGGGGATGGAAGCCAAGAAAGTGGGGAGGCAGAGGCTGCAGGCAACCAGGGCCCCAGAAGAAAGAGGGACACTGCAAAGGCCACACGCATGCTGGACAGTGTAGTTGCTCTTGCGAAACCCTGTCCAACAGTGTCACCCACAGGATCTTGTGTCCTGACAAAGTGGGCTGCAGGTAGGTGGGCACCAGGGCCACCCACTGGCTACAACGTGTGGCCTCTTACACATGGTGTGCTCCAGGCCCTGGTACCACCCAGATGCCTGGGCCGTTGGGATTCCAGTCACGTGGCTCCATCTAGTTTCAAAATGCCAGTGAGGCTCAGATCACACACCTGCACTCCTGTCCCCATAGTTCCAGGGGAGCATCTCAGCCCCCAGGGGTGGGGTTCTTCCCAGTCAGGAGGGCGGTCCCGTCTGTACCTGTGAGAGCCGGGGAGCAGTGCGGCCCTCAGCCCGGCCTCTCTGAGCTTGGCACTGCAGGCATAGGGCCTCTGGTCCTCGGCTGCTCCACCTCCAGCGCAGCCTTCCTCCTCACCTCCGCAACACAGCCAGGCAGCCACTCAGAGTGACAGCCACCAGAGGTGACATCGACACCAGCCACCTGAGTGAGGCGACTCCCAGAATAGGGCATGGTGCCCAACAAGACTACCCCACGACGGGCTCCTCTGAAAAGCCATCTTTGCATTGTTCCTGGGTCCAGCTCCCCACTCGCCGCAACCACCTCCGCCTCGCACCTCCTCCTCCGCTGCAGACTCCGGCAGCTTTATCGCCAGAGTCCCTGAACTCTAGTTTCCTTTTTAACCCATTGCATCGGATCGCCGGCGTGCCCCACCATGTCAGATGCTGCCGTGGACACTAGCTCTGAAATCACCACCAAGGACTTAAAGGAGAAGAAGGAAGTTGTGGAGGAGGCAGAGAATGGAAGAGACGCCCCTGCTAATGGGAATGCTAATGAGGAAAATGGGGAGCAGGAGGCTGACAATGAGGTAGATGAAGAAGAGGAAGAGGGTGGTGAGGAAGAGGAGGAGGAGGAAGGTGATGGTGAGGAAGAGGATGGAGATGAAGATGAGGAGGCTGAGGCAGCTACGGGCAAACGGGCAGCTGAAGATGACGAGGATGATGATGTTGATACCAAGAAGACCGATGAGGATGACTAGACAGGAAAAAAGGAAAAGTTAAACTAAAAATAAAAGGCCACCATGACCTATTCACCCTCCGCTTCCCATCTCAGAATCTAAACGTGGTCACCTTCGAGTAGAGAGGCCCGCCCGCCTGCCCACCACGGGCAGTGCCACCGGCAGATGACGTGCGCTCTTCACCACCCAACCAAAACCACAACGTGAATTTGCAACAGGGGAGGAAAAAAGAACCAAAACTTCCAACGCCCTGCTTTTTTTCTTAAAAGTACTTTAAAAAAGGAAAATTTGTTTGTATTTTTTATTTACATTTTATATTTTTGTACATATTGTTAGGGGTCAGCCATTTTTAATGATCTCGGATGACCAAACCAGCCTTTGGAGCGTTCTCTGTCCTACTTCTGACTTTACTTGTGGTGTGACCATGTTCATTATAATCTCAAAGGAGAAAAAACACCTTGTAAAAAAAGCAAAAACAAATGAGTGTCTGTTCACAGGGTGCAGAGGCCGTGGGAGGCCAGGGGGTGGGAGTGCTCCAGCCCCCGAGGTTAAGCCCTTTGGTTGAGAGACAAGAGCTCCGATGGCAGGTGGGAGCGAGGGACAGCAGCCAGACTATGGGGCCAGAGGCCATCGTCCTAGGAGGAGGCACAGGCAAGTCTACTGCCACTCTCAGCAGGCCCTCATTGAGGGCCAGGAAAGAGTCCTCTTCCCTCCCCACCCCGGGGGCTTTCATTCCCCTTCCCTACCCCAGGCTCAGTTGTGCACAGGGAAGGAGCTACTGGAGGGTTCTGGCCAGGGGCTTGTCCTTGGACACTCCTCCACTCAGCCTTTAGCAGGAGGACTTCCCTGGCACAGTGCCAAGGCCCTTCCCCTTAGGACAGAGATGTCAGGCCAGCAAAGTGTCCAGTGCAGGAATCAGCCACCTGCCTATGACACACTTTGGGTCTGCAAACTTGGGGTCTATTGCCTAACTCTGAATAAAGGCCTTGGTTTCTAGTGCAGATAGCCGTCCAGAAAATGGAGCAAGAAGCCCGTTACTGGCCATGCACACCTTGTTCATGCACAGGACCCAAAGGAAGGCAGGGATTCCAGGACAAGGACTAATACTATGGACGGCACTTTAGAGTAACCTGAGGACCTTGGCACTCATCTCCATCCCTGCATTAAGGCCAAAAGCCCAGTAGAAGCACCTTGTCCCTCTGTCAGCTGAGGGTCGAGGTCAGGGGCTTGCAGAAGAACAGGCAGACGGCTTGGACCTGAACCCAGGGCCCCTGACCTCTAGACTGGCACCCCTCCCAAGGTGAACGTGGGGCCGCTGCTGAGAGGTTTGGGGTGCAGAGAGTGCCCAGAGGGCCTGAAGGACAGGATCAGGGAGCTCCTGGGTCCCTCGCCACCTGCTGGCTGGACACAATCTCCCTGCATCTCCCCATAGCCACAGCTCCTCCCTCAGCACTGGGTGAGATGTGAAGTGGAGCAGTGGGCAGTAGCCCCACCCGGGCCCCTCAGCCACCCCTCCCTCATTCTCTCCCCTGTCCTGGGATGCCAGCTGGGCCGCTGTCAGGACTGAGTCTCTGTGTCAGAGGCAGGTCACTCTGGAGCGGCCCCTCCTGCGGCATCCTCACTCAGAGCCGAGGTCCCTCTGAGTTGGGAGGTGGGAGCTGACCTCTTGGAGTGGCGGCCACCTGGTGCACGTGGGAGACTGCCTGTGGTACAGAGCTGGATGCTGTGCACAGATGAGGCTCCCTCCCCAGCCAGACTCTAGACAGCAGCTCACAGGAACTGGGCCTGAAAGACCAAAAATTGGCCTTAATTCTGATTCAAATACCTAGATCCCAGATGAGCTGGAATTGAGGCAAAGCCATCCTTCTTCAAGGACCCCTGGGAGATCCATGTACAGAGGAAGATGCCAGGGGAAGGGACAGTTTATAACTTGGGGGTACTTTGACCTAGAAATGGAGACCAGTATGACTCTCTTTAACTCTAGAGAAGGCCAAAGTGCTCTCTGGAGCTGGGACCCTTTGGGCACCCAAGGAGGACCCTGAGCTTTCCCACGTGCTCCTATGCTGTGCACGCCCATGTCCCCCTTTGCATGCCCTGCTGGTCACTAGCAGGTCCAAGGCTGCCCATCCAATGACTTCAGCTGCAGACCCAGGATGAGGACATGGCCACTCCTCCTCTGGCCTTGCCACAGACGGGGAAGTCCCACCCTTGCCTACCTTTGACCCATACCATGTCTCCAGCACCTACTATATTTAAAAATAAATATCATTAAGAATTAGGGCCAAATGCCCACGTGTGACCCACAAAGCGCTTTTCGTGCTCAGGAACCCACCGCATGCTGAGGGCCTCCCAGAGTGGGGCTCGGTGGAGCTGGGATGGGAAACAGAATCCACTGTGAGCAGAGCAGCGCACAGGGTGCTGGTGGAGGGCAGCAGGTGCACTTGAAGCCAGGGCTAAGTAGTCATCGGGAGGGGAGAGGATCCCTGTCACAGCTACAACCAGGGCCCAGCAGGACACCGATCAGGATAGGATGGGAATGTGAAGGAGAAGGATTGGTAAGAGGACTTGGCCGTTCTGGACCCCTGGGCGTGGTCACCAGAACTGTGAGGGACAGTGTCCACAGTGAGAAGTGCATGGAACCAGGGTGGCTGCTGCCAGCCCTGCTGTCCTGGCTGGGGTCTTGGGGAGGGAGAGTGTGCCCGCCCCTGTGGTGTTTGATACTGCACTCTTCCCAGCAGAAAGCAGGTGGCCTGAATGGGGACGTCAAGGAGGGCTTTCGGAAGGGCCTGTTTGTAGAGAGTGGCCTGAGGGAGCCTACAGGGACAGGAAACACAGGAGTCTGCAGCAACAGCCACCGCAGAGCCACCAGCACTCCTGGACTTGAACTCAAGCCGGGAGAGGATGAGGCACCACCGAGGGACCCGGAGGCTGGTGGCCACAGCAACAGACCCCGTGGGTCTCCTCCAGGGCCTCTCGCTGCATGTCCAAATACCAGAGGGCGGGTGTGCAGGCAAAGGAGCCTGCGGACACCCCCTCTTTCATGGAGCTCTGCCAGGCACAGGGTGACCCAGCTGCCATGTGATCAGCATCAGGGTGTTCTTACTTCTAAAGCCAGTTCTACCTGGTGGACCAGATGACTGATGTTGGCCTCTAGCTTTAGAAGTGCCAGTAAAACAGGTCAGGGGGCCTGCTTCCGGCCCATGGTTGGTGTCTCGTTACTGTTTACTTTCATGCCTGGCACTGGATGCCTGCTACTCTGGTCAAGAGATGCCTCAGTCACCCCAGCCAGGCAGGGTCTTGACCACAGGGCCTCCAGCTTCCCGGGTGGGACCATGAGAGCTTCCTGGAGTTTACACCACGGCCTGCCTGGACACTTCAGCAAGCTAGTGCCTGCAGAGGACATCTGGGGCAGACCTTTCCAGCTGAACTTCTCTCCACCCGCCAGGGTTCCCACATGGTCCCCCTTAGCCCTGCAGAAGTCATGGGCCCTTAGGGAAGTTCTGTTGCACCCACACAGTGTTCATTTTCCTTAAAGTTGAATTTAAAAATTTTTTTTGTGTTGAAACATTTAGAAACTGGGCAAATTCACCCCCAGATTCCAACTCCTGGGTTTGCTTGGGAGCTCTGACGACCTGGAAGCCCAGGGTGCTGAGAGGCCGCGACAGCACCGGCAGAGGTGGAGCACAGGCAGCCCCTTCCCTGGGGCTGCAGCTGCCCAGCTCCTGCTTCCTACCCACTTGTGCCCCTCTCTGTGCCCTTGGTCTTAAAGATGACTCCTTTATTGTACAAGCTGAGCCGACAGCCATTTCCTCCCCGGATGCTGCAGACACTATCTCCCCTCTCCCAGGAGCCCTTGGGTGGCTGCTGCTTCTCTGCTTGTCCCCTTCCTCCGGCTGCCTTGAAGGTCTTTTCTTTTTTTAATATTTTTCAGATGTTAATGGACCTTCATCTTACTTATTTATTTTTATGAGGATGGAACCCAGGGCCTCACATGTGCTAGGCAGGCGCTCACCACTGAGCCCCACCCCAGCCTCTGTTGTGAGATTCGTCTTCTCACTTCCTGCTTGTGAACTGCTGTCTGCCCTCATCTAAAGACTGTGTCTTTCATTAGTTCTGGAAAAGTCTTCGGTCATGGCTTCCTCAGTTCTTGCCTCTATATCATTTGCTCTTTTTTTTGTTTTTTCTTACTAAAAGTCTGGTCAGGCATGTGCAAGCTTTTTCCTTACTCATTCTGACCCACCTCCCAGCTGCTGAGCCACACACCCGGCCTGCTACTCCCCACCAAGAAGCCATGGCGGAGCCAGAGCTGTAGAGAGCAGCCGGGGCAGGCTGGGGCATGAGTGAGGAAAGGACAAGGCTGCAGGGAACCAGCCAAGCAGGCGCAGGCCTGGGCTCAGGGAGCCAGGCCAAGGCAACCCAGGGTAGCCAACCTGGTGCACCGCATGGCCCAGCCCAGGCCCAGGGTTAGCCCTGACCCTCCCGTCATCTGCAGTCCACCAACCTCAACCTCCTGCATCCTGATGAGCGTTGAGAGGTGGGGCAGGCCTGAAAGTTCAGGCTTAAGAACTAACCAAGTGCTGAGCCCTGCTGTAAACCCCAGGCTAGCGCACTCAGCCCGCAGCCCTTAGGACCCTCTTGCCCTAGGAGAGCTGTCTCTCTTCTTCCCATGTGACTAGATTCTACTGTTTTACTCACCCTTCCTACTCTATAAATTTGATTCTTCGAATTTGTGAGACTGGAACCCAGAAAGAAGTTGCCAGTGAGTTGCTGAGGTCTGTTGTGACACAGAGGGGGCACAGCCCACCCTCAGGGGCTACAGCATGTTACCTTGTGGTTGGGAGGAGAGTTGGCCTTTGCCGGCTACAGCCTTAGAGCTGGGGCAGGCAGGCATCCCCTGCCTTGGTTAGCTGCTAATGCGGCCTAGCAAGTCCAGACACAGGCTTTCCTGACTGCAGAGGCCTGCAGCTTACGCAGAACCCACCTGCCAGTAGGAGGGGAGAAGCTCTGGTTTCAATCCTATCTTCGGTATCTATTTGTCTCATTTCTATTCTCTGCAGTACTAGTCTCAGTATACTGAGTATACTTTTGACATCTGTCTTTCTAGAATCACCATGAACAGCCTCACTTTTTCACTCTCCTTACTCCATTCTCTGAGCCTTTATTCTATTATTTCTGCTGGCTCTCCTGTATAGGGGCTTCCTCTTATGAATACTGTGAAGTTTTAAGTTGCAAACTCAGATTCCTTGGAACCTGGGATGGACTATCCTAGGCTTAGGTCCAGAGAGCATGCTCCTGGAGGTGATTTGCTCTTTGCAGGTGCCCAGGGGAACTACCAGCCTGGGACTACTTTAAAGTAATGTTCAGCTTGAAAGGTTTTGTGAATTTCAGCGCCAAGCCTGCAGGAGAGTGGCCTTGGGTTAGGGGAAATGTACAGGGGAAACTTTTGGTTTGGTTTTGGTTCCACTTTGAGCTCACAGGGGGCATCTCCACGCAAGCTGCCATCTATGGTGCACTTCCCCTGTTTCCTTGAGGATCAAGGTCCCACTGCCACCTCTGGAGTTCCTGCCCTTTGGGGCTGGGTGGGTACTGAGATCTCCAGTCCCCCCAGCACTGGCTGCCAGGCTGTCTCTCCTGCCTCAGATAGCTTCTTCCCACCCTCCAGCTCAGCCCTACTATGTAACATGGACCTTTTAACAATTTCCCCAGCATCTTAGAGATTTTGACTCAGCAGATTTTTCCAGAATCTAGTCCACCATGTTGCCGCCAGCGCGGCGCTCACATTCCTATCTTCATTCCCAACAATCTCTCAGAGTTCTTTGCTCATTCTGTTTCCTCTTCCTCCTTTGCATGTCCGTGTCTTCTGCATTTGCTGAATTCTACTGTAGTAGGCAGGGTTCCAAGATGGCTCTCACATTCCTGGCCCCCGGTGCGCACACACTTTCTCCCGCTCTTTCAAGTGCTAACCTAGATATTGCTATGAAGGAAGTCTGCAGATGTAATTAAGATCCTAAATCAGCCGACTGTAGAGGAAAAGCTTATCTGCCTGGTCTCAGCTAATCATGTGAGGATGTTGAGCCGAGTCTTGTCTAACAGGTGGTGAACGGAAAGCCATAAACCATGCTGCCTGGTAAAAAAGCAAACATCCAACACCTCGAACTTCCTTTGGGGCCACACGACAAGGAAATATGTATGGACAGCTCCCAGGAGCCAAGGGCCCCCTGCCAACAGCTAGCAAGGAAATGAGGGAAGAAATCTGAGGAAATTAACTCTTCCCAAGACCAGTGAGCTTGAATGAAGACCGCAGGGCCCAGATGAGAACCCCATCCCAGGCCACCATCTTGGTTTCAGTCCCTCCAGACCCTACAGAGTTCAGTTGCACCCACAGATCTGGTCTGTGAGATAGCGCTTTTACGTTGTTTTAGTTTAAATTCGTGGTAATTTGTGACACAACAGTAGAAAGTGAATACAACCCCCAATTAAACTCCCTTGGAATCACCCTCAGGAGCCTCCTGGAGCCCTGGGCAGGTGCCTGTGCCCCGCCCTGCTGCCCCGCCCTGCTGCCTATCTTGGTCAACAGTCCTTCCCTCTGTCTGGCTGAGTTCCTGGGCTGGCTAGTCTGTTTTAAAGTGTCTTCTCTTCAGTGAGGCCATTTGGACCTGTCAGTAGATGGGCTCTGGGGTCCCGACTTTGTGACCTCTTAGCCGTGTGACCTTGGGCAAGTTATTCCACCCTCTAAGCATCTGAGTCTCAACTTCCTTACTGTAAGATGCAGGGATAAGAGGACTGTGCCTCAAAGGGGTGCAGAGAAGACAAAATGAAATGACTTAAGGGAGCTAAAGGGCTGGGATAACAGGCACAGAGCAAACCTTCCTGCAATGCACACCCGGGTGAGGGAATGATCCTCCACCACCCTCAAGGCCTGCCGGAATCCGGGGACAGTGTCTGTGCTTGCAGAAGGATCACATTCCTGCATCCCTGCTCAACCCCAACCTGTGCTCAACTCCAACCTCCCACTGCCAGGAGTCTGCCCTGCTCTGTCTGCTCCCCTCCTGCTCCAGGTGGCTGCTCACTGGAAACATTCCCAGAAAAGCCTCAAGGGGCCACTTCCTCTGTTCCCCAGGAAGCAGACAGTCTGCTGTGTCTGCAGCTGGGCTCCGGTCCCTGGGGGCCTGAGCAAGGGTCAGCAGCTCAGGAGGAGCCAGATGGCACAAGGGGTGCAGTGCCACCACAAAAGACATCAAAGCACCTCAGCAGGCCCCCGGAGGCCTGCAGGGGCCAGGCGCCCCCCCCCCATGCAGCCCCTCTGACTGCCTTGGCACCCTGCCCCCTGACTCCCTCTTCCTGGTGCCTCCAGCACCACCCCTCCTGCTCTGAAGGCCCCAGGCCCTGAGGGAGGCTCAGCTTCTCCAGGCCTGGGTGTAGGCAGGGAGCTTTTGGTAGGTAAAGAGAATAAGGCCATCTGGACACCTGGGGGCATCACTACTTTGTACCAAGAATTCCCTCATTTTATTTATTGTTAAAAACAACATTGTAACAACATTGAAGAAGCTTTTTTGAAAAGGGGGGATGAACACCCCATTCACAGTTTCCCCACCCCAACACCCCACGGTGGGTGTCATTTCTCCAAGTTCCCTTCCAATTGGGGGCTGCAAAATAGAAGGTGGCACACCATCTGTGCCCTCCCCTTTATTCTTTTCACTGAGTATCACATCCCAAGCCTTTGCCGTGTTGCCTGAGATCTTCATACTGCCCTCTTTTTCTTTCAATTGCAAAATTCCAGCCAATTGCATTGAGACATAATTAAGAATTCCTTAACCCACGGCATCTGGCTCCTGGCTTTGATGTCCAAGGTGGGGTCTTGGCAAAGCTGTAAGTAGTTTGTTTTGGGGGCCACCTGCATCACTTTCCCATCTTTCTCCCCTGCTAGGCACCGTAGCCTGGGAGTTCTCTTGCCCTACCCTGACCCTCAGAACCTGTTCCTTGAGATTGTGCCCCCAGGAAGGTGCTGTTTAAAAAGTAACAGTAGAGGTTCTATTTGTTCCTCATGTAACAGCAATGCGTGATTCTCCAGGTAGGCACTGATGGGGGCCCAGCAAGCCTGCAGTGGGGAAAGCAGGACTCTCAGGATTGTGGTTATAGGGGGTGGGGTGGGTGGGAGTGGAGGTGGGGAGGTAGGGGTGAAGGTGGGGGTGTGGGAGTGTGGGGTGGGGAGAGGTGGGGGTGGGGGTGGAGGTGGGGGGTGGGTTAGAGGTGGGGGTGGAGGTGGAGGTGGAGGTGGAGGTGGGGGGTGCGCTGGCCACTCCCCACTGAGTCTCAACTTTCTTACTGTAAGATGTGGAGTGTACTCACAAACCCCGAGGAAAGCCACGGCACAGTGGGGGCATGCACCCTGTCCCATGAATCCCCCCAGGAAGCAGGCACGTGTGGCCCTCTGCTGTGTCCCACTGCCCCCAAGGAGCATGTGAAGAATGTCCAAACCTCTCCCTGGGTCCTCATTGCAGCAGGGCATGTGCAGCCCTGGGCTGGACAATGCTCATGTTTCCAACTTGTAAATAATGAAACACCACAAGATCAACTCTGCTCTAGTATGCCAGTCAAGCTCAGAGTGGCCGCTGGGTCCCTCTCCTCTCAGACTATGCCTCCCCCCCCAGATCTGTGCTGCCATGATGACGGCTGAATGTGAATCTCAGAGATCCTGAGGTCTACCGCACTGGTCTAGGTAGAATATGGGTGAACAGGTACACAGGGCCTCACATGCACCTGAAGCTCTCTGGTTTAACTCACAGAAGAATGCATTGTCTCCTATAACTGGAATGTAGAGAGGCTGTAGGAGCTGTAGGACTGGTTTGATCTAGCAACTCAAAAATGTCTTAAAGGAAAAGGTTTCTTTCAAATCTCTCTCCTCTGCTCCCAGTTTCCTTCCTTCCTAGGGTCAGGTCCTCTTTTAGACTGTATGGTTTGGCTATAAAGTGGCCCCCAAAGTTCCTGTGTTTCTGCAGGAATATTCAGAGGTAAAATGATTAGACTGTGAGAGCTGTAACCTAATCAGTTCATCTTCATTTAAATAAGTGGATAGTAACTCTAGGTAGGACAGGCGTGGCTGGAGGAGCAGGTCTCTGGGGGTGTGCCCTGGAAGGGTGTATCTTCCCGGCGGCCCCTTCCCTGCCCCAGTCCTCTCTGCTTCCTGGTCCCACCATGAGCTGAGTAGCTTTCCTCCATGGGGCCCTTCACCATGATGTGCTGCCTCACCTTGGACCCAGAGCAAGAGTCAACTGTCTGTGGACTGAGACCTCTTACACTGTGAGCCCCAAATAAATTTTCCTCCTCTAAGTTATTCTTTGCAGGTATTTTGTTCACAGTGATGCAAAAGCTAACTAAAGCAGAAATTGGTCCCAGGAGTGGGGTCATTGCTGTGATTAACCTGACCATGTGGTCCAGGAACTTTTGGAACTGGTTTGTGGGAAGAATTCTGAAAAGATTAGAGACACAGAGTGGGAAAAGCTTTAGAATATTGTAAGCAGAGTATAATAGATGATTCTGGTGGGAACTCGAGAACCAGGATACTCATAGGAATGTGGACTGTGCTTATGAGGTTTCAGAGGGAAATGGTTGCTACCAGGAATTGGACTCATGTTATATTCTGGTAAAGAACTTGGTTATATTTCACACATGTTCTGAGACTGTGGGACTGAATTTAAAGGTAGTGGGCTAATAAATCTGGTGGGGGATATTTCAGAGCGGCACAGCCTTTGGTCAGTGGTATGGATATTGCTGGCAGCTTTTAGTAAGGTTTACAGTGACAATTAGGAGCAAAAAACAGATCTAAAGGATTTTTAAAAACTTGCAGTTTGGCCAGAACAGTGCATGAAAAGCTGGGGCCAATGAAAGTGTGCTTTTTGAAGAGACTACAGACCCTAAAGAGATGCTAAGTAGTTTGCACAGAGAAAACAGGAAATATGGTTTGAGAGCATCCCAGGAATTTACAAGATCACACTCACTGAAGGCTCAAGGGTGTAGAGGGAAAAATTCCTTTGAGAAGAGATCAATCACGGAAGACCCTGCTTGCCTAGGGAGGCCTAGGAGTTGTTTTACTCATCATGCTGAGTTGCACAGGTATGCAGAGACCACTGCAGCCAGGGTTCCAGGGCGTCCAGGTATTGCACAGGCTGGTAGCAGACCTTGGACTCCTCCACATAGTGCTGGTTCAGCTGCCCCTAGAGGGTGACATGTGAAGCTGTGAAGGTGAGATGCCAGTAACGTGGGCGTCTGCTGAGAAAAGCTCCTGGCTGCAGAGAGGGCCAGGCTGACAGAGAGCCCACATGCACTGCAATGAGCAAGGCCAGTAGTGTGGGCTGCTTAAACCCTATGGAGAGCACATCACATGGCCATGTGTTCTAGGTGCTGTATAAGGAGCTACAGACAGAGTTCTGTAGTGGGTAGTTCTCAGTGTGTTTCAGGCTAGCTTTGGTCCCATTCTTTCTTCCTGTGCCCTTATACCTCCCTTTTGGATAGCAATGTTCACTCTGTGTCACTGTATATTGGATATATGGAACCTGTTTTCTACAGGTGCTCACAGTTCACTTTGACTCTCAGTGGAGACTGGACTTGAACTGGATCTGTGAGCAATGCTGCAACTGTTAAAACTATGGGGCCCTTGGAGATGAACTAATGCATTTTGCATTGTGAAATGGACGTGAGCTTTTGGGGGCCAGGGATAGGATGCTGTGGTTTGCATATGAGATGTCCCCTAAAGTTTCTATTAATGCAGGAATATTCAGAGCTGAAGTGATTGGACTATGAGAGCTGTAATCTAATTAGTCCATCCTAGTTTGAATGAATCACCTGGTAGCATAGGCAGGTGTGGTGTCGCTGGAGGTGGGTCTCTGGGGGCATGTCCAGGAAGCGTGCATCTTCCTTGTCTCTCCGCTTCCTAGCTGGAACAATTAGAGCTGCTCTCCTGCACTGTGCCCATGCGCCATGACATGCTGCTTCACCAGAGGCCCACAGCAATGGACTGAGACCTCTGAAACCTGAGCCTCCAATAAACCTTCCCTCTTCTAAGTTGTTTGTATTGGGTATTTTGGTCACAGTGACAAAACACAGTTCCTGTGGCTACCTTATCAGCAGCTCCAGAGCCCACTTACTGCCTGATTCCTCTCTAGCAGGAAGTGGAAGCATCTCTCATCCTCCAGCAAATCAGACCTGAGATTTCCTTTGATTGGGTTAGTCTGGCTCCTGTGGTCACAGATGGCACTCTCTCGGTCACTTGGACAGTGAGTTTCAAACTGGCCTCAGGACCCCTATGTACTTGTAGAGATTACTGAAGATCTCAAAAAATCTTTTTTTTTTTTTTTGGAGGGGGTGGGGAGTACAGTACCGGAGATTGAACTTGGGGCACTCAGCCACTGAGCCACATCCCCAGCCCTATTTTGTATTTTACTTAGAGACAGAAACTGAATTGCTTAATGCCTCGCTTTTACCGAAGCTGGCTTTGGATTAAAAAAAATATTTTGAATGTAGTATTTTATCTCTTGAAATTTGTCAGATTAGAAATTAAACCTGATATATTTTTACAGTATTTATTAACTCACTAAAAATAATAAACCTAGGGTTTGGGGGCATAGCTCAGCAGTAAAGCACTTGCCTAGCATGTGTGGGGCCCAGGGGTCCTTTCCCAGCAGCACTGAATAACTAGATAAACCCATCACATGTTAACACAATAAATTGATTTTCAAAGCTATGTTTTCCAAAACAAAACTATCAATGAGAAGAATGGATTTTGTGTCCTTTTTGGGCACATTTGCAAATCTCTTTTAAGTCTTGCTTAATATAATACAGCTGGCTTTTCATATCTGCTTCTGCCTTTAATCTGTTGCAAATTGTTTCCGAAGAAATACATGAAGAAAACCCGACCTTACATGAATATGTAACTGGAAAGGACAAGGATATTTCAATACTCTTTTTTTTTTTAAGTTGACCTTTATTTATTTATTTATATGCAGTCCTGAGAATCAAACCCAGTGCCTCACACATGCCAGGGAAGTGTGCTACCGCTGAGTCACAATTCCAGCCCTCAATACTCTCTTAAGCTAACTGTGGATATTTTTGATACAACACATCTACAAAAACTACACATCTCTGACGGAGGATTGCAAGAGGTACCTTCTGAACGATTTGATTCACTGTGGGAACCTGAAATTTATTATGAACTATGTTATAAATGTGGCCCACACCTGTGATCTCAGCGGCTCAGGAGGCTGAGGCAGGAGGATCACAAGTTCAAATCCAGCCTCAGCAATGGCGAGGCATTAAGCAACTCAGTGAGACTCTGTCTCTAAATAAAATACAAAATAGGGCTGGGGATGTGGCTTAGTGGTCAAGTGCCCCTGAGTTCCATTCCTGTACCAAAACAAAACAAAACAAAACAACCCCCCCCAACTAAAACAAACAAACAAAAAAAGCAAAACACTGTCTGCCTTGTATTTTAAATGGACCTTTTCCCACATATGATTTTGTAACGTTGTACATGAGCCATCTGAAAGTAATAGTTCGCTGAGCAAACGTAGGTCCTCCAAACGTTGACCTGTTGTAGATCATCCAAAATCACATTTCCCTAACATCACCATTGATCTCAACAGAAAAGTCCCTAAATGCTGGGAATGTGTCAACTCATGATGATACAAGTTTTCCAAAATTCTAAGCTTCTTTCAAAGTCTGAATATTTTCATCATTGGCAACAGTTGACTGGCTTCCTGAGGACCACAGGTGCATTTAGTTGATTCTCAAGAAAATAGCTTCCAAATTCTTAAGTCAGAATAACCACAGCTTGGGAGGTTTTCTCAAGTAAAAGTTGTGTTCCATGTAGAAAAGTGACTATGCTGCTTGCCACACAGACGTGGGCAGCACCCGTGCTCCCCTCCGACCACTCCGCACCTCAACTCGACAGCGTGTCGTGTGGATGTTCCCTTTTGTCACCGAAAGTGTTAAGAAGATGGGAGCTCAGTGGTAGGAGCTGTGATGATCTTGGGCCTTGCTTTGCCTGGTGGAGGCTCCAGTGGCCTCTCTCACCTTTGTTGCTGCATCTTTATGAAAAAAGTAAGAAACAGATTAGTGTGAGACAGCTTAGGCTTCAAGGCCTCAGGACCCCCAGGGGCCCTCAATTGGGACTGTGAACCCAGTGGCTCATACCCATCAAACTCACTCAGCACTCAGAGGGCACACTTACCTACGTGGGCCTGGGCCCCTGGGATGCCTGCTATCAGACTGACCCAAGTAATAGGCCAAGGAAATAAAAATTTAGGAAACCATACTTGCCATCCCAGATTTCTCCCTCTTGCTAGTCAGAATCTAGAAGCTTCTCTGAGTTCAGACACTGACCTGGAGAGACACCAGCTAGGCTCTGAGACCTGGCAGCTGACCCCATTTGGGGATCTTTGGGGAAGGGCTCATTTGGCAGTTGGAGTGAGTCAATTCCTCACTCCTTGCCAAATGTGAGTGGGTGAATGAGGTAGTGGGTGCTCACGAGAGGTCCTGGGGGCTGAAACAGGAGGCAGTCAGATTCCTTTCCTTCCTCACCCTCCTTATACCCGTCCTTCCAAGCCAGGGTGCAGCAGGTACCCACGGCAGCCAGGACCTGGGAGATGGGGGACCTGGGAGGGAAGCAGAAAGACAGCTTGCCGGGGGCCAGCCCCGGCGGGGTCCAGGGAGTCCCGAAGGAGGAGTGGCGTCGGCGAAATGATGAGACAGGAGTCGTTCCCTTTGAGCAATCTTCAGAGAGAGAGCTAAAGCTGCTTTCTCTGGGTCCCCTTTTTATTACAATTTTTCTCATCATTATAGATTCACAATACGTCATTGATTATATAACTTAAAACTTTGCCAAGACATGACATTTCCTTAACCATGATTGAGAGCACACCGATCTACATTCTTCCAGGATATGACCCCCAGCCATACAATCATCAAAGTACAGAATCATCAATAAAACATGTCACCAATTTACATCCTTCAGATTTTCCCAAGATTTACTATTTTTCCCAAGATATGTTATTTCCTTATTAACTAATGTCAAACTACGTATCCAGACTCTAAGTTTCTTAATTAATCATTAACCTAAAGTACACCTGCACTTTATTTTTAATCTAAAATTCCCATCTAAAAAAGTCCCTTTAAATCTTATATTTAAAATGTCCTAAAGTTTATGAATCATTCTTAAAGCATATCAGAAACCTATATAACTAAAGACTTAATAATTTCTAAACTTAGGAATCTAAATAAAATAATATTTTTAACATTATTCTAAAACTGTGTCTTATAAAACTATTTTAATTAATTCCTAAATTTATTCTCATAAAACTGGTTGAGCTGCTTTCTCAGAGAGTTTCTTTTGTTTCTCAGTCAAGGTACACTAGTTCTCAAAGAATTTGTTTCTCAGTCAAGGTACACTAGTTCTCAAAGAGTTTGTTTCTCAGTCAAGGTGCACTAGTTCTCATAGAGTTTGTTTTTCAGAGAATGATTGTTGTCTGTTATTAGGTTTGTCCACAATGTACTAAGATAGAAGAATAGCCTTTTATTTTGTCCTTGATATGCTGAGGGGTGGGTAGCAGAACAGCTTCCAAGGCATGAACTACCTGTTCTGTTCTAGCCATCTGCAATTTAATTTATTTGGCATTTAACATACTCATGCCTCCTGTGAGAAACATAAGCATGAAAATGCAAAGTCCCAATTACATAAAAAAAGGATCTCATGGTTTCGGTTACCCACCAACCAGCGTGGCTTTGCCAGCATTCATCCTCACTGTGACCCTGTCAAGACAGTGGGAGAGCGGCTTTGCCAACACTTTTTCTCACTGTGACCCTGTCAAGACAGTGAGTGGGGGATCGCCTTCACCAACAGCTGACCAAGCAGGCAGGCCTCAGCTGTCCTCCAACAGGGACAGGGTGAGGTGCTCGCATTCTCCTCGAAGCCGCCACTGCCCAAGGCAGCTGCTCTGTCTGGCTAGCTGGGGCCAACCTGAGGCCATTAGCTGCCAGTGACAGCTCTTCCTCCATTTTTGTTCTAAATGTTCCCATGTCCTCACCTTAGGATAATCCAGAAATATTTTTACAGCACGCCCCCTTGGGAGGCAGGAAGCAGAGTCCTCCCCACTTCCTTCAGTGTCTGCTCTTGACCTTGGTCACCCAGATAGCAAATGTCCCAGCAACCCTGCCCCACCAGAGGAAGAACAGATAGCTTCAAACCAACTGCTCCTTACAGGCTGCCCAAGGTTCTGGGCTCATGCAAATACATGTGGATAAGGGCTACGATCTTCCTTTTCATCCGAGAGGGGTGTCATAGGCACGTAATGAAGCAAAGGCCAAATACATGAAGAATACATAAACTCGTCCTCTATGCCGGCTAGCGATTCTGCAGAAACCTCTTCTCTCCTTAGTGTGGTTTAACAGCAGAACCAGGAGCGGGGACCGGGAGGGACTAAGGGCCATCGCAGACTAACCCTCCCAGCCGACAGGAACCCCAGCCACACCCACACGGGGGAGGGGTTTTATTTCATACATGTTTTATTTCATGTATGTGGCCTTTGCTTCCTAGCACTGATGCTGGGGGAGCAAAATGCACACACTGATGCGTTAAAGAAGTACAAGTCAGAACTCTAAACTTTTATTAATTCCAGTTGAAGGGAGATCAGTCACATAGAGGAAGGGAAGGGGGTTGGAGGGGAGGGAAAGGGGGAAATACTGGGAATGACACTGGCCAAATTATATTGTTACTTTGTGTGCACGGACGAATATGTAACAAGAAATCCCACCATTATGTTCAACTGTAAAGGCCACCAAAAAACAAAACAAAACAAAAAAAAACTTTTTTAGTTTCTGAATTTTGGGGCTAATATTTGTGCTTTAAAAAACGGTATGATCTTTCTTCTCCAGAATCAAACACAGGTGAGGAGGTCTCTGGAGTTGTGGAAATGAGCGCTACCGAAGCCCAGGTCCCGACGCGGCAATGACTTAAGGTCACCACATTCCCCGGGCCTCAGCGAGTCGGCTGGCGGTAATCAGCGCGCTCTCTCCAGCACGTGGACCAGCACAAGGCGGCCGTGCAGCCCCACGGACACCTACCCCATCCCAGGAAGCCGGGGAGGGCTGCGGAGCGGCGCCGGCGGGCACGGCATGTGACTGCGTGAAGCCCCTGGTCCAGCGGCCCAGCAACCACCCACCTAGGAGTCGCACGAGCCCCTGTCATCCAAGCACCTTTTGTTCCTGTCTGCGCTCCACCACGTCACCGCGTGGAGCCCGGGGAGCTGCGGGACGCGGGACACCAGGCCGGTCGCGCGCGCCCCCCGCCGTCCCAGCGGGCGCCCGTCCCCGAACGGGTGGGGGCCCCCGGGGCGGGGCCTCGGACTCCCGCGCCCCGATTGGCCGCCGAGGCCCCGTGACACCGCCCCGCCCCTCGCGTCCACGGGCCGCGGGCGGGCGTGAATGGGCGCGCGGCGCCGGGGCGGGCGGGGGCGCGGGGCCGGGGCTGGCGGCCGGCCGGCGCCCGCTCCTTAGGATGCGCGCAAGGCGGCCGGAGGCGGAGCGGCGTCCCCTGCAGCCGCGGGCCCCGGCGGCGGCACCTGCTGGCCAAGGTACTTGCCCCGCGCTCCCGGCACAGCGGGCCGGGCCGGGCCGGGCCGGGTCGGTGGGGGGCGGCCTTCTGCCTCGCGCGGCTGGCCGACGGCTCCTCCCAGCCCGCGGGCGGCGTCGGCTCCGCGCCGCGGACTAGCCTGGCGGGGGCCGCGGGCTAGCCTGGCGGGGGCCGCGGGCGGGGGTCGTGGCCCGGGCGGCGTAGACCCGGCCGCCGCTCAGGTGTGGATGCGGCGGAGGCAGAGGCCGGCGGCAGGTCCGGTCCAGCCGCGGTGGCCTTTCGCCGCCGCTCTCCGCAGCGGCTCTGGATAATTCATTGCTGGAAGCTTCCGAGCTGGCGGAGCCGAGTTAACTCGCTCCCCAGAGGGTGCGGGGCCCTCTGCGGGGCCACCGCAGCCCCGAAGCCGCCTGCTGCCTGGTCCGGTAGGCGCGACGCGTGGGTCCACGGTGCGGGTCCGCTGCTGGCCCTCCCCGCCCCCTCTGCGGACAGCCCTGTGGAGGAGGCACGATTTGGCGACCTTTTGGGTTCTGGGAGCCCTGAGCTGTGGCTTGACACGGGCATGCCTTCGTTGTGCGCCTTCTGCAAGGATTTCGGGAGTGTCTCCCGGATCTCAGCGATGGACAGGAGGGTTCCTGCCCCTACCCACGCTGCTGGTGACCTTGGCGCCTCCCTCCTCCCCGGTGCGGCTGGGGTTCCTGTCAGCTGGGAGGCTTAGTCTGCGGTGGCCGATATCCCTCCCAGGCCCGGCTCCTGGTTCTGCTGTTAAACCACACTAAGGAATGAAGAGGTCTCTGCAGACTAGAGGATGAGTGTGTTTGTATTCTTCTGTTTACTTCATGTATGTGGCCTTTGCTTCATTATGTGTCTTTCATTTAAAAGGGAAAACGGTTTTGTGTGCTGCATGTAGCACCCATGGGTTGCCTGCCCCTGGTGGCAAGGGCTGGGCTGGGCTGGGGTCACAAAGAGAAAGGAGACTCATTTCCTGTCCCCTGGTGTTTAGCAGAGCCCTCCCCTTGGCTTAGGACCCTTAAGCCTCTTGAGCGGAAGAAAACCATTCTGAAACTGGGAAGAGGGATCCTTTTCTCCTGAGTAAAGGGCATGAGCTCCCACACAGGAAAGGTAGGGTTTCCCAGGGTAACTGAAGGCCCAGGCTCAGAGGGGCTCCAACAATCCAAGTAGCCACAAGGAATCACCTGACTTCCAGCCTTTGTTTGGATAGGAGAGATGGCAGTGAACCCGAGGCTTAGTGCTCAGAATGTCCTGTCTTTTCACACATGTGTCCAGCATGTGGGTGCTGCTGTTTGTGTAGGATGAGATGACCCTTGCAGCCGTGGTGATGTGTGGCATTCTTTCTCTGGGCAACAAAAGGAATGGGTTTGTTGAGAAGGCACAAGGGTTCTGTGGAACAGAGGGGACTGGCCTGACTCAACTCTGAAAGCTCACATTTGTGGAAGATTCTTACAATTTGGGCACACATTGCAGATGGTCCATGTAATCAAAGTAGATGGTGTGGTAAACATTAAGGGTGCATTCAAGGCAGACTGAGGACAAACCTGTTCTTCCGTTAGCCCCCCCCCCCACTCTTCTGGCTTCCCACATGGGCTCTTCCTAGTGGGGAGGGAGGCTGGCAGTGAGTAGCAGATAGAAGAGGATCTTCCCCTTCAGGCTAGCTGCCTGTGGAGACGGGAGGGTTGAGATCACCCAGAGGGCAGGCTCTGTGTCTATAGTCTAGCTAGGACGCTTTGGCAGGAATAAAACAACTGGGAATTGGCACGTGTTAATAATAATGCAAACACTCTAAGAGCTGAGGAAGGGGAGGCCGGGTCTGGATCAGCATGAGTGGCATAAGGTAGCCCAGGCATCCCCGGGAAGAGTGGTGAATCTCAGGCCTGGGTGGAAGGAAGCCATAAATACAGATGGTGGCACAGGCCCTCCCAGGAGAGAGACCACGCTGAAGCACACGTGTGGGGGGGGGAGAGGATGAACAAGGGGCAAGAAGACACTGCACGCCTGTCCTACCCTGACTCCAGACTGGGGAACTGTTTTATGTTTTTTTAGGTATAGCATAGATACCAGAAAGATAGACATATCCTAGCGTACTGCCCCGCGGGTTTTCCATGCTGAACCCACCCATGCAGTCACATTCAGATCCAGGACCCTGGTATCTATCTCCCTGTTCTCCCTCTAGCCATTGCCCCCTGCCCTGGGTCTACCCCATCTACCTGCCTTCCCCAAGTGTCATGTGACTAGAATCCTGCAGGTCTGTGTGTGAGTACCAGCCGTCTGAGAGCCCCTCCTGGTGCCATTGTGGCTGTGGCATGTCCACACTCATTTCGATGGAGGCTGATGGTGAACACTTAGGTTCCCACACATGGTCTTGAGCTTTGGACCCTTCCAGCATCTGACTGTTGGTGCTGCAGCTGTGGCCGCTCGAGTGTCTGGCTTTGGTGATGCGCACTTCCAGTGGGTCCGTGCTGAGGAGTGGGATTACTGGGTCCTGGGCATGTATTGCTCCTTCTGGGGACTTCAGGCAAAGCTGTCACCCAGTCCTGGGGTAGCCACATTGGTAGGTGCTCACTACCAGACGGAGCAGCAGTCTCCAGGGACTGAGGCAGGATCTCCCAGCAGTCTGGTAAGGTCCGGGAGAGGCAGTCCCTCCAGCTGCAGGCTGCTCTCAGGTGGACAGCAGGCTAGCTGCACGGGGGGGGGGGGCTCTGGCCCTGATACCCCCTGGCATGAGGGAAGAATTTCTGCTGCCCTTCGCCTTACTCCTGGAAGCTCCTGCCCCTCTTGTGCAACAGACCATACCCTGGAGCTGGTGACACGGTGGTACTAGGTGCCTTGTCAACTTGCTGTGTCCACCGACCCCTGCGCTCTGCTCAAGAATTCCCCTGACCTAGAAGGAGAGCCACTTCTTATTTGGGCTTTTGAGCCACACAAGACCCTTCTGTTCTGTGACAGCATGGAGAGACATCCAGGAGCCAGTGGTGAGATGGCCACCAGCTCTTGGACCCATGAAGTCACCATTTTCTTTCAGTTTTATTTTTTTTTTCTTTTTCTTTTTGGTGGTGCTGGGGATTGAACCCAGGGCCTTGTGCATGCAAGGCAAGCACTCTACCAACTGAGCTATAGCCCCAACCCCTTCCTTCAGTTTTAAACGTCTGGAATTATAACAATTAAATATCATGTGATAGAATTTGGTAGGCTTGATAAAAATAGCCAATTAACTTTAAAAGGCCTACCCTGGTGGGGTGTGCTTACGTCTTTGAACGCTAGGCTGTTTCTAAGACTGTTATCTTCATGATGACAGGCTTGTCGCCACCCGGGCAGAGACGTGTTTTCTTTTAAACCCGGAGAGTTTGTTTTTTTTTTCTTCTCCTGGGCCTTAGCGTTGCCTCCCTCTTGAGTTCTGTTCTTCGCCCTCTTTCAGTTTTTCACAAACATCTTGTTCTCCTTTCTTATCTGGATGTGAGCAACAAGAACGTCAGGAGGCCAGTGTGGCCTCCGATACTCTTCTTGGCTTGTCATTTTCTGAGTTCAGATTCTTGGTCACCAGGGCTTAGTGGCTGGTGTGGGTTTCTTGCTTGTCCTTCCACTAGGTCAGTGCCATGCGATGGACATACCATCTGAGCTCACCTGCAGTGTTAAGAAAGAAAGCGCAGATCCAAGCCTGAATGTTCCAGGAAGATGCAGGCTCCTGGGCGCTCAGCCCTGCTGCTGCGCAAGGTATCGAGTCCATTATTGATGAGCTACTTTGTATTCTTCTGTATTCTTCAGACTAAGTCTTCACAGACTTCTCCTGCAGACCAACCTGGCTGGCACAGGACAGGCAGGGCAGGAGACCTGGCTGGGCAGTTTTACCGTGGCCTGTTGTGGATGTGTTGGCACCAGCTCACTCACTCCTCAGCACAGCCCTGAGCTTGGTACCATTGCTGCCCCCCTAGTGGGGCAGGGGGTGAGTCAGAGAGGGCCAGGAGCTTGGAAACAGTGAAGGCAGCATGGCCTTCAGGCCTGGAGATGGCCAGGCGACTGGGCCGTGTCTGTGCAGTTGGTCCCACCACTCACCTCGGTGAGTCCCAATGCCTGGTATGTGGCGGGGAGGGCCCTGTCCTGTCTAGGGATGAGGGCTGGGCACCACTTGCCGCCCCTGCATGGCAGCCTCCTCCCAGTCCAGCCCCTCAGGAGGACTTCCTACTTTAGTCCAGCCTGAGGTGGTCTCTCCAAACCCCAGGTCCAAGTCACAAACCCTGTACTGCTCCTGTTGCTTTTTGGGTCAAATCCCAGCCCGTGGTGAGCATTGCCTGCTTTTCCAGCGTCCTCCCAGCATCTCGTGCCCTCCTGGCTGGTCCCTTCTAGAGCTCTGCGCTCAGACTTCTCCCCGTGCGCCTGCTGTCCCTCCCTGTGCCAGTGACGCCTGCCTCCTCCTCCTCCCAGATTCCCACTCAGACCACGGCAGACTTCCTTCCCCAGGGGAGCCTCTTCTAGGACACGCCCTCCCCAAACCTCTAAAGTGTGACACTTGGGTGCTTGTTCTGTCCAACGTGGAATGAGAAGAAAAACTGTGGCTGGGCACAGAGGTGGCACCTGTCGCCCACCTCTGAGGAGGCTGAGCCGGAGGATGGAGCTCAGAGCCCTGAGCTTGAGGCCAGCCTGGGCAGCACAGTCAAGCCTGTCTCAGAAAAGAGAGTTACACTCTGACACACTGACAGGTCCCGTCCTGCCCTTAGAGGGGGACCCTAGGAGCGTTGGACCCTAGGAGGAGGGGCTGTGGCTGCTGCTCATCACACCCTCTCCGTCGGGAGCCTGCCAGATGCTGAGTTCCCGCACGTGTGGAGCCAAGTAGAAGGGCAGTGTGACTAGTGTGAGAGGAAGGCACTGGCTGTGGTCACTCCTCCCACAGGCCCAGGAGCATGTCAACTTTGTGTGTTTGTGTGGGAAAGGCATCTTCTCTGTCTCCCTCTCCTTCAGCCCCCAAGCGGCCAGCTGCTGCCCACCCCCTTGTTCTGGTCACCTTCCTTCTGTGGTTGCTTTCTTACTTGGGTCCTTGTCTGCCTCCTCTGGGTCTTTCACTCATTCCCACAGGACAGGAGGACCTCTGAATGCTATGGTCATTGCCAGGCTGCCTCCCACCCCAACCCCTGCCCCCAGCCAGCTGCTCCCCGAGGACTGATTCTGAGGCCCACTGGAAGCGTCACTGCCAGACGCCAGCACCTTGTGGCCGTGGCCTCGCCCTCTTCTGGCATGTGGCATCCCAGTCACTGTGATTTCCTACAGATGACTCCTGCCGTCCTGTCTCGAGTGCCCACTGGACTGTGGCTGAGGCAGCCTTAAAGCCGGAGCCCTTCCTGCGGGTCATGCTGTCACTCTGTGGACTGCCCATCCTCCTGAGGTCCTCTCTCTCCCTTCAGGTCCTGACTGTTCAGCCAGAGACTTGTCCCCTGCAGATTAAGAGGGAAGCCTTGTGCTGAAAAGTCAGCTGGTGCCTGGCTTGTTGGGGGCCTTGTGGGGCTGCGGTGACTTGTTCTTCTGCATCAGGTGGCCATGGCATTGTGCTGTGCCATCACAGCCCCCACGGGCAGCTCTTTCATAAGGCACTGGTTAAGGCTACGGGGACCCCAGGGTGGGAAATCCTGTGGGCAGCTCCCTCCGACCCCTGGTGCCCTGTCCTGCTCCTCTGGCCTCTTTCTGCCTGAGGGCTGCGTAAGCAGCTCTGCCACGAGCACTCCCGAGCCTTCTTCTTGCCTCTTAAAACGTTTCCCTTTGTGACCTGAACTTGCTCTGTGGCAGACCTTGGCTGCACTGGTGCTGAGAGCAGCCCCCAGGCCAGCATCTTCCTCTTCCATCTCTGCTTGGCCACCCTGGCCCTGCTGGCTCTGACTCAGCCGCTCTGTCCCTCCGGTGGCCATGATGTCAGTGGCCCTGTGACCCTGGTAGGGCTTCACTGTCTCCTCCCCCAGCTGCTGTTGGGAGGCCCTGCTTCTTCTTAGCTGCATCTCTGACCACTCCCTGTAAGCTGCGGTGGGGGCAGCCTCAGTGCTCCTCAGGTACCTCTGACTGGCCGCCCCACAAGGGCCATTCACATATCACCACCTGGGCAAGGCCCCTGGTTCCTGAGAAGGCCCAGGCTGAGCCGCAGCCCCTGTTCGATGTTTCCAGAACCCCAAGTGTTTGGGTGCTTTGACTTTCCTGGTGGATTCTTCATCTGAAGAGGAAAGGGGCTGCGTCCTACTACTTCTTGTATTCTCAGTTCCTGGTATGTGAGGATTGCTGTGCTTACTAAATAACCTAAATGATCATCAGGTGAACAAGACAGGTTACACAGTGGCACAGATGAGCCCTTTCTCTGAGGCCCGAGTGCCCCAGGCTGCCTGTGTTGTCAGGAATTAGCTTTCCCCAGGTTCTGAGATGATCCTCAGGCACTGTTGAAAGGAGAAGGGAGAAAAGAGACGCCCTGTCCTCTGCTGTGGGCTCCTCCCCACTAGCCCTGGGCCTACAGGAGGTGGGCAGAGGACGGCACGATCCCTGTCTCCACGGGGTGCATAAGTTTGGAGGCAAGTGGAGGGTGTCACCAGGTGGGAGGACAACAGGGCCTTTTAGGGGTCTTGCTGCCTTTGTGCACTTGTGAGGCTCCTAACTTGCTCTATCGGTTTTTAAAATGCTCTTGGATCAGGCCAGTTGGAGTTCCTAATCCTGTCCTGCAGAGTCTGAGTCGCAGGGAGTTCCTGCTTTTAAACTCAGCCCCACGGGCTGTGCAGTGGCCCAGGAGTCACCGAGTAGAGCCACCCTGTTGTCCCTGGAATGCTGGGCATTGGTATGACAAGGGGCTCTTGCTGCTGGGGACACCTGCCCCTGAAGGGCTGGGTTTGTAGTAGGTGGGAGCACCAGAGGGCCACTGTCGTGCTCCCGACACAAGCATGCTCCCAAGCAAGCCTAGAGCCCTGTGTTTGCTTGACTCTTCCTGCCAGGAAGTTGGGGTTGTTGGCATTTAGTGGATAGGAGTCTCACTTCCTCTCTCTCCAGCCACTGCATCAGCCAGCCCCAGTTTTACTCCTAAGTGAACTTGTCTGACCTTACACCAATTTTACCTTCACCCAAGAATCTACCAGCAGGCGCCCAAAGATTCAGGCATGATGAAGAGGGCACTTCCTGGGCCTCTGTGTCTCCCTGCAAGTCACCTGCTAATTACGAAGGGAAAGCAGTAGCTGGACTGGGAGAAGCATGGCCCCTTTAACTCCCATCAGACCAGGCGTCCCTGAGGTGGGGACGCTCAGCAGACATGCCTGGACAGCGCTGCGGAAGGCACGGCCTCTCTCTGGCCTCATCCAGCCAGGAGGGCCCACCTCAAGTCAAACCACAGGAGCAGCAGTGGACAGCCCAGCTGGGAGACTGTCCATGAGTAGGTGGCCTGCGCTCTGCAGAAGGACAGGGTCAGACAGATAAAGGAATGGCCTCAGACATGACAGTGAATATCTCGTGTGGCCCTTGACTGCATCCCGGAGCAGGAAGGGCCTCCGTTGGCAGTTTTGTTCTAAGGCCGTCAGTGGAGAAGTCTGGAGGAGCTTTCTGCTAGATTCCAGCGTCAGATCCACCATTGTTTCCTGACTTCTGTCACTGTGCTGTGGTGGTCTCAGGAATGTCCTTTTTTTAGGAAATATGGAATACTTAGGGTAGCTATCGCCGTGTTGTCCCCTCACTTTTAAGTGGCTCAGTGATGGGTGTTTTTCACATTGTAGGAGCTGCAGGGCTGGTGGTGGACAGTTGGGCTGAGGTTGGACGAGACTTCTTCGTTCTCTTTGTGTAGGTTTTATGTAAATGAAATCATTTCACAAGGAAGTTTACAAGCTGGGTGCCCGCCAGGACCCAGTGCTGCACATCCCCTGGGAGTGATCACTCCCAGTCATAGCCAGCGTCCTTTCCCACATTGTCCAGCTCCCTTGACTTGTGCTTTGCCTCTTCTGGCCTTGGCAGGACTCAGGCAGAAGGCCTGCAGGTTCTTCTTCCGGCCTGCTGCGGCCCTGTTCCTAGACGCCATTGCCCGTGGTTGACCCAGCACCTGGCCTCTGACAAGACCTGCCCTGTCCTGGGAAGAGACTTCCCATGCAGGCACTGAAGCACGGTGGAGGTGTTTATTCACAGAGGTCAAGCCTCCTCTGAGGCAAGCATTTGCTGGTAAAGGGTGGCCTGTCCCCGGCCTGACTTCCGGTATATGCTTAGGCTTGTTCTGCCTGGGGACAGGTGCTTTTCCAGCCCCCGCTGTATAATGCAGTGGGGCAGGCATCTCTGCTTTTGGCTGGGCTCTCCTGTGGAGACGGTGGCAGGGGTTCAGGGAGGACATCTGGCTGGGCCTGGTAGGTTTTTGGGTGGGCCTGCTTATTGCAGTCTGCAGGGCTCCAGTGATACTGACCAGCCCCAGGCGCAGCCGCTGCACCAATGCAGGTGTGGCCTCTGCTCCTCTGTCCTTCCTGTCCTCCCACCCTGGCTCCTGTCCCCCTCACTATGTTTTCACTCCTGTCTCCCCCTCCTCCCATCCCCCCCGACTCCCCCCTCCCATTCTCCCGACTCCCCCTCCCATCCCCCCACTCCCATCTCCCCCCTACTCCTATCTCCCCCCCACTTCCATCTCCCCCCCACTTCCATCTCCCCCCCACTCCCGTTCCCCCGTCCTGTTTCCCCTCTCCCGTCTTCCCCCCACACTCCTGTCCCCCGTACTCTTGCCCCTCCCACTCCTGTCTCCCCCTACTCCCATCCCCCTCCTGTCTCCCCCCATCTCCCTCCCTCCTCCCGTACCCCCGTCTCCCTCTCCCCCTGTCTCCCCCCTCCCCCGTCTCCCCCACTCCTGTCCCCCCACTCCTGCCCTCCCACTCCTCTCCCCTCACTCCTCCCGCCTCCCCCCTTCCCCATCTTCTTGGGTGCCCTCTTCCTCTTCCACGGGGGCCTGAAGTGCTGGTGCCTGTGGGACTGGCGAGCTTTCCTCTTTCTGTGGAACAGTTGGTGAGAATCTGCCATTTGAGTGGGGCCAGGATGGTAGAAGTGTCTCTTCCAACACTGCTTTTCACAGATTAGCAAACATCCTCTAGGGTTGAGTGACTTGGCCGCTATGAAATCGCCCACAGTTGAGCATTTGATCTCTTCTTTTGTTCTTAAGGGGAAAAAAAAAAATCAAACAGCGGCAGCTGCTGCTTCTCCCCGAGATGGTGGGCAGTTGGGGAATTTGCTCTCCTGCCCTTCCCACCACAGGCCCACCCCGTGGATTTTGATTGAAAAGGGGCCTGAGCCCTGTTCTCCACGAGCCGGTACTGGTGGGACCCGTGTAGACACTCAGGAATCTGGGCCTCCCGCCGGCCTCGGCACATGGGGTGCTTTGATCAGCTTCCTGTGGGCACCCGGTGGCAAGCTCTGGTGCCAGCATCGGCTCACATATGCCCCAGGTACTTGTTGGACACCTTTTCCACAGTGGGCATGGCTTTAGGTGCCTTATTAGTCTAGTGAACAAAATAGACAGTCTCTGCCCCTGGGGAGCATGTATTCAAGGTACAGCAGTGCCCAGTAGTGAGTGCTAAGGAGCAATGGCTGCTGGCTCTCTGCAGAGGGCTCTAGAGGAGGACAGGCTTGTGCAGACACCAGGACGGATGGTGGAGGATGTCTCTGGAGGGCAGAGGCCTGCTGTGGGTGTGTGCCAGAGTGGAGCGGGGAAGAGAAGGTGACAGGGTGGGAAGGCGAGGGGGGCCTGAGAGCCCCTGAGGAGAGAGCAGTCCGGCACAGAGCGCAGTGGCTTGGTGGGTCAGGAAGAGAGCCACATGGGGTCACTGGGCCAGTTCTAGTGTGGGGGACATTTGTGTTTCCAGGGGCTCGGAACCTCTCCCCTTCGCGCTTGATAGTGGTGATGGGGTCCCAGTCAGAGGAGCACCTGTTGGATAAAAGGCCTCAGTCGGTGAAGCGCTAGCATTTTGGTGGATGGTCACAGTGGGCTCCATGGGGACTATAGTGATGGCATCACGGCGGGCTCCTGTGGACTGTGGTCATGGTGTCACGTCAGGCTCAGGGTGGACTGTGTATCTGGACAGCAGCACCTTCACTCTCCATGCAGAGGACTCACCCTGACCACTCTGCCCAGTGTGGGGGAGAACTTGGACACCTGTGGGCTGAAGCCTGTTGCTGACCACTTGCTTTGTCCCCGGGGAGAGCTAGCTGGGGAACAGGCTTCTCAGTGCTGCCCATCCCTGGCTGGAGGGACCCTGTTTACCCATGCCCGCTGGGTGTCCTTGCCTGGCCCTGCAGCTAGGAGTGGGCCTGGGGATCTGCCCACTTGCCAGCACCCTGCAGTGGTCTTGTGCTTGGTCGGGTAGAAGAGACCCTGCCAGGGATGGTGGCAGATGCGTTTATAACTGAGACTGACCCAGGTTTCCTGGGCATTGGTGGGTCAGGTCTCGGCACCTCCTCTGTGGTTTTGATCTCCTGTGTGATTTCACACTCCTGAGAGTCCGGTGAGATGCTGCCACCCAGTGGAAAAGGGGAAGGGTTGGAATAGTGGCCTGGGCCTACCTTGGTGGGCTGAGGCTGCCAGAGGCACTCTGCTAGGGTCCTGGGCACCCAGGAGTAAGCCTGGGTCTCCGTCCACCACAGGCCTGCTGCTGGGGCCTCACCTGGTTCAGGGCATGGACTTGGGCCTGGCCATGCGGTTGGCTTGCATGCCCCCAGCAGGTGAGGACAAGACCACAAGTGTGATGAATCAGGATTCTCTAGATGGTGCAAGGCAAACAGACCTCCGGAAGGTTAGACTAAAACCCTGATCTCAACCCTTGATCTCAGTCTTGCTGTGCACAGTCACCCATTGACTTTAAAGTAGGACAATGTTGAAATTTTAATGTACATGATGATGATCTCAGTGGTCAGGGCTGGGTGATCTTGTCCCCAGGAAACATTTGTGGTGTCTGGCGACGTTTTTGGTTGACACCACTAAAGGGTAGGTGGGGAACCAGGGGTGCTGCTGGCATCTTCTGGGTGGAGGCCAGGGGTGGACAGCCCCCACCTTACAGAACTGCCAGGCCTGAGTGTTGGGAGCCCCGTGGTGTAGAAGCCCTGCAGGAGGGCCTCTGGGGTCCTGGGAGTAAGCCCCGTTGCTATGTGTTAGGATTCTCGGTGAGCAGTCATAGGAGAGTTCTGATGACACCAGTTGGCACGTTGCCAGCGCAGTGGAGGATGGAAACCTGCCTGCTCAGGGCGGGCTTGCCCTGGACTCCTCAGAAGTGCGTGTGAGGGGCTGGCAGGCCTGAGGCCAGGCCCCACGTGGGCAGGCACACTGCTGCTGTTCAGGTGCATGTGTGTGGCTCACACGTGATGCTGTGGGATGCGTGTAGGTGCAGAATGGTTCTGTGGTGAAGCAGGTAGGTGCCTCCGTTGTCTCATGTGGTTGCTTTTGGGGACAGCAGCAGCTGTGACCTAACTTCTCAGAAGGCCCTGCCTCAACAGCAGCATCAACCCTGAGATCTCTGGGCTTCTCACCCTCAGCCTCCTACCTGCATCTCCCCACTTCCTCCCGCCCACGCTAACCCCTGTTCCACTCTGTGTCTTGAGCTCTTTAAATTCCACATAAAGGCAAGCTCATGCAGCCTTTGTCTGTCTGTCTCTCTGGCTTACTTCATGTGGTGCCCTGTTCTCCACGTCTGCCCTTGTTGTGGCAAATGGCAGGATCACTGTCCCTATCCCACCAAGCAGCCTGTCCTCTGGGGCAGGAGTGGACCTGGGCCCCAGGCTGCTTTCATGCTGGTGCCCTCAGAGGGGCATCTGCTGGTGGCAGCCACACCCTGGGCACAGCTTCTCTCACGCCCTCCCTCCGTGTCCTCTCTTGGCCGTAGGTCTCCTGAGAGCAGGGACCAGTCCATCACCTTATCTCTGCGTCCTTACAGAGCACAGAGCACGGCACAGACCTCGTGGAACTTAGACCAGTCCCTGTGTGAGTCAGCGGGGCACTGAGTGGCGGTGTGATGGGGGAACTTCAGAGTGTCCTCACAGTCGCAGGTCTTCTTGGTCTCCCTCCTCAGCCTCTTCGGGGTGGCTTTCCCAGGGCAGGGCTCATGGGCGCTTCCCTCCTGCTCTTGGGACCTTAGCTCTCTGGGTAGCCATGGCCTACCCTTCCACGTGGCCTTCCTCTGGCTGAGCAGACTTGCTGTGAGTCCCCTCCCTCCTGCCCTCTGGGCTGGCTCTGCAGCTGGGCAGCCGTGGTACTGATGAACAGAGAAACCTAGGTGGATGCAATTGGGGTCTCCAGGCAGGTGCCCTCTCTTCCCATCTTCCTTTATTCCTATTTGGAAGGGGGAGCAGAGAGGTCGGCCTCAGGTTGATGCTGGAGGAGCCCAAGAAGGCAGGGTTTGGGGACACTCAGACATGGCGGAGCCGCCTGGTCTGTGGCGTAGCCCAGGACCTTCGAGGTCAGGTGTCTGGTGTGCAGCCAGCACAGCCCCTGGCTGACACCTCAGCTCTTGGCCCCTCAAGGCAGCCCGGGTTTCCTGCTGTCCCTGCCTTGTTAACCTGGAGGCTGCAGGTGTTGAAGACTCCTGCATGTCCTCCTCTGCCTCCCTCCTGCCCTCTTGCCTGTGTGGTCCCACCCCCAGCCCTGCCAGAGCTGCAGCCAGAAGCCTTCTCTCACTGGGAGCTGCCCCCCAGGACCGCCCTGTGCTGCCCTGTGATACTGGAGCTGTCCCCGCTCACCTTCCCAGACGGCCCGTCCCAGCCCAGCACCGCTTTGTTCTCTCTCAGCTTGTCCTGGCCTGCCTGTTACTCAGCCACACCCCCCTGATCTTCCCTAGACGCAGGGGTGCACAGTCAGGGTGTGAGGTGGACATGGAGTGGACGGCACGGGCCAAGCGCTCAGTCCTGCTGCTCTCCCAGGTGTCTGTTGCCAGGCTGAGTGCCCCCACAGTACAGGGGGCAGGTGTTCTGGGACTTGGTGGGGCCGTGTGCAGGGGAGTCCCTCCCAGCAGAGGCTCTGCCCGCCGCTCCTATGCAAGCGCCATCCAGTCCTGTTGTTCCTGCTCGTCAGTGTTCATCGTTAACTTGTGAAAGGTCGGTGGTCCACAGAGACGCGTGCCGTGTGCTCACCGGGGCCACGAGGGGCCGTTTCCTCATCAGATCTGCAGGCTCCTGAAGACCCTGGTGTGTCTGTGGGTGGAGTAGACAAGACTTCCCTGCACAAAAGTGGCTGGTGCAGCCGCGACATGGGGGCTGTCACCCTGGTGGCCCGAGGAGAGGGTCAGAGTGATGTGCTGGAGCCCAGCACTTAGAGGGAGGAGAGCAGGAGGACCAGCCCACTGTCGCTGCCAGCAGAAGCCCTGGGGCAGCACCTGCAGCCTGAAACTGAGAATTTACTCAGTGAATAAGTGTGGACACCCAGTCCCTGCCTGTCAGCAGGGGACCACAGCAGTGTGCACAGCAAAGACCCCACTGCAGGAACAGGCATGGGGGGCAGAGACAGATCCTATCATGAAGTGGGGAACAAGTGTCTCCTAGGAGCATTAGGAAGACAGTAAACCTGGGGCAGCCATGTTCCTGTTAGTCCAGCCCAGGCACTTTCCTGTTATGAAAATTAACTGAGTTGACTTCTGCTGTTAATTGAATTGACAGGAAGATGGATAGGGCTGTGTGCACGCATGGCCTTGGCCAAGGGGTGGCTTTGGAGTGCGGACATGTGTGTGACAGTTCCTGCCCCAGCTGGCCCCGTGATGTAGTCCGCGTCGGGCGGCCGTGCAAGCCCTCTGCAGGTAGGGCCCATCGTTCTCTGTTGGCCAGCGCTTTGGAAGCCCAGGAGGCTTTGCAGAAGAGGGTGGGCCATCTCTGCTGCCCAGCAGGCTGGACTTGCTGGTGTCCAGCGCTTTTTTCTCTTTAGATGTATGTTTTCCAGCTCAGCAGACACGTGGTCCTTTCTTAATGAAGCTTCTTCTGAAATCCAGGAACTCGGTTCCTGCTTCTCCACTCCTGAGATTGCTGTCCCTGACATTCTGGAGGTGCTCCAGGGTTCCGAAAGGCATTTTGTTTGGGTGATTTTTGTATCTCCTGATAGCGTGGCATCAGTGATAGCTTAAGGATTCTCCCCCCAAATGAAAACGTTTTAATTTTCTAGGACTGAAGATAGGAACGAATGGGATTCAGTAGTAGCATTGAGAGGAAAAGGTGAGGTGTGCTCCCCGCTCCTCGTACCCCTGTGTGCCCGCTGTGAACCAGCGTCCTGATCATAGTCCTCGGCTCAGAAGCTCAGCTCTATGTGCGCTGGCTGTGGGTCAGGTCCCCACGCTTGGCTGCACTGTACCAGCTAACCACAGGTCACGCTGTCAGATGCCATGCCTTGGATGTTCTCAGTGCTCATGGGAGAATTTGGTAGATTCTTCAGCAGAGGGGTCCTATTAGGTCTTGTGCGCTGTATTTCAAAACTACTCAAACAGAATGACAGTTTAGAATTGGTAACTCTTGCTTCTTAGTTAGACTTGGAGTTGAGATTGTTTTTAGTGAGGAAAAATAAAAAGGAATACTTGAGTGTTCGTTTAGTTTCAGATTAAAAGATTTTTCCCCAAAAGAAAATGGCAAAACCCTAATGGGGAAAATAGAGTTATGAGACATACTTTGAGTGTATTTACTCTTTATTGGGTCTGATGGTTAATTTGAATTGTCAACTTGATTGGATCAAGAGATGCCAGGGATTAAGTGGCTTCTGGGTGTGTCATTGAGGGTGTGTCTAGGAATGATTGGCATGTGGAATAGCCAACTGAAATGGAGACTCTTCCTGAGTGTGGGCAGTACTGACCAATAGGATGATGGCTTGGATGGAACAAAAGTTGGGAGAAGGGAGCAGCAGCAGCAGATGCAAGCTTCATTCTTCCTGAAGGGGCTCTTCATTGCTGCTGCGATCATCTGAGGGTATCAGACTCTCACTTCTTCACTTGTCCAAAGTGGACTCTGTCAGTGATTCTCCAGAAGGCTTGGGTCTCAGGCCAGGGCAGCACCATTGATCCCTCTTGGGGCTTCAGCCTCTTGGACTGCGCAGCTACTGGTTCCTCCATCTCTCTAGCTGCAGATGGCCATGTGGACAATCCAGCTTCTGGTCCCATAAGCCAACCTAATAAGTCCCCTTTTATAACCATACTTCCTGCTGATTCTGTTCCCCTGGAGAGACCTGACTAATACAGACCTTGGTACGGGACTGGCTCTGGAGAAGCAGAGTTGTAAGGATGGTTTTCCTTAGTTGGTTCTGTGGGTTCTGGAGTTGGTTGTTTAAATTGTTCAGACCTAAAGTTACTAAAGTCTTTCCTCCTGGTACCATGGAGAGCGCTGATAATCCATGGTGTAAACTGTTGAAAGAGATTTGTAAAGTAAATGCATTGGATGCTCCCAATTTGCCACTTGTAAAAAGTGAGGCATTTAGTGACTATATGTCATACCTTTGAACAGTTCTGGAAAACTAAGAGATATGATGACGTTGTTTGGCGCTCCTGGCTTCCCTGGACAAAGTCACAAAGGAGAACCATGAGCTCAACAAGTCAGTTTCTCAGCTGAAGTCGCGCACGACTGATCTGAAAGCTGCTCGGTGTGTTCTGAAGGAGACTCTCCCCTCTTGTCGTCACAGGGCTAAGGTTGCTGAAAACCAGACACAGACTCTAATCCTGCAATTGGTGAATTAAAACAGAACTTTAACTCTCAGCCTCAGGAGGTGTCTTTGGTCAAAGTGAGGGCGCTGCTTTGGAAAGAAGGGATCCTGCAAATTGGGATGGTGACGTGCGGGAGGAGCCTGAAGGCGCCGGTCATTGAACTCCCTATTCTGATGAGTTTATTTGACCAGAAGTTGTTGAGTCTCCACCCTTAGCCAGGACAGTCACTCCTACCCCACCCTCTGTGGCACTGGCTTCTCCACCTTCCCTGGAGGGAACTAATCCTGCTTTGCTTGTGGAAACAGTAAAAACCTTCCTTGATCCAGTTGCTCAGCAGGAGAATGCTGCTGCTTCTCAGGAACCAGCCTCACCACCCCTTTTGCCTGAGGCCTATAACTAGAGCCCAGTCTAAGTAGCCCCTAGAGGTGAGGTACTGAGTGTGACCAGCAGGAGCTCCGCTCCACTCCAAGAAACTTCTTGAGTTTTCTAATTCATACAAGCAGAGGTCGGGTGAACGTGTGGGAATGGATTTTAAGGATGTGGGATAATAGCGGAAGGATCATCAACTTGGATCAAACTGAGTTTATTGCTATTGGCCCATTAAGCAGAGATTCTAGGTTTAATGTACTAGCCCACAGTGCTAAAAAGGGTACTAATAGTTTGGCTGGTTGGCTGAATTATGGGTCCAAAGATGGCCCACTGTAAATGAGCCGGAAATCCATGACATTCTTTGGTTTATTGTTGATGAGGGAATTCAGAGTCTCAGAGAGATCAGAATGCTGGAGTAGGTCTGTCCCGTGCAACCTTCTCCTCCATTCTTGGGGTGTCTGCGCTTCACCAGAACTGTAAGAAACAAATTCGGGAGGGGAGCCCCAGCATCCCTGAAGGGCTCTGTCATTGCTCTTTGCGTGCCAGGCCTTACTGTGGGAGCTGCTGTCAGTCAATGGGAAGACTTCAATGCAATAGGCATGATTGATCTCGGGGAGGAAGAGGCCAAGTGGCAGCCCTCACTTGCCAAAGACAGCATGGTCATAGTTACCATAATGGATAACAAAGGGGAAGAAATGGACACAATATCCTGACTTCTGTAGATCTCTGGCATTGACTACTTAATCAAGAAGCCAAATAGATGAAAACCCACCACATTCTTACTTGACGTATATAAGCAGAAAAACTCCAGGGCAAACGTCCAACAGTCTGCCCCAGATCATAAGAGCAGAGAATCACGACCTCTCAACCACTTCCCCAATTTGAGTCAATCTACTGATCCAGAACCCCGTGAATGAAGGGAAGGCGAGGTCCTCTTGAGGAAGGACCTTGGTACAGTACCACAAATCTTTCCTGTTAATGTGTCTCCCATCCTTCCCTAAAGGGACCTAAGGCCTTTTACCAGGAAGACTGTGCACTGGGGAAAAGGCAGTGATCAGACCTTTCGGGGACTACTAGACGCAGGCTCTGAATTGACATTGATTCCTGGAGATCCGAAACGTCCTTGTGGCCCTCCAGTAAAAGTGGAGGCTTATGGAGGTCAGGTGATCAATGGAGTTTTGGCCAAGGTCCGACTCACAGTGGGTCCAGGGGACCCCCAAACTCATCCGGTGGTTATTTCCCCAGTCCAGGAATGTATAATAGGGAAAGACGTGCTTAGCCCTTGGCAAACTCCCACACTGGTTCTCTAACCTGTGGAGTGAGGGTTGTTATCTTGGGCAAGGCTAAATGGAGCCTCTGGAGTTGCCTATACCTGGGGAAATAGTGGATCAAAAGCAATATCCCATCCCAGGGATTGCAGAGCTTAGTGCCACCACCAAGGACTTGAAGGGTGTAGGGGTGGTGATTCCCACAACACCCCACTTAACTCGTATCTTTGGCCTGTGCAGAAGACAGATGGATCTTGGAGAAAAACAGTTGATTGTCATAAACTTAATCAGGTGGTGACCCCAACTGCAGCTGCTGTACCAGATATGGTTTCTTTGCTTGAGCAGATAATGCATCACCTGGTACCTGGTATGCGGCTACTGATTTGGCACATACCTTTTTCTGCATCAAGGTGCATAAGGACCACCAGAGACAATTCCCCTTCAGCTGGCCAGGCCAGCAGCCCTTCACAGTCCCTCCTCAGGCTGTTCCCAGCACTATGTCACAGCTTAGTTTGCAGAGACCTTGAGCGTCTTTCTCTTCCACAAGGGATTACACTGTCCATTATACCAATGACATTGTGTTGATTGGGCCAACTGAGCAGGAGGTAGCAACCCCTTTGAACTTGCTAGTGAAACATTTGTGTATCAGAGGGTAAGAAACTATTCCCACTAAAATTCAAGGCCTTTGAGTAAAGTTTATAGCAGTCCAGTGATATGGGGCTGTCGAGATATTCCTTCCAGGTGAAGGAGAAGTTGTGGCATCTGGCCCCTCCTACAAAGAAAGAAGCACCAGGCCTGGGGGGCCTGTTTGAATTTCGGAGTCAGCACATTCTTCACTTGAGTGTGTCACTTAGGCCCATCAAGCGAGTGACTGGCAAAGCTTCTTGCTTTGAGTGGGGTCCAGAACAGAAGGCTCTGCAGCAGGTCCAGGCTGCTGGGCAGGCTGCTCTGCCACTTGGGCATGTGACCCAGCAGACCCAATGGTCCTTGAGGTGTCAGTGGCAGATAGGGATGCTGTCTGAAGCCTTTGGCAGGCCCCCATTAATGAATCACCGAGGAGGCCATTGGGTTTTGGAGCAAGGCCCTGCCATCATCTGCAGACAGCTACTCTCCCTTTGAGAAACAGCACTTGGCCTTCTACTGGGCCTTAGTGGGAACTGAACGCCTGACCTTGGGCCAGCAGGTTACTATGTGACCTGAGCTGCCCATTATGAGCTGGGTGGTATCAGACCCACCAAGCCATGAAGTCGGACATGTGCAGCAGTACTCCATCACCAAGTGGAGGTGGTACCTACGCCATTGAGCACAGGAGGGACCTGAAGGCACAAGTAGGCTGCATGAAGAAGTAGCCAACTGTCCATGGCTCCTGCTCCTGCTGCAGTACCTTCTGTCCCTCAGAATGAACCTGTGTCTTCGTGGGATGAACCTTATGCTCAATTGACAGAGGAAGGGAAGACTGGGGCTTGGTTCCAGGATGGTTCTGCATAATACCCAGGTACCACCCAGTAGTGGACAGCTGTGGCACTGCTGCCCCTTTCTGGAACAGCCCAGAAGGACACTGGTGAAAGGAAACCTTCAAAGTGGGCAGAACTTCAGGCAGATGTGGTAGCATCTGGCTGGGCATTTTACCTGGAAGGAAAATGGCCAGATGTGTGATTAAACACTAGCTCATGGGCCACAGCCAAGGGGTTGGCTAGCTGGTCAGGGAAGTGGAAAGAACATAATTGGAGAATTGGTGACAAGGACATTTGAGGAAGAAGTATGTGGGTAGACCTGTCTGAACGGGCAAAGGATGTGAAGATATTTGGGTCTCATGTGAATGTCCACCAAATGTGATGTCAGCAAAGGAGGATTTTAATAATCAGGTAGATGGTATGACCCAAACTGTGGACAGCAGTCCACCTCTTTCCCCAGCCACCCCTGCAATGAACAGTGGTCATGGTTGCAGGGATGGCGGTTATGCATGTGCTCAGCAGCATGGACGTCCACTCACCAAGGCTAATTTGGCTACAGCCACAGCCCGTTTGCCAGCAGCAGAGACCAACGCTAAGCCCCCTAGTGGCATGATTCCCCTGGGAAATCAGCCAGCAACCAGAGGCAGGTTGAATATAGTGGGCTGCTTCCATCCCAGAAGGGGCAGCGGTTTGTCCTTACCAAAATAACACTTATTCTGGCTATGGATTTGCCTTCCCTGCACGTAGTGCTTCAGCCCAAACTACCATCCATGGGCTTTCAGAATGCCTTATCCATTGCCATGGGATTCCACGCAGCATTGCTTCAAACCGAGGAACTCACTTCATGGCCAAAGAAGTGTGGCAGTGGGGTCAGGCTCATGGGATTCACTGTCTTACCGTGTTCTGCTCCATCCTGAAGCAGCTGGTTTGGTAGAACATTGGAATAGACTCTTGAAGATGCCGTTACAGTGCCAGCTAGGTGGCGATACAGTGCAGGGCAGGGACAAAGAACTTCAGAAGGCTGTCTATACTCTGAATCAGCATCCACTCTATGGTACTGTCTCTCCTATTGGTAGAATTCATGGGTCCAGGAATGAATTTATGGATGGAGATGGAAATGGTACCTCTCACCATCACCCCTAGGGACCCACTAGAAAAGTTTGAGCTTCCTGTCCCTGCAACATTATACTCTGCAGCCTGGAAGTCTTAGTTCCAGAAGGAGGAATGCTTCTGCCTGGAGATGCAACAGTGATTTCATTAAACTGGAAGTTAAGCTCCCCTCCCCTGCACATACATGAACTGAGTCAGCAAGTTAAGGAGGGAGTCACCGTGCTGGTGGGATGACTGATCCAGAGTCCCAAGGGGACATTGTCTGTCACTCCACAATGGAGGTAAAGAAGCACACTCCTGGAGTGCAGGAGATCCCTTAGGGCGTCTCCTGGTACTGTTGTTAAGTACTTGGGAAACCACAGGGACCCAATCCAGGCAAGGTGACAAAAGTCTCAGACCCTTCGGGAATGAAGGTGTGGGTCCCACCTTCAGGGAAAGAGCCAAGACCTGCTGAAATACTTGCTGAAGGTTGAGGGAATACACAGCGGGTGGTAGAAGTTAGTCATAAATACCAGCTGTGGCCACGTGGACAGTTACAGAAATGAGGATTGTAATTGCCACTGATGACTCTTCCCTGTTCCATTAACAATATGTTCAGGTGTACTTACACATACATTAAGAGGAAATGTTGTTACTCTCCTGTTATTCATCATGTAATGTAATAGTGTAATGACTTAACATCAGTAATGTTTGTGTTTTTTCTATTCTGGAGAAAGAACTAGTGTATTCAGTTATAGGAAGGATAATTATGTTAGTCAGAATTATCACCTGGCTATTGTGTTTACTTGGAGATTAAGTATGATATAAAGAATCATACTTGGATATCAGATTGAAAAGGGGTGGACTTGTAACAGTTAATTTGAATTGCCAATTTGATTGGATTAAGAGATGCCAGGAGTTGAGAGGATTATGAATGTGTCTTTAAGGTTGTGTCTAGGAATGACTGGCATGTGGAATAGCCAACTGAAATGGAGACCCTCCCTAAGCTTGGGCAGCATCAACCTATAGGATGGTAGCTTGGATGGAATAAAAATTGGAAGAACAAGGAAGCAGCAGCAGATGCAAGCTCAGTTCTTCTTGAATGTTTTCTTTTGTTTTTAATAGTTTTTAGTTGTTGATGTACCTTTGTTTTCTATTTATTTATATGTGGTGTTGAGGATCGAACCCAGTACCTCACACATGCTAGGCAATGCTCTGTCACTGAGCCCCAGCCCGAATGGGTTCTTACTGCTTCTGTGATCATCTGAGGATATCGAACTCTTCCAAAGCGAACTCTGACAGTGGTCCCCAGAAGCCTTCCCTCTCAGGCTAGGGCAGCACCGTGAATCCTCTTGTTCTGGAGCTTCAGCCTCTTGGACTGTGCAGCTACTGGTTCTCCCATCCTGCAGACGGCCATGTGGACTGTCCATCTCTGGTCACATAAATCAACCTAATAAGTCCCCTTTTATAATCATACTTAGGTGATGGTGAGATTACAATCAATCACTGAGTTGATATTAAAGCAGGAGATGGAAACTTTATTCACCAGTCCGTGGTCTGGATCCACCTTGGTGGGCCAAGGGGCAGGCTCCAAGTCTATACCCTTCCACCAGCTCCCAGGGTTAGAGCACACCTTTATAGTCCAAACCATATTAATCATAAGTGGCTGTTGCTGTGATTCAAAATCATAAACAAACATCACAAGATCTAAAATCATAAGCAGAAGGGGAAGTATGCTGAGAGCCACAACCAAGTCAAGATGGCGCCTGGCACTTTGCTGTAAGGAGTGGTTTGAAAAGTAACGCCAGCGAGCCATTAAGATGATGGAGATTCCTTAATGACTGACTGCTGTATCTAATGATGTTAATTAAGTTAAGCTGTGTATAATTATTAAGATGATGAGGATTCCTTAATGACTGATTGCTGTAACTGGATGATGCTAAATTGAAACAAGCTGTGTATTCAGTTATGTATAAATACCTCAACCGTCTTGCAATAAAGCGGCTCCCGCTGTATCAACCTTCACAAGTTGCTTGTCACCCACTGGTTGTGCACAAGTTAAAGAATGATTACTAACATCTAGATAATCGTTCTCTGACAGGGTCTCACTAAGTTGCTGAGACTGGCCTCAAACTTGTGATCCTCCAGTCTGGCTGGGCACAAAATAACCAGGAGGTCATGAGCCACTTGTAGGTTCAAACAGGAACTACTTTATTCGAGACCTCCACGGGAACTCCGCGAGAACTCAAAAGTAATGGGCACCCAAGGTAGCAGGAGCCGCCCTATTGCCGGACAGCAGAGGTCCATATGCACAACTGAATACACAGCCTGCCCCAATCCAGCATCATCCAGTTACAGCAATCAGCCATCATCCCAATAATTATACACAGCTTAACTTAACCATCATCATCCTAATGGCTCGCTGGCGCTACCCCTCAATCACTCCTTCTGGCAAAATGCCAGGTGCCATCTTGACTTGGTTGTGGCTCTCAACACTCCTGCCTCAACATCCTGGGTCCCTGAGATAATAGGTATATGCTACCACATATGCCTGAAAGGTCACAAATAAAAATAAAAAGGTCTGGGGATGTAGTAAGACCCTGTCTCAAGATGGAAAATGGGGGACAGGAGGCTGGGGCTCAGTGGTAGAGTACCCTGAGCTCAAGCCCAAGTACTGAGGTAAAAAGAGTAAACATTTTGGAATAATCGTAAATTCATGAGATACCTCGGGGTGCCTCCGTGCCTTTCCTAGTCCCCGACAGTGGTGCCTATGAGGCTCCCGTCATAGCTGGGAGGCTACATAGGCACAAGACAGGGAACATCTTCATCACTGAAGCCCCCGACACCCTGATGTGTCCCCACCCTCCAGCACCAGACACCCCCCACGTGTTCCTACCCTGCAGCCCTAGACTCCCCAACGTGTCCCCACCCCGCAGTCCTAGACACCCTGATGCGTCCCCACCCCCAGCCCAGACGCCCTGACACATCCCCTTCCCATGCGTCCCCACCCCTCAGCCCCAGACACCCCATCACACCCCCACCCCTCAGCGCCAGTTGGCCCGTCGCGCCCCCACCCCTCAGCCCCAGACCCCCCGATGCGCCCCCACCCCTCAGCCCCAGCTGCTCCGACACATCCCCCCCATGCATCCCCAGCCCCAGACATCCCGATGCATCCCTAGCCCCCCATGCATCTCCATGCATCCCCAGACACCCCAACACGTCCCCACCCCCCAGCCCCAGACACCCCGACGCATTCCCCCCATGCATCCCTCCCCAGCCCCAGACGCCCTGTCCTCCCCAGCCTCAGACACCTGACGCATCCCCACCCCCCAGCCCCAGGCATCTCGATGTGTCCCCCCCAGCCTCAGCCTCCCTGATATGTCCCCAGCCTCAGACACCCTGATGTGTCCCCCTCCCCAGCCCCAGAAGCCCCGACATGTCCCTCCCACGTGTCCCCCCCCCAGCCCCAGACGCCCCCACGGGTCCTCTCTACGGGGCTGTCATTCTGGAGCTCAGGAATCATGGCCTGCAGCCCTGCTGTCACTACCGACTCCCTCTACCTAGGCCCAGGTGGCACTTTCCCCAGTTTGTCCCCTCACTGCCAGCCCAGTTCGGCTTACACACCCTGTGCCCGCTGTGCCCTCTCCTGCAGCAATGCCCAGTGAGTGCGACTCTCTGAAGCCCAGGAGTGACAGTTCAAGGACCCCCCTGCAATGGTACAGCAGTGCGCAGAGCAGGATGCGGAGACCCAGCCTGCTGCTGAGAGACGTCATCAAGTGAGTGCCCGCCCAGGGCCGGCCAAGGTGTCCAGAGGGGAAATGGGGCAAATAGGAGAGGCCTCGGGCACTCAGCATGCAGGACTCTGGGGGCCAGGGAGAGGGACACCCACGTCCCAAGGCTTGAAACTCAGAAGACAGCACAGGGACTCCACAGGTCCCCCAGCCTGCTCCCCATGTCCCCTCCACCCTTCAGGACCACCGTGCTGCAGGGTTCTTGTGAGTGCGTGTGTGTCTGTGTGTGTTTTCTCCTGTGTGTCTGTGCTCTCCCCTGTGTGTCTGTGTGTCCTGTCCTGTTCCCACACAGCAGTGGCAGGATCCTGGTCATTCATGGTCTTTAGTCTCAGGGAAGAATTCAGATCTGTGTCCAGGTGTCCACAGGGAGCCTGAAATGAGAGAGAGGACCCTGACTGCCCAGTAGGCTGGGCAGCTGCGGGTAGGGCACTTGCCCATGTGCTTGGGGCTGGCTCCACTCCCAGCACCAAGAACCAGACCAAAACCTGCCTGCCACGCCTCCCGCCTGCGCCCAGCTCTGCCACTGTGGCACCTGCAGAGGGCGCGTGCTGGGTGCTTTGCTCTAAGCTGCCCCTCACCTGGCGCAGGGACCATTCCCCGTGGCCCGGCTCCCTCCTTCCCTGGCAGACGTGGGTCATGGAAAGCTGTGGTACTTAAACCTTAAACCCGTGTGGGTGGTCTTACCTTTAGTTCATCAGGGCCCTGGGGAGCTCGTGAAAAATGAGACCCCTAGAACCTAGACCCAGCTCTTCCTCCAGACCTCTGTGAGTGTGCACGTGTGTGTGGACATGACAGTGTGGATGCTCACATCTCTGAAAACAGTTTTTGGGTGGTCCTAGGGAGATATCCAGTGCTGTCTCCCTGCAGTCAGCCTCATTTCCTGGTAGAACTTTCTAGAAGTATTATGAGTAGATTGTTTCTTTCGTGTTCCTGTTTTTGGAAGGACTGACAGTATTTTAAAGAAGCCAAACCCAGAAGCTTAGATTCTGTGGCCCTGACCCAGAGCGTGCTTCTGTCCAGTCTCTGATCTGCACTGTGGCCTAGGTTTTATCAAGGTCCTTGGACAGCCGGGTGACTAGCTGGCTTTGAGGGAAGTGGCTCCTTCCACGAGCTGCGTGGGGGTCGGCGTCACTGCCTACCTGGTTCTTCCAGGTGCTCCCTGCTGGTGTTGGGAGTGTGGCTCCTTTACATCCTCAAGTTGAGCTACACCTCGGAGGAGTGCGGCGGCCGGAAGATGCAGTACGTGGACCCTGAACGCATGAAGGTGAGCTGCCATCCCCGGGTGATGGACATTGGATGCAGGAATCCACCCAGATGCCTCCCCACAGGCCCCGCTGCCTGCAAGCTGCCCAGCTGCCCCTCACCGCAGCCGCAGGGTGGGGGTGGGGGTGGGGGGTCCACTAGTGTGCCAGCGCGGGGGCTGCTAGTGTGGTACTGCCCACCCGTTCTGAGCAGAGGGGAGCACGCGCCAGGGTAGCTCTCGTCCCTCCGGTGGTCTCTTCCATTCTCACGAGGTCCTGTGTTGAGTTCTCTCTCCATCCACTTTTCTAGCAGGTAATGGATTGACGGTTCAGCAGAGATCCCGCTGGCCATGGACGAGGTTGGATTAGCAGGCCTGGGGCCTGCCTGTGGGAAGAGGTGCCTCACTAGGGGGCACGTTAGGGATGGTGGCTGACACACTGGGCTGTGTGGCTCTCTCCTGAGACTATCACTGCCTTCTGCTGGGGAGGCCAGACCTGGAGGGCTGAGCTACTTGCTCAGGCCTCATTAGTCAGTGCTCACTGTGTGCTGGACCTGCCCTGCAGTGGTCAGTGGTGCTAACTCACTCATCTATGTGCCATGTGGAGCAAGTGTGTGACCTTGCCCCTCACAGCCCACTACAGTTGATTATGGCCCTCTGCTTCCTGGGTTCACAGTGAGCCACAGCACCAGCACCCATGCCCTGTCTCCCCTCCCTGGAATGTCTGGGAGGTGAGAAAGTGATGTGACCAACTGTGACCAAGGCAACATTACTGGTCTCAAGGCTCTGGAACGTCCCCCCACCATGTCTGCCAGATGTGGTTTCCTTAAGAGTTGGTGGTGGTAAACTGTAAGTGGTAGGACTCATTCCCTTGATGAAAATAAAGGTAATTTATAGGGTCTCGCCCCTGTGGCCGCAGTTAGGCTGGGGACATTGCTTCACACATGTCAGTGTATGATCCCTCACAGTCAGTCCTCAGCTCGGCCCCCGGCCCAGGCAACTGGCCAAGTTTTCACTGTAGTATTCTTTCTGTGACTTGGTCATTTAGATTGTGTTGCTTTAAACCTGGTGACATTGCAGAAGGCGCATAGTGTGGGCTCATGACTCAGGAGCTCCAGCCCTCCCTGTGTCAGGCTCTGGGCAGGTGCATGGGGCATCTCCCCTCGAGTTTCCAGACGGGGAGAAGGAAGTGGTCCAAGGCAACCGAGGCCCCAGGTCACGGTGCCCGGCAGGTGGGCTCCCTCCAGTGGTTGCCTTCCTCTTGAGCGCTGTGCCCTCTCCTGAGTGCTTTTTTGAAGCGATGACCGTAACAGAATCTCGCCTCTTACTAACAAACATGCCCCGTGCCTATGCTCCTGAGATGGACGATCCTGAACGTCGCGGAGTGGAGTGAAGTGGAGGCCAGGACCTTCACCCTGGTTCTCCGTGGCAGACTGCCACGGCGTTGACCTCACAACTGTAGGTGCCAGGTGTCGGTTTAGTTTTAGTTGTGAACATCCTGAAAGACGCTGAGGATGGGAAGGACAGGCATCATGTGTCCTGCATGAGCGTCCCATTCCCTGGCCGCTGCCCAGGCCCCGCACCATCTCCTCCCGGGGTGCCCCTTGCTGGCTGCACTGGCTTCCAGCTCTGGAGCCATCAACGGCAGAGCTCGCGCAGGGTGCCTCTCCCAGGCGTTCTCCTCGGAGCTTTGGGCTCAGGCAGCAGTGAAGGGGAGCCCGGGTGGAGCTCAGGAAGGAGGCCCTGACCTGTCCCTTCCCTGCTCCTTACACGTTTGAGTTGAAGTGGATGAAGGGAACGGCACCGGCTGTCCCGGCTTCCGTGGCATTTAGAAGGCACATTGGCTCAGACTGACTTCCTGCACCAGCCTGCTCCAGGCCCATGAGGGCAGCAGCCAGAGGTGACTGCTGGGCTTTGCACTCCGCTCAAAGCCTAGAAAATGTGGCTTGGAGCCTGATGTTGAACTCTTGGCCAGAATGGAAAAGGAATGAAGTCTTACCCCTTCCAATGAAACTCCTAGAGAAGGCTCTCAGCCCCAGAGCTGTGCCCCTCCCTAGACTGCAACCTCACTTTCCACCACAGGCAGGGGAAGCTTCCCAGGTCTCTCACGGTGCTTCCCAGATATTCCCTCCACCCAAGGAGATGTGCAAAGCCAGATGCCTGAGATGTCACTGTGATGGGAGGTTTGAGCCTTTGTTTTCTAAAAATCACTGTTTACAACCTTCAGACCTGGAGTCTAGGGATAAGTGAATACAGTATGGGGGGGTGTATACAGTAGGGGTGGGTGTAAACAGTATGGTGGGGTGTATACAGTAGGTGAGTATATACAGTATGGTGGGGTGTATATAGTAGGGGTGGGTGTAAATAGTATGGTGGGGTGTATACAGTAGGTGAGTATATACAGTATGGTGGGGTGTATACAGTGGGGGTGGGTGTAAACAGTATGGTGGGGTGTATACAGTAGGGGTGGGTGTAAACAGTATGGTGGGGTGTATACAGTACTTGAGTATATTCAGTATGGTGGGGTGTATACAGTAGAGGTGAGTGTATACAGTATGGTAGGGTGTATATAGTAGGGGTGGGTGTAAACAGTATGGTGGGGTGTATACAGTAGGTGAGTATATACAGTATGGTGGGATATATACAGTAGGGGTGAGTGTAAACAGTATGGTGGGTGTATACAGTAGAGGTGAGCGTAAACAGTAAGGTGGGGTATATACTGTGAGTGTATACAGTAGGGGTGAGTGTATAAAGTATGGTGGGTGTATACAGTATGGTGGGGTGTATACAGTAGGGTGGGGTGTATAAAGTAGGGTGAGTGTATACAGTAGGGGTGAGTGTATACAGGAGGGGTGAGTGTATACAGTATGGTGGGGTGTATATAGTAGGGTGAGTGTATACAGTAGGGGTGAGTGTATACAGTATGGTGGGGTGTATACAGTATGGTGGGGTGTATACAGTATGGTGGAGTGTATACAGTATGGTGGGGTGTATACAGTAGGGTGAGTGCATACAGTAGGGTGGGGTGTATACAGTATGGTGGGGTGTATACAGTATGGTGGGTGTATACAGTAGGGTAAGTGTGTACAGTATGGTGGGGTGTATACAGTATGGTGGGTGTATACAGTAGGGTGAGTGTAGACAGTATGGTGGGTTATATACAGTAAGGTGAGTGTGTACAGTATGGTGGGGTATATACAGTAGGGGTGAGTGTATACAGTATGGGTGAGTATATATAGTATGGTGGGTGTATACAGTAGGGGTGAGTGTAAACAGTATGGTGGGGTGTATACAGTATGGTGAGTGTATACAGTAGGGGTGAGTGTATACAGTATGGTAGGTGCATACAGTAGGGTGAGTGTAGACAGTATGGTGGCCCCACTGCTGGTGTGGCTGTCCGGGTGCAAGGTCACGGTGTCCCCTCGTTGGCCTGATTCCTCTTGGAGCCACTGATCACGTGCAGACTGCTCTTCTCGGGGGCTGCCGTGTGCTGTTTCTGTGGGTTCCTGTCGCTCCAGGGGCTGCAAGTCAGCCCGGTCGGCACTCCGCACACACCTCTCTGGAGGCTGCCTTGCTCCATGGTCGGCTGGATCCGTTGCTCCGGGTCTCAGATGAGGCACAACCTGACAGAGTGGAGCACACTGCCTGCAGCCTGGTGGCTGGGAAGCAGAGAGAACAGAGGAGAAAGGCCAGGGACAAGATACACCTTCCAGGGCACGTCCCTAGTGACCCCCTTCTCCTGCCTGTGATCCACCACCCTCTGTGGGGCAGTCCCTTGTCAAGTCCAGAGCCCTTGGGATCCAGGCGCTACCTACCAGTCCCACTTCTGAATGGGCTGCAGGACAACAAGCCTGCAGCGGGGAGCTCTGGAGGTCACTGCAGACCAAGGCTGGGACAGAGCCCTGGAGGTCACTGCAGACCAAGGCTGGGACAGAGCCCTGGAGGTCACTGCAGACCAAGGCTGGGACAGAGCCCTGGAGGTCACTGCAGACCTAGGCTGGGACAGAGCTCTGGAGGTCAATGCAGACCTAGGCTGGAATAGAGCCCTGGAGGTCACTGCAGACCTAGGCTGGAACACTGGGGTAGCATTTAGAACTCGGCTGCTGTACGAGTCCTCATAAAACAACACTGGCGGAGTTGAAAAGACCTGGTAAATCCCTTATGTAACACCCTGGGGAGTACAGGAGCGCACACTTGCGCACACGTGCACATGGCAGTGCAGAAGGAGGTGCTCAGAGGAAGGCCGGGGTGGCAGAGAGATGGAGAAGGGCCCCTGGCTCAGCAGCTGCCCCTAGCTGACACGAACCACACAGGTGCTGCTAACAGGCCACTGTCCCTAACCATGTTTCAGGTCACTACCCCCCAGATTGTGCACAGCTTGTTACCCAACTGCTAAAGAAACCTTTTCCTTATCCTGCAGGATGGGAATCTACAAAATGAAACCTTTTAAAAATTGTGGTCAAATGAAAACTATGATTGGTTCCTCTTGGCCACTCTTACACCTGCAGTTTTGCACCTTAGCATGGTCACCTGGAGGCCAAGCAGCTCTCCAGATATGGGTCTTGCCAGAATAGCCCTCTGCAGCTGTGCCAGCTCCCTCTCCCCACAGGCACTGTCCATCTGTGGGTGACCAGATAGGTCATGGAGGGGTCACGTGAGCCAGCTTTCCCCGTGGGCTGCGACAGGTGCCCCTGTCCAGCACACCAGCCTGCTGGCATTCCTGGGTGCTTTCTTCCCCAGGTCCTCTTCAGCTAGACTGGCAGGAGGCAGAGCCCTTGCCGCCTCCAGGAGCAGTGAGATGGGCACCCTCGGACTGTCCCCCAGAGGGGTGGTGCTCCCAGTAGGGGCGGCTTCCACTCAGCCTGCGCTTGCCTTGCAGAGAGCCCAGAGACATGCCCAGCAGGTCCTGCAGAGGGAGTGCCGGCCGGCGTTTGCCAAGAGGGCGATGGTGCAGCTGTTCGAGGGCCGGTACAGCGCGGACCTGGCACCCTTCGTGCAGAAGGCCCCTGACGCCAGCGGGGCCGAGTACAAGTACGACCCTCCCTTCGGGTTCCGCAAGTTCTCCAGCAAAGTCCAGAGCCTCCTGGAGACGCTGCCCGAGCACGGCTTTCCCGGACACTGGGAAGCCAAGGCCTGCCGGCGATGCGTGGTCATCGGCAGCGGAGGGATACTGCACGGCCTGGGGCTGGGCCCTGCCCTGAACCAGTTCGACGTCGTGATAAGGTACCTGGCTTTCCAGAGCCTCTTGCTGGGGTTCAGCCCACTGCTGGGGACAGTGAGGGTGGAGCTCGGGTCCACGCCCCCGAGGGACTTCTCAGCACCCAGGCTGCAGGGGCAGCAGGCAGGGGCCACAGTCAAGGCGGGGGGGGGGCTGGAAGGATGAGCAGGTCCAGGGGAACAGAGGCCTGGGAGGTCAGAGCAAGGTGGGGACCCTGTCTTCAAGGCGGCGAGAGGCTGGTGAGGCCATGGGGCTGGCAAGCAGGACCCGCAGTGAGGAGCTGGCGTCAGGTTCTGCTCGGGTTAAAATTTGTTTTCCCATGGGGTAGCTCAGTGGTAGAGCACCTGCCTGTCCTCCCCAGCACCACAGAAAGAGCAAATGAACAAACCTGTTTTTCCAATTATACTAGTAAAATATGTTCATTATTAAAATTCAGAAGAAGAGGGGAGGAAATTGCAGCCGCTGCTCCCCACAGAGTTCCCACTGATCCTGAGTGACTCGTGGATTTGCAGGGTGCTTCTGAACTAGACACTAGGAGTGGTTTCTGAGGTCATTAAATTCCTGGCAGGTCTTCCAGGAAGGTGTTGTGAGGGCTCGGGGGTTCTTTGGGGGCACTTGGATGGTCTCAGTTTTCATTACTGTGGAGTGTCCTGCGTATCCTTGTCCCTGAGTCTCCATGTCCCTCTGCCATCATTTCCTTGGAGACCTTCCTTAAAGCAAGGTGGTGGGTTCCAAGACAGGTGGCTGTCCCCAGGTCCTGGGTCACTGCACTCAGCTGCCTGTCTCCATTTTACAGAGAAGCAGAGCCTGGGCCTGGGGGGCCACAGCCCACCTCAGTTTGCCTAGCAGCTGCACATGGGTGGGTTGAAGGCAGAGGAGAGGGACCTGCGCATGGAGGGCCGGGCTCAGGGTGTGGAGCCTGGGGACAGAGGGAGCTCTCCTGGGAGGTAGGGCAGCACTTCCTACAGTCTGGTGGTGACAGGGGCATCTAGATTTCCAATCGGGGGTCAAAGGCATTAGTGGAATCACTGTCAGAAATGGGGAAAGTGAAAAAATCTGTGGTTGGTGAGGGACAGTAATAAAATCTGGTTTGGACATTTGAATCCTGAAAGTGAAGATACGCCCACATAGTGCCCTGTGGTATGGGGCAAGTTTCTTAACTGCTCTGCACCTGTTTCTTATCAAGAAACGCTGCAAGAATGGCACAAAGAGCTTCCCCCCTCTGGTCCCCAAGTCTGGCCCATCATGAGTGGGAAGCACTGTTAGGTCCCAAATGCATTGGAGCCACCTGCCCTCCAGAGCGCCCTGGCCCAGCCATGTGGCCCCCTGGCCTGGCCAGTTTCCCCTTGTCCTGAGGCTGCCTGGAGCCGTGGCTTGCTGCCCAGCATCACAGCTGAGTATTGAACCACGTGTCCTTGGCCTGGGACGACATGCAGGCTTCTGCCGCCTGCATGTTCTTCTGCGCCACCGAGAAGTCAAGGGACTGAAGTTGGACTGTTGACAGGGACCTACCTGCATTGCCATTCTTTTCTGGACTCTTTGAGAGTTGCAGATAGGTTCCACCCACATCCCGCACGGGCAGTGGAAGTGGGGTTGCCCTCAGTGGAATGGGCTGGCTGGGAAGTAAGAGCTAGGAAAAATAGAACGGCGAGAGAACCACAGGGCACAGAAAATGTTTCCACAAAGCAGGGGCAGGACAGGCTACCCCACAGACGGGTCCAGCTTCTGGACTCTGCAAAACAGAGCCACGCTGCTTTATTTACATCAGGAAACATCAAAAGCCTTCCATAGAATGTTCCTCACCAAAAAAGGCTAAATGTGGGCTGTCCAGTTCCCAACAGGTTAACACCCATCTCCAGAGCTAACAAGAGTGGAGATAAAGGTCACATGCACTGGGCACTCTGTTGCTGCGGGAAAGCCATAGATAGTGCACAGTGCCAAACCTAAATCTCCCTGGCTACCACACTGAGAGAAGATCCTCCTGTAATCCCTGGTGGCTTCCTGCAGAGAGCAGCCCTCTGCCCCTAGGCAGTGCAGTGTGTTTGTCCTGAGAACAGGCCCCAGCGCTAATATAACGTACTCATTAGGAGACAGGCCTTACCTGAGCCCTCACTTACATTCCATCCATGGTCCCCAAATGAGCTTTATTTAAAACAGAGGAAAGAAAGGACCAGAGTGCTGCCAGCCCAGGACCTTGGCATGTGGTACTGTCATGTCAAGTGACGGGACAGCCCACGGGACAGCACATGAGGTCAGGAGTTCTGGAAGAGGAAGTGGCCGCAGGAAGGAGGGGAAAGGTTAAATGCAGGTGTGTTCAACACACAGGAAGAAGCAAAGGCATGTTTCTTGAGATTTCAGAACAGCGTAGCTGCTTGTGGCGCTGCTTCTGCGGGGTTCGTAGAACCTCCTGGAAATAGTGCCCTGGTGAAGGCTTTGGTGACATGCCAGGAGCCCCACCTGAGCCCCGCCTCCTCGGCCGCTGCACGTGGGTTTGTGCCTGCCTTGTGCTAGCGTGGGGATTGATTCCCTCTGACTTCCTTTTGAAATTCTAACAAGAACCAGGAATATTTTGAGCACAATGGGAATCTTTCAAGGAAACTTTATTGGCACCCCAAGAAAGCCCAGGATGGAATGTGTTCGTGGGCTCAGGTCCTGGGTGGGTAGAATCGCTGGTCATTCAGAGGTAAGGTCTGGCGCTCTGTTGTGACTGAAGCTGCGTTTGTCATACCAGCCAAGGTGGCAGGCAGAATGCCCACCCTAGCATGTCCTGGTCCCAGACAGTGTGGGAACATGGCCTGGGTGCTGTGGGGTGTGGCCAGGTGGTGGCGCTGGCCTCGTCACTGTGTCTCTCTTTTCGTTTGAATAGGTTAAACAGCGCGCCCATTGAGGGCTATTCCGAGCATGTTGGAAATAAAACTACCATACGGATGACTTACCCAGAGGGCGCCCCACTCTCTGATGCTGAGTATCACGCTACTGACCTGTTTGTTGCTGTTTTATTTAAGAGTGTTGATTTCAACTGGCTTCAAGCAATGGCAAAAAATGAAACCCTGGTAAGCAGCAGAAACCACCTCTCAGGGGTCCTTGGTGGAAGGCATAGGCGTGTTTGAGCCCTCCATTAGGAGGGCTTCCTGATGGACGTTCCTGTCCTGTCCAAAGCACCGTTTTTGTTGTTTTGCTTTGGTTTTCTTGTGGTGCTGAGGATTGAGCCCAGGGCCCTGTGCCCAGGAGGTGGGCGCTCTGCCAGCTGAGCCACACCCAGCCCTGCTGTTCGTCTCTGGGCCTTGCTGCTTTCCCGGTAGCTGGTTCTGAGTGGCTCCACGGTCTTCAGCAGCGGCTGAGCCTGTGGGTCCTGCGGGTGGGCGTTTGCTCCCCTCTGCTGGCGGGGTGACCTTGTCCAGTCCCTAACAAGGGCTCACTTTCTTTCCTTAGCCATTCTGGGTGCGACTCTTCTTTTGGAAGCAGGTGGCAGAAAAAATCCCCCTACAGCCAAAACATTTCAGGATTCTGAATCCAGTTATCATCCAGGAGACGGCCTTCGACATCCTGCGATACCCAGAGCCCCAGTCAAGATTCTGGGGCCGAGACAAGGTACTCTCCTGCTGCATAGTTCAGCGTTGTCCACATTCAAGGGGAGACAGTCCACAGTTCCCGCAGACTCCACTAGAAACCCAGGAGCCTCCCCATAGGAGGAGCCTGAGTGGGCCCTGGCTTCCGGGCGCCTCCTGGTGTGGTGACTGCTGGCTGGCATGGTCAGCACTGTGTCACTGAGGTGTGAGGGACAGTGCTCTTTTTCCAGGGCTCCATGCAGCTGCAGGACCCCGGAAGGCACTTCACTGGCCAGAAAAGTTCTCTCCTTTGAACACGGTGAGCCGCTCAGTGCAAGGTGGCACTCACCATCACCTCGGTGACAGTGATGGTGACTTCGCTCTCCAAGCCTCACTCCTCATGGGCCCGTGAGCTGGTCTGCGGGATCTGAGTCGCTCAACTGAGTGTGTAGAACTCTGAACACTTGCATGGAAGTTGTTCTTAAATGTTAAGTTTAGCACAGGTATAATAAGTACTCCCAGAACACACAGAGCTCCTCACAATCCACGAGAAGAGGTGTGCCAGTGACCAGGGCAAACACACCAACAGGCGTCCCCAGGAGAGATTGGCATGAGCAAAGAATGCTGTGCAGGGGACTCGGCACTACCAGCCCCACAGGCACCAAGGAGCCGCCTGGCCTTCCTGCCTCCTCCGTAGCAGAGGCTGGGAAATCTGAGAGGTCTTTGTCAGGATGGAGGTAGAATAAGCCAGCATGGTACTGGAGGGTGGCTCGCAGTGCAGGTCCAGGCTGCCCAGCAGGAAGGCGCCCTGAGGCCTCACTCCTCTTAGTTTCCATGGCAACCATGGGGCTGGCCATGGGGTTCCTGCCTAGCCCCAGAGGGAGCCTGAGGGAGATGAGCACATCACGGCAGGGAGCAGTTTCTAAGGAGTGATGATGGTCCCTGTGTTCGCTGTCCCCGCCTAAATCAGTGCACACTGGAGAGAACCCCATTCCCATGTCAGGGTTGTTTATGGCAGCCCCCGGGGCCCAGACAGCAGGAAGGCAGCCCCTGTGCATGTGAGAGCCACACAGCAGAGCTTGAGAGGTCACCCATCCCCAGTCCAAAACCCAAGGCATCCTGAGCACCAACCCCACACCCCAGGGCAGAGTTCATGGGACCTCGAGGCCACCACCCTGAGGGTGCTGGTGAGGTCGCCTTCAGGCTGCATGTGAGATGCACAGGAAGCCAGGGTGTTGTGTTTGGACTTGGGTCCCAGCCCCAAGGTGTCTTATGTATATGCAAATATCCCAAGGTCCCCAAGTACCTGAAGCAGTACTGGCCCAGCGTGTCCGGAAGGGCTGCTTACCCTGGGATTGGCTGCCAGTTCTGTTCTCTGTGTCTTCACCCAAGACCAGGCTGGAGGGCGGGAAGCAGAATGCAGAGTCGCACCCTCCAGGTGGCATGGGCCACTAGGACAGGAAGAGAGCAGTAGCCCAGGGAGCCACGAGTGGCCTGGACCTGGGCATGCTAGGCCAAGTGGGGAGGGTCCAGTCTAAAAGGAACAGACAGGAAGCCCTTGATTCAGGTCGAAAACTGTGCTGGCCTGAGCAGAGGGTAGGAAGGAGCTGGCTTCAGCTGGATGTGGTCTGCAGAACAGCAGCTGGCCAAGTGGACATAGAGCAGCAGGACTGATGTTCATGGGACAGCCTGCCCCCCACAGGGTCCCAGCAGAGGTCAGGCCCTGGGAGGGACAGGCAGGTCCTCTGGTTGCCTGGGGATATTTGTCACATGAGAAGGCGGTGGGCCTGCCCTGGTTCAGGACGCCCAGCAGAGGCGGAGCTTGGGAAGCAGCTTGAGCTAGGACCAGGAGCCCTGTCCAGCTGCGCCTCAAGGGTACATTGGGAGCATCCACAGACTACATTTTGGAGATGGGCTCCTTGACCCCCATGGGGAGTTGTGCTGTCCAGGTGAAGTAGTGTGAGGTCCACCCCTGCAGCGGGCAGTTTTGTGCCCACATAGCCCCTGCAGCACCACAAAGCAGCGAATGAGGAACTTTGGTCTTTGCTCTTTTTCAGAATGTCCCCACGATGGGCGCCGTGGCCGTCATCTTGGCCACACATCTGTGCGATGAAGTCAGCCTGGCAGGCTTTGGGTATGACCTCAGCCGCCCCCAGATGCCCCTGCACTACTTCGACAGCCAGTGCATGGCGGCCATGAACTGGCAGACCATGCACAACGTGACCACGGAGACCAGGCTCCTCCTGCGGCTGGTCAAGGGAGGCGTAGTGAAGGACCTCACCGGGGGCGTCCACTGTGAATTCTGAGCACACCGACCTCACCAGGAAGGGCGCCTGTGCCCCAAGGGCTGTATCGGGCCTCCTCTGTGCAGTTCATCCTGCAGATAATATGAAGAGCAGTTGGTATTTTTAACCTTAATTTAAAAGATGTCCAGGTCTTCCCACTTCTTTTCCTATTTATTTGAAGTCAGTATTTGTTTTTGCACAACATTTTATAAGTTCAAAAATGGAAAGACTTTTCAAAGAGAATTGTATGAAGTATTTTATTGGATTTTTTAAGAAAGTAATTTAATCTGTAGAAGCTCTGACCATGCACATTGCACACGGAATACCAGGTGGTGCGGTGGATGGCGGGCTCACTCCTTGAAGACCTGCTGACTGCCTGCCTTCTCGGGTCCTCCGCTCCTTGGGTGGCACAGCAGAGCGGCTCTGAGGAGGGCACTGGGCACTGAGCCACTGCAGCCTGGAGGTCTTGCTGGGGGAGGGACACTGGCCAGGGCCCACCCTGAGTGCTGTGTGGTGCCCAGGGCCGTGGAGGCCACGGTCGTCCCGGCAATCACAGCGACTCTCGGCCTTCTTGAGGACATTAGTCCTGCCCTTCCAGAGCACTTAGGTTCTGTGAGAGGTTTGAGGTGGCTCATAAAGACCAGCACTGGTATCCAGCGTCAGGGAGTCATAAAGACCAGGAAAGAGCCTCTGGTATCCAGCGTTGGGGGAGACGCCCTTTTCAGGAACAGTCACATTTTCTGAAATACTGAAATGAAATCTCCCAGTGTTATAATTTCCTTATTAAAACATTTTTTTTAAAGATGTGTGAATGCTCACCTGGTGGGGTGTGCCAAGCAGTGTGCTGGCCAGAGAGGGAGAACAGGAACGAATGAAGTGTGTGAGGGCCAGTGAGGAGGTCCTTGCAATGCTTGGTTATTTGTTCAAGGAAATGAGTCTGAGGCTCCCTGAAACTGTCTGGCTGGGGGCCACTCCCCGCAGGGATCCTGGAGGCTGCAGCAGGGGGGACAGGGTCGGGGTGCCTTCCTCACGGGCTGTTTGGCCCCCGGCAGGACTTTCTGGAGAGGCTGTGGTATCCTCTGGAGGGCCTGGTCCCTGAGGTCAGCAGGCTGGCGCTCCTCTGGCCCCGACTCCACCGCGTGGCCGCTGGTGTCCACCTCTCCCCTGTCCTCTGCTACCCTGCTACACAGCCAGGCGGCCCTGCCTATTCTGAGTCTGTCCTCCGGGGCAGGGGTGGGGTGGATCAGGGCCACGGTGCATCAGTGCCACTACAGGGCCCCTCTGACCCTGGGCTCTGGGTCCGGCTCAGGCACCACAGGGCACCACACTTTTCTGTAGTCTATCGGTCTTCTTAAACCTGTGTGGGTCCCGCATTCTCCTCTGTAAGGCGCTGGTTGCCTAGAAGAGGGTTTTAAACTTCCCACCAGTTACAGGAAGGACTTCATCTTGGAAACGGGCTCTGAAGGCAATCCAGAGCTCCCTGGGGGCCCCCCTGACCCACAGCCCTCAGTGCTACTTAGAGAATCCCAGATGGTTCTTTTTTTTACAAGGCAGAATTAACCCCCCATGTCCTTCCTGGGTGCTCAGCCTCCAGACCTCAGCTGGTGGCCTCCCAGCACCTGCCCCACACATCCGTCTTCTGTACTGTGCTTCCCCCTCAGCCCGTGTGTCCTCCTGGGCAGTAAGTAGAGGCCCTAAGTAAGTCCCAAGGCTTGGTTTTGAGGGCTGGGGTTGTGTCTCAGTGGTAAAATGTTTGCCTACTGTGTGTGAAGCACTGGGTTCAACCCTCAGCACCACATTAAATAAATAAGTAAGCTGGGCGCACGCCTGTCATTCCAGCAGCTCGGGAGGCTGAGGCAGGAGGATCTCAAGTTCAAAGCCAGCCTCAGCAACAGTGAGGTGCTGAGCAACTCAGTGAGCCCCTGTCTCTAAATAAAATACAAAACAGGGCTGGGATATGGCTCAGTGGTTGAGGGCCCCTGAGTTCAATCCCCAGCACCCCAAAATAAGTCAATAGGGAAAATAAAGGTATTGTGTCCACCTACAACTAAAGAAAATTTACTGAACAAAGAAGGTTTGTCTTGGATCTGTGATGGTGTCCAACAGCCTGCTAGTGCTGGCCTGAGCCCATCTTGGGACTTAGGACCCTTGGCGTGTTTAGCTGGACCTTTCTGCTTTGCTCAGAGCTGCTCCCCTGCACCCAGCACAGCTGCCTTCCGGGGAGCAGGCCCCTGGGCCTTGAGTGCAGGGAGGCCGATCCCTGGTCTCTGAAGCTTTATGGTGCCCCCCGCCCCTCCTGCAGCAGCCCAGGTACCAGCCTCCTGGGGGTGGAACCGTGTGAGGGTGCCCGCCCCGTCTCATGTAGCTGGACAGACTCCATCTGGATCATTCCGGCAGCTTCGCCTGTCTCGGTGTCCCTTGCTGTCTTCCTTGCTCCCAGTGCTTGTTCATGTTCCCAGGGACCCTGTAGGAGCACGCGATGTGTCCACTGATGGTGGGTCTCAGCACTGGCCACGCTACTGTGAGTCACATGCGTTGCAGAGCCAGCACTGTGGCTGGACTGCCCTCTGGAGACCAGCCGGGCACCAGGCTTGAGTGGCGGAGGCTGCACCATGTCCAGGTCACCAGGGCTCCCAGGACTTCGGTACTTGGGCAGCGCTGAGCCCAGGTCACACCACACTCGCTGGACACAAAGGGGTTGTGGTGTCACCTTGTACTGGAGCACCTGTGGAGCAGCTCACTAGAGGACAGGGCGGCAGGGACCCGACTCCAATCAGCCTCCGCGCCAGGTGTGGGCGCGATCCATGCACCTGTGCGACCCTGGCTGTCTGTTGGGAAGGCTTGAAGGCTGCGGCTCAGGGTTGAGCGCTCGAATGGCACGTGGGAGGCTCCATCCTCAGCACCCCATAAAATAGAGAAGTAAAACAAACACAGGCTGTCTATCTGTCCACACTGACCCTCCTGAGGCACCCTGATGGCCACACACTCCGCTCAGGCCCCAGGAAGGAGGCAGATGGGCTCCTGCCTTATGAACAGAGGCAAGGAGGGCCTGCCTAGGCTCCTGACTCGAGCCCCTCCGCCCTCCAAGGTCGGGTCACACCGCACGGGTTTGCCTTGTGCAGGAAGCGGGGTATGGAGGGGTAACCCTGGCCTGCAACTCACAGTCAGCAGACGCCTGAAGCTAAATTGGGAAGAAGGTCTATTCACCACCCATACACAGATTGATTGACTACAAATTAATGTTCTGAAATGAAATTGCAGTCTGAGGGGGGTTTATGCATGTGCACACTTCATTAATCTGCATTCTAAGATATGTGAGGCCAGCGTTGCCCATAAGTTTCATTATCATTCTTATTCCAAAAGCATTTATCATGGAACAGTGATTATATGAATCAATCAAGCAAAAACAGCGTCTGTGGGATCATTATTTCTTGTACTTGTTAATAAATAGAAGCTTGAAATATATAATATAGCATTAGAATGGGAAGAGGGGCCAGGCATGGTAGCATACACCTGCAATCCCAGTAGCTTGAGAGGCTGAGGCAGGAGGATCTCAAGTTCAAAGCCAGCCTCAGTAATGGTGAGATGCTAAGCAACTCAGTGAGACCCTCTCTCTAAATAAACTACAAATTAGGGCTGTGGATGTGGCTCAGTGGCCAAGTGCCCCTGAGTTCAATCCCTGGTACCAAAAGAAAAACAAAAAGAATAGGAAGAAGGAATTTTAATTTGTAATAATAATCACTTTTTTAAGAGAGAATTTTTTTAATATTTATTTTTTAGTTTTCGGCGGACAGAACATCTTTGTTTGTATGTGGTGCTGAAGATTGAACCCAGGCTGCACGCATGCCAGGCGAGCGCACTACCACTTGAGCCACATCCCCAGCCCAATAATCACTTTTCTATTATTAGACTTTATATGAAAGTAAAGGGGTGCTGTCCAGAAAGTTTAGCTGTGGGTAGCACATCTCATCAATTTCAAAACAAGCTCTGCACAGATCTAATGTTTCAGCCCATTTAAAGAATAGAAACTGCAAATGATTCTTGGTTAAACAATAGAGGGAACCATGTGCCTCCAGTTCTCATGCCACTGGGACAATTCCTGCTCTCGCCCTCTCTGGATTTCAAACAGTATTTAAATATCACCACATTTCCAAGGTTCCGTCCTAATATCCCACCTGTGAACCAAGAGTGTCTCCAAGGCAAACAACCCAGTGGAGTGAAGGTGGACAAATCTCCTGAAGGACAGAACCATCGTCATTACAGGAGCAAGAACACTTCAACGTGGCTATCACAGAACAGATACACCAAGTGTTCTTTAAAATGGCACACAGGGGACAATGACATTAGTTTTGAGGGTTGTGGGCTTTGCACAGGCGAAAGCAACAGGAGACGAAAGCTTTTAGTGGCTGTGATGGCAGTGATTACAGTTCACAATGAAGGACACATCACATTCTGAAACAGGACTACCGAAAGCCAGGTGAAGTTCCCCACAACCGAGGAGAACAGGTTTCCCTTCCAGCCATTCTGTCACCAGCTGTGAGCCTTCAAGGCACCATCTTCCTTTAAAATCCAAGGAGCTTTGCCTTCAAAAGATGCAAATGCAGCAGATTTTGCTTCTTACATTCATTTAAAAAATGGAACAGGGCTGGGGCTAGAGCTCAGTAGGTAGAGTGCTTGCCTCGCATGCACAGGCCCTGGTTTCAGACCCCAGCACCACACACACACACAAAATGGGACGGCATGATCCTAGCAGTCACTCTGCACGTTAGACAATCCAGCTGCAGCGTCTGAACGTGAAAAGGACACGGCACTTTACACGGTATAATTGACAAATAACATGACCAGAGCGTATACTCAGATTTCCTGAGGCGCTCAGCCAGGAGTTTCCTTCTGGAAAGATCAACGGGGTGCCCTGCACTTAGGAGTGGCCACAGTGTGTGCAGCTCAGCTGCTTAACAGCAGGAGGCACAACAGCATTGACTTCAGCTCCTGGAAGCTTCCTCATAGAGGTCCAACTGCCCCTCCTGTAATGCAGCATGGACACACACTGGATTCCAACTCTGGTGGCACCACGTAGCAAAACATCTGTCACCACGTGTCAAATCCAATGACAAAAAGAAACCAGAAAGAAAGCAGCAACTGAAACAATGTGGCCTCGACACCCACAGCCTCCTCCACCCCCCACCTTAGGACGGATCCCTCACAGCATGACCCCGTATCCAAGCCACCTACGGCCTCATAATGCCACCGAGACCTGACAGCTCTGAGGACCATGCGCTTTGTATGCAAATGCATTATTCATTCGTTTGTAGATGCTCCACACCTGGTCAAGGTACGACTTTCCTCTCCTTGATGACCCCATGTGGAAATAGTAACAGGACTTTATATATTTTATGTAGTCCTTGGACCAGCAAGTTTGGGAGGAGAATCTTCAACTGGGGCAGCAAAGTCGTGAGGTCCTGGGGGCCCAGCCCAGGCATCCTGAGTTTCACTGCACTCTCAGCTCTCCGACTCACCCTCCCGTCCTACACGCCACCAGCAAAGAAGCAGCAAGAACCGTGATGGAAGTGATGAGACATTCCTTCCCTCTGTGAGAAATGATAAGTTAGCAGCATCTCACACAGGAAAAGGAAACCAAATGATGTGCTTTAAGCTGATGCAGAAAACTAGAAATAATCTGTTCAAAAGCAACTTGCATGGGCTGGGGTTGTGGTCAGAGGTAGAGTGCTCACCTAGCACGCATGAGGCTCTGGGTTCCATCCTCAGCACCACATAAAACAAAAGATTGTGTCCACCTACAACTAAAAAAAAAAAAAAAACAACATATAAGTATTTTTTAAAGAGAGAGAGAGAATTTTTTAATATTTAGTTTTTCAGTGGACACAACATCTTTATTTTTTATTTTATGTGGTGCTGAGGATCGAACCCAGCGCCTTGCGCATGCCAGGCGAGTGCGTTACTGCTTGAGCCACATCCCCAAACCAAATAAATATTTTTAAAAAGCAACTTGCATGGCTCTGGGAAATAAAGATAATGGAAATGATGGAGTCGACAGAGAACAACAACAAAACCTCTCGAGCAAGAGAATGTCTGACCAGCTTGATCCCATCACCGCTGGGAGAGAACAGGACAGCTGTCCACATTCGTGCCACGCTTACGCACGCAGGCCCAGAAGCAGGTGCCCTTTGAGGCATGAAGGAAAAGTAAATCTTCTAAGTGATCAAAAACCAGTATTTTGAGATGCAGTCTCTAAATGCAAAATGAGATCAGCAAAAGCAGACACGATGGTAGGAAATTAAACTTGAGAGGGGAGAGATCCCTGCCCTCAAGTAACGGCATCAGAAGGGCTGAAATCTGTCTGACGCCAATCCTCAGTACGCCAAAGTGCCCTGCCTTCCTCACCTTCCTCACCTTCCTCACCAAGTGTTTTATGTGGGAAACGGCACTGAATTAAGTTAAAAAGCACTGAATCCGAAACAGTGAAGTCACTTGGGCGAGAGATTATCCATCAGGATGAAGGAGGAGCAAAAGAAGCAGTCGGTGGGTGAGTGAGAGGGTGAGCGTGAGGGTGAGCTGCTGCTTGGACCACCACCCAGACACCCGACCTGAACTGAGGTCAGACAGCATGCCGGGTCGCGGGCGGCAGGCTGGCCAAGCCCTGGGGGACTGGTTTTCTGTTTCCATCTCACCTTTTCTTTTAAGAGGACCGAGGACCCTAGGCCTGATGACGTGGGACTCTGACTCCTCCCACTGGGAACCTGACTTGGGTCAGGAAAGGGACTTGGTATTTGTAAGGATGGTGGAAGCGTGGGGAAGGTGCTGACGAGCTGCAGGAGGGACTTGGGGGAGAAGGCCCCTCCCACAGGCCTCCTCTGCACTGCGGCTTGCCCTTCCCTCTCGGGCAGCTCTGTCCTCTCTTCCAGGCCTCCCTCCTCTGATTTGAAGCAGTCTGTGACTAGGAGCACCATTAGGGACTGTGACAGTACAAGCTGAGGCAGCTCCAGTCGTTGTACTAGGTCCTCTGAGTTCTGAATGGGTGAGGCTGAAAAACCCAGGAGAGGTCACTGCAGCCTCTTCCGCCACCCCATCAGAAGTGGGAGCCTCAGCGGGGCCAGTTGTCCCACGTCCAGGCACTCATTGGGTCCTGAGCACCGCCTGGCAGCCTCTCCAAACCAGTGGTTTCACTTTTATAATCTGATTGATTAGATTTGACTAATTCCCAATACTAAGGGCTATCCGTTTCACAAAGAGGAAATCTCCGTGGTAGCATAATACGGTGCCACAAACATGCCCAGACTTTCAGTGGTGACTTTCCCAAGAGCAAACATCTTGTAGGAGAGAGGGTCCTGCCTCTGGAGCTCAGCTGCCACGCAGGGCTCAGCAGGTGCGGGGGCCACAGGCTGGGTGCCAGCAGACACGGAAGGCGGGTTTCCTGAACCATGCAGGAGCCATCAGGAGACCCCCCAGGGGCAGCACACAGACCGTGGAAGGACCTGAAGCCGGATTGTGCCAAACCCTATGTATACCACATCCTTCCGGCACCCACGGACACGGCAAGGCTGGTTTATAAGCGAGGTACAAAGATTGGCAACCGCAATGACAAGAGAGATCGATCATGACAGTGTGCTGTATTAAAGCTATTTAAAACTTACAAATTGCTTAATTTCCCATTTGCTGATTTCTGACTGTGGTTGACCATAAGAAGCTGAGGTCACAGGAAGCAGAACCCTGGTGAAAGAGGAGACTCCACCACCAAGAAGAGCTCACAACCTAGCTCCTGTCGACGTCACAGAAAGTCAGTTCCAATAAAAGTTGATGACAAGCTCACTGGAATCATTAGGCCCCCTGAACTACCCAACAGCAGTGTGACTGTGACAGTCGACTGAAGATGGGCAAGGGCCAGGTAGAGCTGACTGAGAACAGTAGCCAAATGAAAGCCGTAGCCAGATGCGGTGGCCCACACCTGTGATCTCAGTGGCTTGGGAGGCTGAGGCAGGAGGATTGTGAGTTCAAAGCCAGCCTCAGCAAGGGCAACGCCCTAAACAACTCAGTGAGACCCTGTCTCTAAAATATAAAACAGGGCTGGAGATGTGGCTCCGTGGTCAAGTGCCCCTGAATTCAAGCCCCGGTACAAAAAAAGAAAGAAAGAAAGAAAGAAAGCTGTGGCAGGTTGGCTCCCCCTGATAACACATCAAGATGTGACTGGGTCATTCCAGGGGAGGAGAAGCCGCTAGCCAAGGGGACAGGCCATCATGCACATCTGTCATGTCACAGCTCGTGCATGGCAGTTTGATGCTGGCTTCATCTGAATGCCCACCACAGGTCCTACCTGCTATGCATCAAAAGTGTGTTTTGATTTGCTTCGATTCCGAGTCTGAAGTGGACCGTGGGTTCTGAGGCTGGTCGAATGGAAGCTCTTGGGTGGAGATGCTGGGCAACAGAGTCTTCATGCGAGTGTGGGTCTTCAAAGTGATGATGACATAGACACCTTATCTGTAACCGTCCAGGGGTCTGAGTGATGTTTTAAAAGAATGTGGCTGTGTAAGAGCCGGGCGCATCATGCAGGGTTTTGTTTTTTTTTTTTTTTTTTTGGTTGTAGATGGACACATACCTTTATTTTATTCATTTATTTTATGTGGTGCTCAGGCTCAAACTCAGTGCCCTATACGTGCTAGGCAAGCGCTCCACCACTGAGTCACAGTCCCAGCCCTCGGTGCCTTTTTGAAAACCCAACTCACCGCTGGAGTGTACAAAGTGGGCATGCTCCCTGCTCACGGGCCAGAACACAGGCCGAGAGTCAGCCTTGCAGGCAAGCCCTGAGCCAGAGATGGCCCGTGCGCTCATGTGGGTTTTAGGGATGCAATCTGGACACTGCACGCCTCCTGAATCACATGCGTTTCTGCATTTTTTTTAACCAACCTTGTCTACACAAGAAAGGTCACCACAGCCCTGGTCAGCTGCAGCTCTGGTCAGCCATCTGTGGACAAAGCCCTTCATGCACTGGGACCAGGCTGGAGCTGCCTCCCTGTGGGGCGTGCACTCCGTGGAGCAGCACAAGTGCCCTCCTCTGGCTGGGCTCCAGACCCTGTGTCGAGGGGGCTGCACGTCCTGGTCCATAGACCTGCCTCCCCTGGAAGGGCACCTGCCTCACCAGGGTGGAGGGCTGCACCTGCTGACCCAGGCACCTCCCAGGCCATCTCGCAACACCACCACACTGGGGTTCCTTTCAACACAGGAGTCTGTGGAGATGTGCTGGGCTGCAGGGGCCCCTTCTCCACAAAAAATCTTAACTAAGCTTCCCCAGAGACCCTCACCATAATTGTTCTTGGACTATCAGCAAGAATCCCCGCAAAAGAGTTCTGTGTGGCCAGGCCTCCTGTTTCCTGTTGCTCTATCTGACAATAACCAAAACTGGCTGCGGGCCTGGGGAGAGCAGCACTGCTGTGCTTTCACAGCATTTATGCCATCTCTGTGGCAGATTTTCTAGTCTGAATGATACGATTGTTTATCAGCCGGGAAGTGCATTTAGAGGCGCAGAGTGTGATAACTCTGGCCTTGGGCTGGAGCTTCACAGGGATGTTTACATTTCAAAGATAAGAGAAGATGTTCCTAATTAGGTCCCCTGGAAACAGCTGGAGGCGGGTGGAGGGGGACTTTCCCTTTCTCAGGCGCTGGTTTTGCAGAGTGCCCTTGAGTTGGCATCCAGGCCTGGGCTCCACTGTTCTGGAAACGCTGCTTTTGTGTGGACTTCTTGTCAGATTGTCAGCTGCTGAGCCCCTCCCCCTATACGCTGGAGGTAAAGTTCAAACGCTGTCTGAACTCGGGGTTCAAGGGGATTGACGGGTGATTGCGGAAGCTGTTTCCCTCTGAACTGGCTGTAGCCAATGACCCTGCTCTGGTCTCGCTGTCTCTGCAAGGCGGCACTTCACACGGTGCACACGCGTGCACACACACACGCGTTCCAATGAGCAGAACTAGGTCCCGACCTCTCCAAGAACCTTGGCCTCCAGCCAAAGGCTGAGGGGGAGGTTGAGACCAGCTCTGTGCAGAGGCCTGGGGCCACCCTGGAGACACTTGGAAGTTGGGTCCCACCATGGCCTTGCCCTTCCGTCCTTCCTGTGCCTATCCTCCACTGAAAGTACAGTGTTCTGGATGACCTTGGGGTCAGCTGGGGAGAGGTCAGCAGGGTCAGACCCTCTGTCATCGTGCTTGACTCTCCAACTCTGTGACGTGGCTTCTGTGGCCTGGCGTGCCTGGGGGGCTTCACTTGGGCACTTGCTCTGGGGGCTGTGCACGGTAATCTGGTGCTCCTCATCTGGAGGCCGCTGTCTGTCCCAGCCAACCTGTCAGGCGTCTGTCCTGATTCTGCCTGTGGACGGGAGGCCCATGGGTGGTGCCTGTGCCCAGGGACTTGGTTTGTGTCATGGAATCACTTCTAGCGGAGTCCTAACCACCTCTGCCTCAGCCTGAACACTTCCACGCGGCTCCAGGGTGGCTCCAGGGTGGCCCCAGGCCTCTCACAGAGCTGGCCCAACCTCCTGCCCTCTCCTACCCTTTGCCCACACCCTCCCTGGCTGCTTCCTGACCCTAGTGGGCTTAGCCTTGAGGGAGGATCCTCCCTCTCCAGGACCAGGACCCTGAGCAGGGTCCAAGCCCACAGCCCTGCTCTATTCCTCTGTCTCAACATCCGCAGGGACAAACCACGGTGCTTTTGCCATCCAGTCGTGAACTAAAACAGACACCAAGATCTTGAATGTGACATAACATCAAGACACGAGTGCAAAGAAGGAATGCTGGTTTGGGTCACTTCTCACTCCTGTAGCCTTTGATGTCCCTGTGGAGGGAGAGCAGTGCTGTCCTTGATGAATAAACACATTCAAGTAGCCGGGCAGGGTCCCTCTGGTCCTGGAGGGCGTAAACCCTCCCCAGCGGGGCGCCAATTCAGCTGGTGTCCAGAGGGAGGGAGGGGAGCATTTGCAAGGGCTGGTCCTGAAGTTGGTGTGCCACAGCACGCTGCTGCCAGTTCTTGGCCAGTTCTTGGCTCCCTCCTGTCGCTGGGCCCCAGGGTCCACTGGCCTTACTGGGGAAGAGTTCCACCTGGCTGAGATCCACCAGTGGCAGCCCCACATTTTCCCAAACTAGGAGCTGAAACCGAACCTCCTGGGGGCTTTGTTTTCACGCACACCCACGGTCCTGGAACATGCCCAGCAAGTGGGGCCCCTGCAGCATTCGGCTATGCCGCTGAGGGTCCTGCTAGACCATTCTGTTCCAAACACCACTTCTGCAAACTCTCAGGGAGTGAGTGGATGGTCTGCCCACTCCTGGCTCCTAGTATCCAGCAGGGATGTCCTAAAGACATTGCCCTGGGGTCCCCAGTTCCCTGATTTCTCTGCCAGAAGGGCCACCTCTAGTCCTCTTCTGAGATTACATCACCGATTACATCCCTGTCTTGCTTCTCACCATGACCTTTTCTGTTTGGTCTTTGGAGCAAGTGGCCAGCCAGGGTGTGTTGGGCCCAGGATTCCACACAAGACAGCATGTCACACTGTCAGATGCAGCAGGACACCCTTCAAACAGCTTGAGCCAGGATGGAGGTACGGGCTCAGGGTGGGCTAAGGAGATGGAAATGGGCGAAAAGAGAATTTGGAGTCTCCAGTGTGTGGGGGGCTGAGCTGACCCAACTTCCCTCAAAATTGCGGTGGGGCTGAGGGTGGAAGGAGGGGAAGAGGGTGGGGACCTGGAAGCAGAGACAGCAGGAGGCTGACCTCAGGGCGGTCACACTGCAGAGATGTAGCCTGTCTTCTGACTCAGTATCCTGCTGACCACTGTCCTAGACCCTCCCGCAGGTGACCAGGGAGAGCCAGGGGGAGGGCCAGGAGCATGAGGGGCCCTTACATGCTGAGGCCAGTCACAGCCTCCCCAGGCTAGGGCAGCACACAGGGCCCAGCCCTGTCACCTTCCCTTCCAAGGAGAGAACCAGGGTGAGCAGCCACTGGCGTGGTCCACAGCGCCACCTGGTGTCGAGACGCTTGTGCACAGCTCTCACCTGGCTGCCGGTGCCCTGGAGTGCCTGACCCCTTCAGTTTTTTGCAGGGTCCTGACTGCCACTCTCAAGTCCTCCCCACCCCCACTCCAGGGGGCTGGGCCCTCCTGTCCTTGCTGCACCATCTGAATGTTTTTGACAGCTTTCTGTCCTGGACCCTCTCCTCTCCTCCCCCTTGACCCTGTTGTTTAATTCCCATGCCTGGGTCTGCAGTGGGGCCAGCCCAGGGTGCCCACCCCTCGGAACAGTGCCTCCCGCCATGGAGACCTGTTCCCTCCACCTGATGGAGGGCGTCCACAGCAAGGCCACAACCAAGGGGTTTTCTCTGAAGGGGACAAGTCAACCTCTTCCCCCAGGAGCAAGAACAGGACAAGGATGTACGCCCACCACTGGGCACTGGGTACAGACTAGCCAGGGCAGCCGGGCCAGGAGAGGCAAGGACAGGAGCTATCAAACAGAGGAGACACAGCACAGCCGTTCAGAGAACATGGTCTGCGCATCGACAACTCCAGGAGCCACCAGAAATGATCAGACCAATGTGCAAAAGTAAGCTATTCGTACAGCAGCCGTGGGCAAACCAAGATGGAACCAGAAAACAGCTCCATTCACCACAGCAGCCAAAGAATAAGACTCCTAGGAGTACACCTCACCAAAGAAGCTACAGAACTTTCTGAAAAAGCTTTCTCTTCCTCAGGTTCAATGTACTTCAGTGCCCAGAGCGTTCCTTCCTGGGTGCCTCAGGCTGCTCCGGCTGCTCCTGCAAGCCACCGCACCTAGACAGGGTGGCTTGAGCAGCAGAGGGCGGTTTCATCACTGCTGAGCCTGGAACCCCAGGATCCAGGGCCAGGATGGTGGCATCTGGCCATGACGTAGAATCCCACAGTCACATAATCATACATGTTCATAGGTAATAATGACTGATTCATTCTAATGCCCTTCCTACCTTCATACCCCCTTCCCTCCCTTCACTCCCCTCTGCCTCATCCAAAGTACCTTCTATTCTTCCCTAGCCCCACCCTCCCTTATTGTGAATTATCATCTGCATATCAGAGAAAACATTTGGCCTTTGGTTTTTTTGGGATCGGCTTATTTCATTTAGCATGATATTCTCCAGTTCCACCCATATACTGGCAAATGCCATCATTTCATTCTTCTTTAAGACTGAGTAATATGTACCACTGAGGATATGTACCACATTTGCTTTATCCATTCCTCTGTTGAAGGACACCTAGGTTGGCTCCATAATTTAGCTATTGTGAATTGAGCCACTATAAACAGCTGATGTGGCTGTGTCACTGTAGTATGCTGATTTTAAGTCCTTTGGGTATAAACTGAGGATTGGGTCAATGGTGGTTCCACTCCAAGTTTTCTGAGGAAACAGATTATTCAAGTGCTGAAAGAAAAACCACCTAAATTCCTTACTGAAATTGTCCTTCAACAGTGAAGGAAAGGAGCCTATGGAGATTCTGCTTCGCCGTTCTTTTCATTTGTTCTAATAGTTATACCTGACAGCAGAATGCATTTGGACACATTGTACACAATGGAGCACAGCCTCTCCTCTGGCTGCACACGGTGGGGAGTCACTCCAGTGGGGCAATCGGACAGTGCACAGGGTGATGACCTCAGTCAGGATGCTAGCGCTGGTTTTTCTTTCAGCTCGTGGATACTGTATTTCCTCCCCTTCTTGCCTGTTGCCTGCCTGGGGTCAGACGGGACCACCATCCTCTGTCTGCAGGGTGAGGCTTCCCTGCCCCCAGCACCCTCTGGCCCAGACTCCCCCAGGACTTTCCGCCCCCTGGGGTCTTCTACAGTTTGAATTCGATGAGTCTAGGTATAGATTTGGGAGTATTTATCCTGCTTGGTGTAAACTGAGTTTCCTGCCTCAATGATTCAGTGTCTGTCATAAAGTTTTGGGAATTCTCAGCCATCATTACCATTATTAGTTTAAATAATTCTCCTGCCCCTTCCCTCTTTCCCATCCTTCGGGGACGCTCAGACATGATTGTCATTAGAATGTCACGTGTTCCTTTCCCATTCCTTTTTCTCTGTGCATTTCAGTGTGTGGTGGGGTGGGTATTCACAGGTCATCACCTTTGCTTGCTCTTCCCAGCCGTCTAGGATGTCAATGAGCCCAGGGGACACTCTTCACTGCTGTTGCGGTGTTTTAATTCCTGTATTTTATTATACTTCCTCCTGCTTCTTTCGCAGTGTATCCAGCTCTGCTCATGTCACTGAGTGGTCATATGTGCTGCCCGTCCCTTTCATGAGAACCTAGGATGGTTGACTTCACGTGTCAGCTTGAGTGGGCCATGGGAGGCCCACAAGAGACCCAGGGTGAGCCGTTGAGGACATCCCTGGACGTGGCAGTCTTTGAATAAGGAAAGAGCGGCACCCATGCCATCTGCAGCCAGACACCCAACCCACTGTGCCTGAGAGAGCACGAGGCACAGAAAGCAGGAGGATCCCTTTCCGCTGCTTCTCCTGCACGTCGCGTGTCCCCTTCTGCCTGTGGACAGGGTCTTATGGCATCAGCTCCCTGGTGGTGAGGCCATCGACTGAGTCCCAGGCTGCAGCAGGTTGAGGCATTCCCACCTCCAACACCTCACATGAGGTCACTGTTGGGAAACCTGCCCAGGACTGGATCTCTCGGACACACCAAGGGCCAAGCAGTTTCTCACCAGCGCACGCACGTGCGAGGCTGCCTCTTCACAGCAGGAGCAGCAGCAGGTCTCTTCCCGCCAAACTCCCATAAGTCAGAGTCTGCACTGGGGGTGGTTGGCCCTTGCTATTGCAGGTGACGAGCAGGAACCACAGAGGGAAGGGGCAGGAGGAGCGAGCCCATGGCCACCAGTTCTTGGACCTGGCTGCCCCCTGCACACCTGCAAAGCAGGTTAACATCTGTGAGCACTGTGGTCAGGGTGCAGGGGGAATGGGTGTCAGCCTGTCTGTGAGTGGCCTCTGGCAGGAAGGGGAAGGGAGGGGAGCAGGGTGAGATGTCTGGACAGGATGGGGTCAGCCTGACATACCTCTAAATTAACCCATAGGTACGTTAACAGGCTGGAGAATCTGAGGACTACGGAACCCCAAAAGGACCAACGGTGGCCATATTCAGTTCCCTCAGCATTGATGCCAGTGCCGGTGACTTGGGAGTCTGCCTGGGACACTGCGCTGTGCTTCTTCCCCACTTTCTGCGCGTCTTCTCATTTACTGTTGAAAACAAGCATCATGAGTCAGCTTGTGGTTCCAGCAGGTTCAGTGCCGGTTTCAGTGGCATCTCTCGGTTTTTGCCTGTCTCCTCGGTACGAGGAAGGAAGTGGTAGAGTGCTCGTGACATGGAGTCTGTAGAGTCTGTGAAAAGGAGCTGAGCCTCAGTTTGCTTGGAGTTCTTGTTGTGGTGAGGACGGGGCTGATGCCTTCAGACCAAGTGAAAAGAGTAAGTCCCTCAGAGAGCTGATCTTACAGGGGAGGGGGAGGAGTGAGCAGGAGGAGGGAAGGTGTACAGAGACACGCTGTCAGTGGGACCTGTCCCCTGTCCCTCACAGAGCTGATCTACAGGGGAGGGGGAGGAGTGAGCAGGAGGAGGGAAGGTATAGCCAGACAACATGTCCAGGGAGCAGGACGTCCCATTGATAGCCGTTCTACGTGTTGGTGGGGCGGTGTGGAGCTATAGGGTAGGTACAGCCATTCTCCCTGTGGGTGGAAGAGTAATTCTCCCTGAGAGGTTGGTGCTGTGGACCAGGCTGGTGGACAAGATTTCTGGAGCAGAGTGTGTTGACCAGGGTTGGTGGCAGGCTGTGTGCACCCAGCCCTGTGGACTAGGCTCTTGGACCAAACTGCAGCAGGCTGTGGACCAAACCCTGTGATCCAGAGTCTGGACAGGCCTTGTGGACCAGGCTCTGAGGACCAAGCACTGTGGACCAGGCTCTGAGGACCAGGCACTGTGGACCAGGCCCTGTGGTCCAGGCTCTGAGGACCAGGCTCTGAGGACCAGGCCCTGAGGACCGGGCCCTGTAGATCAGGCTATGAGGACCAGGCACTGTGGACCAGGTTCTGGGGACCAGGCACTGAAGACTAGGCCCTATGGACCAGGCTATAGGAACCAGGCACTATGGACCAGGCTCTGAGGACCAGGTAGTATGGACCAGGCTCTGAGGATCAGGCTCTGAAGATCAGGCCCAATAGACCGGGTCCTGAGGACCAGGCACTGTGGACTAGGCCCTGAAGATCAGGCCCTGTAGACCAGCTCTGAGGACCAGGCCCTGTGAATCAGGCTCTGAGGACCAGGCCCTGTGGAGCAGGTTCTCTGGATCATGTTCTGAGGACCAGGCCCTGTAGATCAGGCTCTGAGGACCAGGCACTGTGGATCAGGCTCTGAGGATCAGGCCCTGTAGACTATGCTTTGAGGACCAGGCCCTGTGGACTAGGCCCTGTGGACCAGGCGCTAAAGACCAAGCTCTGTGGACCAGGCTCTGAGGACCAGGCCCTGTAGATCAGGCTCTGAGGACCAGGCACTGTGGATCAGGTTTTGAGGACTAGGCACTATAGACCAGACACTGTAGACCAAGCCCTGTGGACCAGTCTCTGAGGACCAGGCTCTGTTAACGAGCCTCAGAGGACCAGGTCCTGTAGACCAGGCCCTGTGGACCAGGCTCTGAGGACCAGACACTGTGGATCACACTCTCAGAACCAGGCATTGTGGACCAGGCACTATGAGCCAGGCCCTGTGGACCAGGTTCTGTGGACCAGGCTCTGAGGACCAGGCACTGTGGATCAGGCTCTGAGGACCAGGCACTGTGGACCAGGCCCTGAGGACCAGGCACTGTGGATCAGGCTTTGAGGACTACGCACTGTAGACCAGACACTGTAGATCAGGCCCTGTGGACCAGGCTCTGAGGACCAGGCACTGTAGACTAGGTCCTGTGGACCAGGCACTGAAGAGCAAGCACTGTGGACCAGGCTCTGAGGACCAGGTTCTGAGGACCAGGTGCTATAGACCAGGCTCTGAGGACCAGGCACTGTGGATCAGGCTTTGAGGACTACGCACTGTAGACCAGACACTGTAGATCAGGCTCTGTGGACCAGGCTCTGAGGACCAGGCTCTGGGGACCAGGCCCTAAGACCAGTTTTTGAGGACCAGACACTGTGGACTAGGCTCTGTGGACCAGACTAATGGACCAGGCTCTGAGGACAAGGCCCTGTAGACCAGGCCCTGCAGACCAGGCTCTGAGGAACAGGCTCTGAAGACAGGGCTCTGAGGACCAGGCACTGTGAACCAGGGCCCTGTGGACCAGGTTCTGTGGACCAGGTTCTGTGGACCAGGCCCTGAGGACCAGGATATGTGGACCAGGCCCTGTGGACCAGGCCCTGGGGACAAGGCTCTGTGGGCCAGGCCCCATGGACCAGACTCTAGACCAGACTCTGAGGACCAAGCCCTGTAGACCCGGCTCTGAGAACCAGGTCCTGTAGACCAGCCTCTGAGAATCAGGCCCTGTGAACCAGGGTCTGAGGACCAGGCCCTGTGGACTAGGCCCTGAGGACCCGGCATTGTGGACCAGGCTCTGCCGACCTGGCTCTGAGGACCAGCCTCTGAGGACCAGCCCCTGAGGACCAGGTTCTGTGGACCAGGCTCTGAGGACCAGGCTCTGAGGACCAGGCACTGTGGATCAGGTTCTGTGAATCAGGACCTGAGGACCAGGCTCTGTGGACGAGGCCCTGAGGACCAGGCCCTATGGATCAGGTTCTGTGGACCAGTCCTTGTGGACCAGTTCCTGTGGACCAGGCCCTGTGGACAAGACTCAGTGGGCTAGGCCCTATGGACCAGACTCTAGACCAGACTCTGAGGACCAGGCTCTGTACACCAGGCCCTGTGGACTAGGTTCTGTGGACCTGGTGTTATCTTTCACCCTACGACAGGCCTGTGAGGACATGGTCATCCCCTGCACAGAGGGGAGTCCCCACTCACAAAGGCCAGCTGATACAAGCCACACTGCCGAGGACTCAGAGGCCAGGACTGAGTCCCAGGTGCAGCTCCAAGTCCCACCACATCCCTGAGACATGCCTTTAGTGAGGGTGACAGGGAAAGTTGCCCATAGGGTGCTGCAATCTCCAAGGATGGCCAGTCCCTGGGTGGCAAGCTCTGGATAGGGCGGGCACAGACTGTGGTGTTGTTGGGGGGGCACCAGCATGGGGGGTAAGAGAAGTGCAGCTGGGGAGGGGACTTGGGCACATGAGGAGCCCTGCAGCCCACAGGCAGGTGAGGCTCGCCCTGGTGGGGCATAGCAGGCACCTGGCCGGGAGGCGGGGCTCGACCTAGGGGGGCACCAGGGGGCAGAGGTAGGGCTTGCCCAGGGGGGCACCAGGGTATGAAGCAGGGCTTGCCCGGGGGCACCAGGGGCTGGAGGCTGGACTCGCCCTGGGGGCCACAGTGGGCACGTGGGTCAGGGATACCCTCATCAGCGCTCAGGGCAAGAGCAGCCCCAGTGTCAGGCAGCACAAGAGGCCCCCTGCTGACCTGCTTGAGTCCTTGGGAGGCCACGGGGAGGAGCCAGTGCAAAGCCTACTGTGGCCCTGTGCTGCCAGGCACCTTAACCTGTACTCTGGCCTCCAAAGCCCACATGTTGAGGCCTGGCCTTCCAAATGGGGGCTTGAGGAGGCAGGGCCTGTGGCCATGACTGGCCCTGAAGGTAGAGCCAGGGGAAGGATCATTGCCCTGAGCAGTCAGGCCCAGAGAGCTGCCCACCCGTCCACCATGAGGGCACAGTGGAAGGTGCTGTCTGTGCCCAAAAGGCAGGGCCTCCCCAGAGCTGCACTTGCCCGTGCCTGGGCTTCCCCAAGACCATGAGAAACAAACATGTGCACAAGCCAGCAGCCCGTGTTTTGTCACAGTGGCCTGAACAGACTGAGACTTGCTGCCACTCTCCAATCCTCCCAGCAACAGTGGGGCAGAAGTACCCCAGTTACAGTTGGGGCAGCCCAACGCTCATCATCCCTGCAGGATGATGGCGATGAGCTGCAGGTGGGGCAGGCCTCTGGCTGCCCATTGTGCCCTGAGCCTGGCAGACTCTCCCCGCCTGCCCAGGGTAGTACTGCACAATGCCACTCCCCCAGGGCCCCTGGTGGGCCTGGCGGGGACATTGGCCAAGTGAAGACTAGGAGCCAGGAAAGTGCTCCCTTATAGCAGAGTCCCATTGCACAGCCAGGGACAGTCTGCAGAGGCCCAGGCTTCCAAGGAGACCCAAGAGTCCCCAGCCACGAGTCACTGGACCCAGGCCACTGTAGTGGGGATACTAGGCAGTCTGAGAAGAGTCCTGTGTGTCCAGGGCAAAGTAATGCTGTGTTTTTTTGTTTGTTTGGTTGGTTTTTTTATCATAACTTTTAAAAAAATTCCAAACTTTGTTGCAGCATTGATGGGAAATAGCAAAATGTGGAAATGACCCAAGCGTTCAGTGATAATGGCAGTTGGTTGGCTCTGTGCCGTGTGGGGCAGCATCCCGAGCATGTCCACACCACCTCTTCTTGTTCTCATCTCATCCACAGGAAGCAGGTGCTCTTGCTGTCTGTTTTACCAACAGGAAATGGGTAGGCACAGGGGATTAAGGAATGACCCCAACGCCACACATCTAGCGGTGTGCAGCGGGGGTTGTAGTCTGACCCTGGGGGCTGTTGTCCCAGTCACGGTTCCAATTATTCAGTAATTCATATGGTTTGCATCTCAATTTTTAAAAAAAATATTTATTTATTTACTTGCTTTAGAAGCCCCCAGTTGGATCTGTTCAGACTTATCTGAAACAAAGGAAATTGGGGAGGGAGTAGTAGATACAGGATCACCTCCTGTGCTGCTGTCTTGGGTGCAATCTTGAGCAGTCCCGTGGAGTAGAGATGTTGACGGATGGTACCTGGTTTATCCTAGAGAGATTCCCGAACAGGCCCAGAAAGGACATGGTTTCGAGTCTTCACCAGGGCGCGTGGAGCGACAGGCTGGGCAAGCACGCCCGGGAGGACAGGGCGCCCGGCTGATGCACACTGCTCACCAGCCCGAGCCACATGTGCACCATGACTGGGACCTAAGAGCCAGGAGCCATGGCCAAGGACGGGAAGAGGCCTGTGTTGTGCAGGTCCAGCCTGCAACGTGCAGATGACTGTGGGTGCAAAGAGGGTCCCATGGGGCGTAAGGGACACACCCGTTAGAATCCCTGAGAAAGGAAGACTGGGAAGGGGAGGCCACCGGCGGGAGGAACCTGCCCCAGCACTCCCAGCTGCAGCTGCCACCAAGGCCACCACTGCTGCAGAGGGGCCTTCAGCTGTCCCACCTAAGGCTCCTCCCATCCCCCCACTTCCAACCCCACTAGAGCCTTATCCACAGAACAGCGTGTGGAGGGCAGTGGTCAGACTTGCAGCCTACCCGCAGGAAGGCTGGCATGAACAGCAAGGGAGAGACCACTGGAGACCCGTGCAGTCCGCCGCTTGGACTCCTGGATACCCACTGCCCGTTCTTCCACTCGCTCTGACCCCGGCTCCTGCCCTGGAGGATGCAACAGCTGCTCACATGAACAGAGACACACCTGTCCATCAAGGACCAGCCACACATCCAACTGGCCCCTGCCTCCATCTCTTAGCAACGTGACTCCTCTTCTGATTCAGTGACCCCCTCCAGAACCTCCTGCTACCTAAAGACCGTACGGCATGCTAAACATCGCCAGCGTTACAGGATTTGGGGACACACGGCAAGGAGATGCAGCCTGCTCAGCCAGAAAGACATCATGTAGCTCCCACGGCTCACACCTGCAGCTGCCCACACCTGAGTGGTATCAAAGGTGTCACAGGCTCGTAGGACACAGCATGGGGTCAGGACCGGGCACGCAGCATCCTGCTTACCCATTCCTGTTGAGTCCCAAGTGGCCGGACAGGAGGGGCTGCTGAGGAGGCCACACTCACAGCACAGAGGTCCTGGAGCTGACCCCCTAAGGAAACCAAGAGTACAGGTGAGGGAAATGCCAGCCCAACCCCGGGCCTCAACCCGGGCCGGGAACCAGGAGCCACAGGCCACCCAGCCGGTTGACAGGGGAGCCCTGGAGTCAGAGCCAGCTCAGCCCCTTCACCCCTCCTGCTGTGCAGCTGGAGCAGGTCACTGTCTCCACTGTCCCCCAGCAATGGCAGGTGACCAGCGTCCCTCACCACAGTGGAAGGCGAAATGAACTGTCAGATAAAGCTCACTGGAAGGTGACTGTGAGCATTAGTGGCTGACCCTGTGACCGTGTCCTCTGTCTGGGGGCAGTCCAGAGAAGACCACTGCAGCTACTCGGGCTTTAAGTTAATGCTCCTTTCATTAAAAGAGAAGTGACCTTGTTATCCTTCCACGTTATGCTCAGTCCACAAACCTTGTGACTGTTTATAAACAGGGAAAGAGAAGAAAAGTGACCTTTAATTTCCTTTAGCTAATGAGCTATCAAAGCAACTTGGAGACACTGAACTCCTTTAAAAATCATTTGCAAATGTAATTAATTAAATTCCCTTAAACACTTTGAACTGCATTATAAATTGAATATATTACATTTCCTTTATAAGCACTTTAGTTGTTGAACAAAGCAAACTTATGACCTTAACAAGTAAAATACCTTCAACTAATGAGTTTTATGTCTAAGAAACAAGTTATCCACATAGAGAAGCACCCACATTCTTTAAAACCCCAGTGCTAGTCACAGAAAGTGGAGTTGATTTTTCTTTCCTTTACCCACTTACAATCACAAGTCTGAATTCCATTCCCTATTTACAGCTGGTGCCTGGGCCAGCCGGAGCCAGCCTCCACACCAGGTCTTTTGACTGTGGTGAGCTAGAGTCCCCAAGGCTGGCTTCATTGTCATCCAACTGAACCTCTTTTCAGGGTAGACACTTTCTGGAGGAAGCCGCTCCTGCAGGCCAGGGGTTGCCGCCCTCTGAGAGCCGGTGACACGGGCTGAGGGCACGGTCCCAATGTGGAACTCTTGGTCAGTCGAGATCCAAATCCCGTGCCAGAGTCCAGAAGGCCACAGCTGGACTTCTACCTTGCAAGACCCCAGGCCTGTTCCTCCCTGGTGACTTTGCGACCCAGACTCCCTGGCATGGAGTCCCTGCTCCGCTTTCCAAAGCCCCCTCCCCTGTGACTACTTCCATCGGGGAGGTGGCATGCCATGTTCCTCATGGCCACCCTCACCCCAAGCCTCTTCAGGGGACCTCAGCAGCCTATCTTGCAAGCTCCGACTTCAGGGAAAAGGTCATGCCAAGGGTCCTGCATTTCCCACAGGCACGAGCCGCCTCTGAGTTTAGGGGCAGGTTTTCCTGAGACAGTGGCTTGCCTTTGTTCCAGCTCTGCTCCCCCGTCCCCTGCACAACCTGCCTGTCCTGAGTAATCCAAATCCCTGAGTGATTGTCGGGGAGCAGGCAGGGGGCCGGGGGAGGAGAAGAGGCTGGAGAGAACAGGGCATGGCCAGGGACAGCAGAGCCGGGGCAGGGGCAGCTGCTTTGGCCTTGGCAGGAAGCTGCCTGGGCTCCAGGAGGCTGGACAGCACGCTGCAGATCTCCACACTCGCCCACCGGCTGCAGCCTCTGGTCAGCCTCTGGTCAGGCTCTGGGGCTCTTGCGCAGCCTTGGGAAGAGGGGCTGCCACTCCCCCTCCAGAAGCAAGGAAGAAGCACTTTCCCGCAGCCTGGTGCCAGGGCGGCTGGTGGAAGTTGACTTCGGGGGAAGTTTTTGAAGTGCTCCTCCTGGCACATCTGATCCTTTCTGGGGTGGAAGAGGCTGGCTCTGGCTTGGCCACTGGAGGGGACCTGAGCAGCTCCCTTCAATTCTCTGACCCTTGTTTTCTGGGGCTGCTGGGAGGGTCCCAGCGGGTGGAGGGTGCAGGGGAGCGGGTGTTAGGGCAGGGGAGAGATGGTTAGTAGGACCGTCCTGGTTCTCTGCTGAGCCTTGGCCAGGCCCAACCCAGCCTGGTCAGCAGAGGGCGCTGCCATGCCATACAGCTGCAGGCTCCAAGGCCACCAGTCTTGAGAGCTGAGCAAGATGTGGCGTTCAGCACCCATCCCCACTCCTAATGGTGCAGTCCAGATCCCTGCCCCTTGGGTCTACCCATGTGTAGGCATCGGTGACTCACTCCTGCCTCTCTGTCCCCTGGGGCTCCCACTCACAGGTCCTCAGCCCCCAGGATTGTGCCCTTTGGAAACCGCCCCCCAGGGGTTGAGTGTGGTCACAAGCCAGCAGCACTTCCAGGTCCAGTGCAGTTCTGTCAGGCTTCCAGGGGTCCCACACAGCACCCCATACTCCCAGCCTCCTCCTGGGCCCTGCCCCTCCTCCAGGGGCCAAAGCTACAAAGAGGTTGGGCAGAGAACACCCTGCTCTCCTGGAGGGGTACTCAGCCTGCAGCCTGCAGGGACCCTCACCATCCCCTCTTCTCACGCTGGGACCAAACTCCAAGTCACCTGTCACCTGGAGCGCAGCTCCCCTGCCTGCTGGAGGGGCTGCACCCTGACCATGAAACCACCAACTCCCTGGCTGCCCAGGTACCAGGTGCCCCCTGGCCCCTCATGGCACCCCCATGGGGAAACCAAGGCTTGGGAGGGGTCAGGTGACTCTCCAGAGACCTTGTGGAGCCTAGTGCCAGGACTTGAACCCAGATCTCTGGTCCCAAGAGCTGTGTTATAGCCATGACACTGTGAGCCTCTTGGTGGAGGCACTGGGGCCCCCAGCTGTGGGGCGGGGGACAGAATGGTGGCACTGCCCAGCGGGGTTGTCATAAGGACCATGGCAGCCTGGAGCCTTGCAATCCCAGAAGGGATGTCCATGGCAAAAGACTGGTCTGGGCTGCCCGGCCAAGGAGCTTGGGGCCTGCGGATGTCTGACCTCCGCTGCTGCTGCTGTGACAGAGCACAGGCTCCTGCGGGCCCTGATGAGGGGCGGGGCAGGCAGGCAGCCTGGACAGGCAGCAGGGAGCTGCTCACTTCATCTCCGCCTCCTGTGTGAGCCTTCCCCGCCCCTCTCTGCCACACCTGAGGGCAGAAACCCAGCACAGACCAGGCAAAGGGATGGAGGGCCTGGGGGCACCAGGCGACCAGAGTCCGCCTCAGAGGGGAGCCAGGGAAGGGCTGGACAAAGGCAGGTAGCAGAGGTGATTTGGGCGGCCCAGAGAGGAGGGATCCTGGAGGAGGTGCTTGGGGGTACTGGGGGGACATGTGGAGTTTCGCACCAGGCTGAGGGTAGGCAGCTCTGGCTACCGCTTTTCCTGTTCCAGCTCCAGGGCCATCCACCTGGACTGTGAGAAAGAGTATGGGTGTTTGTGCCGTGGACTATCACTCACCTGGTGTGTGGCCTCGGGGGGTGGGGGGTCAGCTCTAGGGCCTCAGCGGGAGAGAGGACTGCCTCTCGGGTGCTGGGAGGAGAGCTGACAGTGGGACCCACAGAGCACCACGCCTTCCCTGAGCAGCACGCCTTCCTGCTGACCCTTCCTGCAGGAAGCCCCCAATGCCTCCATTTGGCCACTTCCCAGACCAGGCAGTCGAGGCCCTACTGCCATCACACCTGCAGGGAGCCCAGGGATCAGGGCCCTGGACCAGAGCAGGAGAGGCCCAGGCCACAGGGTGTGTGGCTTAGGGACAGGACCTCAGGGCAGCTGGCTCAGCGTGGCCAGCACACCCAGCATGGGCTCTCCAGGCGTCCCAGCCAGGACACAGGCTGCCTGTCAAGCAGAGCGGGAGGGAGTCCTCCCGCCAGCTCCTGGAACCCGAGCACAGACAGAAGTTGTGTACACAGGATTTTAGTATTTCCTCTCCGGCTCCAGCCCCAATTTGAGGGCCTGTAAAATCTTGAATGGCGTCCAGTGCCGAGTGGTCTGCCCGAGCCGCCCCGGCTGAGTCAAAGCAGCCCACACAGGGATGGCGCCTGGGGTGGGAGGGGGCTGCAGGGAGGGGCAGGGAACCCCTGCGTGGGGGAGGGGAGGTGGCCTGTTAGATGGGTGGGGGCGGGGCGGGGGGCCTGAGGAGGGGTCGGAGGAGAGCCAGGCGTCAGCTGCAGAGGGGGTGCTGGGGCCAGGGGACTCGGGGTGCGGGGTGCGGGAGTGTCAGGCGCCACACCCACATCCAGGCTGTGCCTGGCCTTCCAGCCCCGTGGCCCAGCTGTCCCTCTGCCACCACCACCGAGCCAATCTCAGGAACCGGGGTGCAGTCCTGGGGAGGGGAGAAGGCGAGGAGGGAACCTTCCTGCCCTGAGCCTGGGAACCTCTCCCACTTTCTTGGTGTGGGGTGGGGACACTCCCTGCAGCTGGGAGGTTGGTCCATACACTCCCCTGAGGTCAGGAGGCTTCTAGCCCTGAGTTTGACTCACGCCCCCAGCACCACCCTCCCTGATGGAATCCTGGTTCTGTGAGCTGTGTGAGTCTGAGAGCTCTGTCACCCTCTCTGGTTTGTAAAACTCAGGATGCCCCGGGGCTGCATCTTTCCGCCTGCCAGTTCCAGCTCTTGGGGTCTGAGTTGCCAGAAGCCAGGCAGCTGCAGCAAGGTGCACAGCTGGGTTGAGGGAGGAAGGCCAGCCGTCTCTGGGACACAGCGGCCAGTGAAAGTGGAATGTCCCGCTCTGGGTCACGGCAGCCAGTGAAGGTGGAATGCTTCAGGGCTCACCTGAGCCGGGTTTGGGGGAGCTGGGTGTGAGGGGTGGCCATGGGCCTCCAGGGACTGCTCCGACTCAGCACGGAGGCCTCTGAGGACCTGGCCCAAGAGGCCCTGGGGCTCAGGTGGAGGCCCTGCAGCTGCTGGCCACACAGCTGCTCCTCAGCTTGGAAACCAGCTGTGTGTGCTTTCCCGCATGTGTGCCCCTGGGACCAGTTCTGACCCCCTCAACTCATCAGTGACTTGTAGTGAGACATGTGGGCCTGTCTCTGTCCCCAGGGGAATGGTTGTGCTTGAAGTTAATACTGATACTGGTGCGTTTAATGATGGAGGTGCCTGGGCCCTGCTGGAAGCGGGCTGTGTAATCAACCCACAGTCCCATGACTTTTCAACCTTCCTTAAGTACAACCGAACTCCAGCATCCTGGCCCCAGGGGTCTCCAAAGACAGCTGTAAGCCAGCAGGAACCATGGAGTGGCGAAGCTCAGGAGGTCCTGCCTGCATCCCCCACAAGTAGGGGACCTGCAGCCTCTCAGCCCAGTTTCTGGAGGACTACCTGGGAGCACTAACCACGCTGGGAGCACTAACCACGCTGGGAGCACTAACCACGCTGGGAGCACTAACCTCGCTGGGAGCACTAACCTCGCTGGGAGCACTAACCTCGCTGGGAGCACTTGCAGGACCAAGACTGCAGCTGGTGTCTGGACACGCAGATGCTGACGTGCAGGCTGATGACCAGGCACATTTCTTCATGGGTGACCGGAGGGATTTGTTGTTCTCTTATTTTGAAATAATCATAGATTCACAAGAAGGTGCAAAGAAATGAGCAGGGAGGGCCCCGTGTGCTCCTCATTCCTCCCGGAGTCCCGCAGCACCAAGGCACAGGGTCAAAACCAGGGAAGGGGCATGGGTGCAATCCTGGGGTTGCATCTCGATGTCCACTCTAAGGATCCAGGTTATCTGTGTTTCCTTTTGTGGCTTGCGTTTTTGGAATCAAGCATAAGAGCTTTGCTGAGCACCAGGCTCCAGACTTTCCTCTGTCGCTTTTTCAAGTTGTTAGCTTTGCATCTAAGCCCATTTAAATCCCTGATTCATTTTGAGTAAATTTTTGTGTTGAGGTTTTGGGGTTTTCTTGCCTCTGAGTATCCCATGGCTGCAGAGATTCTGAGCCATTTTTGCCATACCCAGTTTTGGCCCTTGGGTGCTGCTGGTGGAGGGAAAGGAGGCCTGCGGAACAGCCCCTTCCCCACAGTTACTATGCTGTCCTCAGCACCTTGCATGTCACATTTTGGGGTGGGGCGTCTGGATGGCATAGTGAGATGCTCCAGGATTCTGTCACAACAGCAAGGGGCAGGGGGTCCCAGAGTAGGGAGGGAGGGAGAAGCATCTGTGCCCCCTCCTGACTCAGGATGCACATTACAAGGAACAAGCACCTGGCATTAAAGCCATGGCCCTCTCAGGGCCTATTTAGGACGGGAAAGCACCATGTGTCTCTCCTCCTCTCACAGCTGCTCCACAGAGCGCTTCTGACCCCAGACGTGGTGGTGGGGGGGCCCACACACGGACACCAGCTGGGTGCCACTTCAGCTGAGGTCTGCAGATGTCCCCACCTCAGGCGCCTGGCCCCACCCCGGGGTGCTCTGCCTGGACTGCAAGCCCAGTTCCTACCACGACTAATCTGGAGCTCAGGAAAGCACTTTGCCTACATCCACCCACCAGTTACAGGGCCGCTAGGAAGGGTCTGGATGCACAGCCAGAGAGATCATAGGGCAAAGCCTGTGGAAGGGGCTAGCACTCTTGTGCCCAGCCTGGGCACCACCCTTCAACCAGGGGCTCTACTACCTGAAGCTCTCTGAACTTTGAACCTGTCCTTTCAGGGTCCTGTGGAGGCTTCACCCTGCAGCATGACTGAGTCCATCATTGGCTGAGGCAATCAACTCAGCTTCAGAAACTGAGTGAGCTAAAGCCCCCACCCTCTCCTGCCTGGCCTTCCTAGTGGGCGTCCTCATCCTGTGGCTCTAGGCTCCAGCTGTTAGTCCTCTCCTTAGCACACTTAAGACCCCCTACCACGGGGAGACCCCACGGTTTAGGAGCTGGTGCCAGGAAACAGCACCATTTGCTACCACAGAGTCCCCTGTCCTGACTGATATAGACACCAAGTGGGATATTGGAAGAATCCAGGTCCCCAGGCTTGGACGGGCAGCACCACGCTAGACTCTTCCCATCACCTTCCTGCCTGTTCTCACTACCCTTGCCAAGAGAGCAGGACAGCAGGGGCCATAGCTGGCTCTACCTGAGCCCTCCGCTCCAGCAGCAGCTCGCCAGGCCCTGCACCCGTGCATCTTGGAAAGTCCACCAAGGCCTGCATCAGTGCACCTGAGAGAGGCCACCAGGGCCTGCACCTCTATGCCCTTGGAAAGGCCACCAGGGCCTGCAGGCACTCCTGGGAAAGGCCACCAGGCCCTGCACCATTATACCTGGGAAAGGCCACCAGGGCCTGCAGGCCACCCCGAGCTGGTCTGCAGGAGGTGGGCATCCCAGGCTATGGCACAGAGAGCCTGATGGCCAGCTCCGAGGCCTGTCACACGCAGGATGGTAGCAGGGCCAGGGCCAGAGCCTGGTCAGTGGGTCGAGCTGTAGGCCAGAGGAAGGGGACTCCAGGAAGCAGTTCTCAGTCTCAGGGTAGCCATGCAGAGAGCATTGCCCAGGGACCACAGGGCAGGGGCCACCCGTGGGCTACAGCCCGGGGGCCTGGCTGGCACCAGGCTGCCTGTGCTGGCTCCTGTCAGGAAGGGTGGCCGGGATCCGACCTTGAGTGACATCTCCAACCTGTGAGTGGCAGCTCCCTGAAGACTGCATTTGCAGGGGATAGAGGTGTGTGGCCAGGCCCAGATGAGGGTGGCCCCTCGCCACTGCCCCCACTGCCCTCCCGCAGAGAGGGAGAGTTGCCACAACCCCACCCTTCCTTGGCGGGTTGCAGCCATCTCCTAATGCGGCTGCAATCAGAAGAACTTCCTAATTCTAAGTGCTTTTCCACCTGGCATCCAGCATGAGGGTTTTCCTAAGATTGTTTCTCAATATCCTTAAAAAAAAAAAAAAAAAAAAAAGTGACACAATTTCATTGTAGAAAATACAGAAAACCAACCAGAAAAAGAAAGAAAAACTTTAATTCCAAAACCCACGGGGGACCCTGGAGCTCAGCAGCAGCAGACCAGGAGGGCATGGGTGCGGGCGCCACGGCACAAGCCTCGCCCTCAGAGCCAGAACGGCCACCCGCCTTGGTGCCCTCAGTGCCCTCCGTGAGCTCATCAGGAGAGGTCAGCCCCCCTCCCGCCCCAGGATGCAGGAGTGGCAGAGGCACTAAACGAGGCCATTCACAGAAACTCAAGGGCCAATAAAGGCGTGGAAAGTGCGCTCCATCCGCCAGGAAGATGGGAATCCAAACAATGACTCCCCCAGGAGCCTGGCAGAGAGTCAATAGAGACCATGGCAGGCAGGGAACCAGGCCGGGAACCGGGCAGGGTCTCCCGCGGCTGCTGACTGAAGTCAAAACGCTCCTGTCACTTGTGGCAGCCACCCTTTCTGGCTCCCCCCACAGCACCAGGAGGTAAAGGGACACACAGGACATGTCCCCAGCACCCTCTCTGTTCATCCAGTATTTAAGGGCCGTGGACCAGGCGTCCGCACGCAAGCACTAAGTCCCCCTCCCAAAGGCGCCATCCAGAAGGAGGCAGAGGCCTAGCTGTTCCCATGGTGATGAGTACCAGGAGAAGGTCAAGCAGGGGAGGGGACCCATGCAGGGGGCCTGTGGGGTCCAACTATGGGTGCCAGGGAGGGCCTCAGGGAAGGTGGCACTGGGTCAAATCAGGAAAGGTAAGGCTGAGAGCCCTGGGATGTTCCCGGAAGAGCGTCCCGGGCAGGAACAGCTGGGGCAGAGGCCCCGGGTAGCTGGGTCTGAGGCATTGAAGAACCAGGAAAGGCTGGGGGGGGGGGGAAGGGGCAGGGACAGGAGCAGGCAGGGGTAGGGGTGGGTAGGGCAGGGGTGGGGTTGGGCAAGGAGAAGGGCAGGAGCTGGGGAGGAAGGGGGAAGGGCAGGAGCAGGAACCAGCAGGGCAGGGGCCCGAACAGGAGTGAGCAGGGACAGGGCGGGCAGGGGCCGGGGCAGTCATGTACAGGGGTGAGGTTGGGCAGGGGCAGGGGCCTGGGGCCCTGGGGACCTCTCTGAGGACTTGACAATACCCAGTCAGGTCCAGCTGCATGTGGGCAGCAGGTAGGCATTGGAGGCCATCAGGCTGCAAGGGGTGTGGCCCCCAGGATACAGGCAGAGAACCCCCAGGACCTCAGGATAGCCAAGCAGCTAGGAGGAGCCGCAGGGTGCCAAGGCAAAGCAGGGACAGGCCCCAGGGCCCAGGGCCCACGGACCCTAGGAGGTGCCTGTGACCACCATCCATGAGGACATGCTGAAGGAGAATGCCGAGCCCTGGCCCTGGAGAAGGACTTCCGATCCCTGAGGGTGGGCGTGCAGGACTCGAGGGCCAGGAGGAGCCAGAGGGTGTGATGGGCCCCAGCAGCTGCGATGGCAGCTGTTTCTCAGGGAACAATGGGCCGCCCCGACTCGCGCTCCCAAGCAGGCCTCTCACAGGGCTGGGAGAGCTGAGGGACCCCTGTGTTAATCGATTACTCCACAGCGTCCAGTCCTGCCAGGGCCTGCCTGCCTGAGGACGCCCAGGCCACAGGGCTGGAGTGGGCTCTTTGGAACAGCACTCGGCCCAGGGAGGAAGCCAGGCCTGGCCAAGGGCCCGGCCAAGGGCCAGGCCAGAGGAAGGCCACAGCCCTGGGAGGCGCCCAAGGGCCTGGGGAGAGGACAGGCCAGCTGAGGCCAGTGCAGAGAGAGAAAAGCAGATGGGACGGAGTGTCTCCTCCTGCCCTGTGCGAGTGACGCCTGGGAGGAGAGAGAGCACGTAGATTTCTAACTCGGCCTGCGGTGGGGACAGAGGCCTCTAGAGACAGAACCCTACAGCGGGGACCTGACACTCTCCCTTCCTCCCACAGCCTTACAGAGGGACAGACTGAGGCCCTGCCCCCTGGTCAGTGAGTGGCCTCAGCACCAGCGACAGCTGTGTCCATAGGGCTCCCAGGCTGTTCCCTGGAATCCACACGTGGAGGCCAGGCTGGGAGGGCAGGCGGGAGAGGTGAGGCAGGGTGGCCCAGGATGGAGGAGGAGGAGAACAGAGGGCTTGGGCGGAGGAGAAGACCAGCCAGGTGGGCCAGGAAGACGGCTCCATGGGAGGCAGGCCTCAGGTGGGCCCAGGACCCTATCACCTGTGCCTGGGACATTCTGCTGTAATGCTCCAAGGGCTGCAGCTGGAGGGCACAGGACCCAGGCCACATGGTGTGCTCAGCCAGCTTCAGCTCCCAGCTCCTGCCCCAGCCAGCTGCCCTCCTGGCTCCCTGTGCAGGACCACCCAGGAGTAGGAGGACAGGACCCTGGGGGCTTGCCCTGGGCAGAGGCCGGGAGACCTCAGGGCCTAGATAGCAGATGCCAGGGTCCTACCCTGGGGGACAGGCTGTGCCCTGAGGGAGAAGGGGCAACCGGAGCCCTCGGGAATGGAGGTGAGGCCAGGGCCTGGGGAGGGGGCTTCGGGCAGATGTGAGGGAGCACTCATCTGTGACTTCTCTGGGGATACTCTGTTGCTTTTGTTTTTTTAATGATTCTGTAATGTCCCTGCTCCTCAAATATTTCCCAGGCTCACAAGCCAGTCTTCAGGAGGAGAGTGAGACCCTCTCTGTGGGGACAAGGTGGCCTCGGGCTCAGTGGAGCAGTCTGCGCGCAGTTTTACTCTGAATTCGGGTGCTCAGGCAGCACAAGGCAGTCTGGGGACTCAGGGGGACCCTGCCAGTCGGGGGCTTCGGGGTCACAGGGCCATTGCTTGTACTCCCAGGACTGACACCCTCCCAGTGAAGCCTGGTGGGGTCCCCTGCTCGAGTGACACTGGAGGCTCTGTCTGGGTGTTTCCTCGCCAGCCTGGGTTGGGCGTCCAGCCAGGGAGCACCACTTAGCTACCCCTACCCTGCCTGACCCCAGGAAGGAGCTCTAAGGGAGGTTCGGAGGGTGGGTAGGGAGGGCTTCATCAGAACAGCCCGTCAGGTCCTCCTGGGACCAGGATCTCTGAGCCTGCCAGAAGGGGGCCAGGGCCTCCAGCCAGCTGCTGCCCTCAGGCTTGGCTCCCGTCCAGGTCTGTCCTCAAAGGCAGGACTGCAGCCCCAACAGATGGCACCAGCCCTGAGCTGCGGGTCTGCCGGGGTGGGGGGGCATGCCTGGTGGGATGCGGAGGACGTCCTACCCTGCTGCCCCGCGGGTGGCCACACAGCCCTTTCCCTCTCAGGGCACTAGCCTCCACCTTGAGTTTGAAGACACCGCAGCCCTCTGTGAGCTGGGCAACCCCAAATCCAAACATGCTGCCCGCTCCAGGAGCCAGTGGTCCCACTGCGTGTTCCAGGAACCCCCTTGGTGGTCCACGAGAGGTCTGTGGTGACATTAAGAATAAGCACTGGCCATTGGCAGGGTGAACAAGACAAGGCTTGTCCACTCAGAAAAACACGGGCTGTAAAAGGGATGAAATTGTGATGCCTGCCACACCAGGGTGGACCTTGTCCTTGTGCTCAACAGAGAAGGACAGACGCATCACACAGTCTACGCACAGGTGTCTAGAAGAGGCACGATTAGGGGCAGAGGGCAGTGTGGCCTTGCTGAGGTGGGGAGAGAAGGGGACCACTATTGAGCGGGCACAGTTCTTGTTTCTGATGACCAGGGTTGGAGAGAAGATGATCACACGCCACGTGAATGTCCTGACTGCTCCTGAGACACAGTTACAGATGGCTCAACTGGGGCTGGGCTGGGGCTCTGCCGTGAGTACTTGCCCAGCACATGGGGGGCACTGGGATCCGTCCTCAGCACCACATAAAGACAAATAAATAAACAAAGGTGTTGTGTCCATCTACAACGAAAAATATATATTTTTAAAACAAATGGCTCAACTGACATGATCTCATGTGTATTTATTTTACCATGATAGAAGTTTTTAAAAAAGACTATGCACCCCAATAAACTTGAGAGACACTGAGTCACAAAGTTAAGTGAGCGTCCTGTGGTGGGAATTTGGGGGGCCTTACAAAGGGGATGCTTTGCTCTGTGGGACCCCATGAGAAAGCTCGGAACCCTGTGTTCTCAGCAGGCGTCCCCCTCAGTGCTCCTCCCCAGAGCTCTGGGGGGGCCTCCTGGGCACCTGGACGAGGCACCGAAACTTCCTCCAACACTTGCCCTGATTCTAAATGTTAGAATAAAGGTCATAGCTATCCCAAAGTGTTCCTAAAAACTTGCTTTTTTGTTCTGTCTTCTCCAAAAATAGAAATTTCTCCATTTGGGGATTTGGCAATATTTTTAGTTCTTTATTTAAAAAAATAAAAAGTGTGTGATAATGTGTGTATGTGTGTGTGAGAGAGAGAGAGAGAGAGTGTGTGTGTGTGTGTGTGTGTGTGTGTGTGTGTGTGTGTGTGAGCATACACATGTGTACAAGAGGACTTCTCCAGAAGCTTCTGGTCTCAAGGCTGGAGGTGAAGCTGGCCTGCTGCCTGCCCAGGGACTGTGGAGGTGCCAGGCAGGGGTCTGGCCTGCGGGTGTGGCCCAAGGCACACTCTGTCTGCTCCTCCTCCCCTCTGCTGCCCCTCTGCTGCTCTGGTGCCACTTGTTGCCTGGGACACCCAACTCTTCCGGAGCCCCAGCAGCTTGCCCGGCTGGCCGTTCTGGCTGCTCCTCACCTGCCCACTGGCCACCACCGCTCACAGGCCTGGGTTCAGTGGTGACTAGGGAGGGTGTCAGAATGAAGGACAGGCTTTGAACACCAACTGGGGGCCAACTTGGGACTGGGTGCTGCCCAGAAGTGAGCTCAGGGATGGGAACATGCCACGAGCCCCAGGTTCCCTGCTCTGTGGGTGTGGATGCTTACCAAAGTGCGTCAGCAGAACCCTCCACACACCTCTGTCCTGCTGGGTGCTTCGGCAGAGAGCTTCGGGTCCCCTCAAGCAGACAGGGCAGAGAGGGACGGTCACCAGCAGAGGGGTGGTGACACTCTGGGAGTCCAAGCCAGAGCTGTGGGAGGCCAGTCCCCAGTCCTGAGGGCTCTGGGTGGGTGCCCACCTGCTTCCCTCGGGAGTGGGGGTAGACATGTTTTTGTTTATATGAGAAAAGGAAGGATGATCCTTAGGTCCTGGGCCTTGGTCACTGCTGTGGGGTCAGGCAGGGCTTCTCTGTCCTTCCCAGAGCCAGGGAGCTGGTTGGGTCGGAGGTTGAGGCACTGGGCCGGGGCAGGGGCCTCATAAACAACTTGCCCTGGCCTGGGGGACCAGGGACAGAGACAGGAGGCAGCCCCATAGCCGCCCATGGGCCTTTGACCACGTCCCTATGGTGGGACCTCAGGAGCCATGAGACCAGCTCAAGGCCACGCTGAGCAGTGGCCTACAGCATGGGAGGGTCCAGCAGCAGGGGGCCCCTGGAAGAGCTACCGCAGGGGGCTGCAGGACACAGCTGCAGGGGCAGGGCCTGAGCCCACCCCGCACTCTGGATAACCAGGAGGCTCCTGAGCAGGGTGACTGTCCCCTGTAGAGATCAGTTCTCAAAGCCCAGCTGCGGAAAGCAGAGCGTCCCTCCCACACGTCTCCCTCCCACTTCTACAAGGCCACCTGCCGGGCTCCTCTCTCTCAGGGTTTGGATGAATGAAGCATTTGGTGATGTTTGTGGAAGAAAGGAAACCCCCAAGTGAGTGAGCTCCATAGTTTCCATCCTTTAATTCACCATCCAAGAGCAAAAACCCAAGCCGCTTCCCAAGGTGCGCTGGAGGGCTGGGGATGCAGCTCAGTGGTCTCGTCCAAGTTCCAGCCCCAGTCCCCAGACAAAACCAGACACGAGGTCCTTCTGAGAACTTGGAGATGAATGGACCCATCTTTTCCCTTAGGACTTCTTACTACATCCGGGATCAGACCCGCGTCCATGGGTCTCTGAAAGTCAGTACTTACCCATTGGGGTTCCCTGGGGAGGCTGGCTCAGGGGAGGCAGTCTGTTGGTTCCCAGGGACCAGCAGGGGGACCCAGAGGAAGGTGAGACCTGCAGGGCACTGGGCAGGGCCCTCTGTGCCTCCCTGGGGCCAGGCTGCAGAAGGCACCAGGCTGTGGGCATGGGCGAGGACCTGGGGACAGTCCCTTGGGTCTGGCTCTGAGAGACCAGGCTGCATGTCACCTGGCTGCTGGCAATGGCCCTCTGTGGTCAGGAAGCTGCCTAGGAGGAGGGAGACCGGTGGAGCCTTTGTGCAGCCCCTGGCAGGTAAATGTGGCTGACCACTGCAGTCACCTGTCTGACCACTGCAGTCACCTGACTGGAGTCTGCCCAGGACCAGCTCAGCCCTGGGGCAAAAAGGGCCATGAGTGGCTACAGCTCCCTGCAGAGCTCTGTGGCCCCTGGGACTCACCCAGGAGCACCCTCCCCCGGCCTGGGGGAGGGCAAACAGTGAGAGTGGAGTCACCTGGGTAAGACTGGGACACAGGGGGTGTCAAGGTACGGGCACAGAGCACGCAGAGGCAGCCACCTGCTCCTGGACGCAGCCCTCTCTCTAGGACCTCCTAAGCCCCCCAGGGCAGCCCAGCATTGGGGGCTGTGAAGCTGGCCTTCAGGGGCAGCTCACTCTCAAGGCGCTCCTTCCTGGCCTTGGGGTTGGGGGCAGGAGGCTAGTGTGTGCACAGGTGGGCTGCTCGTGGACACACCCACAGAGGCCCTGTGGGCTCCAGAGACAGCCCTCGACCCTATGGCCTGTGTCTGATGACCCAGAGCAGATGTGCACACACACACCACAGATGCTGAGGCCAAGTCCTCAGCCAACTAGAAATGCCCCTGGAGGCCCAGGGAGTAGCTGGACTTCAGTGAGGGTCAGCCAGCGTGGCTGCATGCCACTGCCCCTGGCCCCACCTCCCCTGGGCAGTACTTTCCTATATCGCACCTCAGTTTCCTCCTTGCGGTGGGCTTTCACTGTCTGGTCTCAGGCCACCCAAGGAGTGTGGACTGGGCCTGGCAATAGGACCAGGAACGGTTTTCGAGTACAGGGTCCTAAGTGAGGCCATCCTGATCTGAGGACGGCACTGTCACAGATTGGCTGGTCTCCTGGGCTCAGTCTCTAGCAAAGGACCCTCTGAAGGTTGCGAGGCAGAAGTGTGGGGCTCCTCACCCGGGTCAGGCCTCCTGCCCTCCTGACACACCTGGCCAAGGCCACGTGGGTCCTCTGCCCTCATGCTCCCCACCCTCGGGCCCTCCACCTTCAGATGAGGCCACCCTGTCCCCAGCTTCCCAGCCACAGAATCCGCTGGGCACAGCAGGAGTGTGCTTTACACGTCGGGCTTTTACTTCAATTTGAAGCAGATGGTTGAACACATGTGAGCAGCTTTGGCCTGTGAGCTCAAGAGGGCACTGGCCCCGGCCTAGGTGCCCTCCCTACGCGGCCATCGCCTGATCCCGTCGTCCTCCCCCTCCCATCTGGTCTGCCACAGACCACCAGCCTCTGCAGGCCGCTACTCGTTGCATCAAGGAAGCCTGGGGAGATGGCAGGGCCACCAGCGTGCATGTCCCCTGGGCAGGTGGCCTTGGGCGAGTGCCCGGCTAGAGCATGCCACCTCTCCCCAGCCACTCCTCAGGGCCAGAGTCTGGGTGGCCAGGGTAGGGCAGCAAGGGAAGGGACCTTGGCCCCTTCCCTGCCTCCCTCCCAGGCCCAAGAAGGCTTCTCCTGAACTCGCCAACCCAGGGCCCTGTGTGGATGGCACTGGCTCTGAGGGCCAAGTGCTCTCGAGGGTCACCCTGTCCCTCTGTTTCTCAGGCTCCCGGTGGAATTGCTGGCTCATCTTTGGCTTGAGACAGGTGGGCTCTGGCAACAGGAGGGACGAAGGCCACAGAGCCACAATGTGGCCTTTGGCTGCTGGGCTTCAGCCCCTTGTGCTCGGTGTCTCTGTTGAATCTTTGGCAATGAACTTTTGCAGCCACGAAGAGCCTCCGGACCTGAGCGGGAGGAAGACTGGGCCTCCCACAGGCAGAGGGCAAAGTGCACTGTGACCGCCAGGCAGAGGGCAGGAGGGCGGGGCAGGCTGCCCAGCCTGGACAGCCCCGAGGGGCGTGGGGGCCGACCCGGAGCATCCTGCAGAGGGATGAGGTTGGCTTGGTGTGTCCACCTTCTCCTCACCCTGGGAAGAGGCCACCACGGTGTCCCAGCTGGTCTGCAGCCAGTCACTCCTGGAAAACACAACCAGCGGTCAGAAGTGCCTCCCTGACCCCACGCCAGGTGCTCAGGCCTCCCGTGGCTGGGCCAGGGACTGCTCCACAGGGTAAATGGGTAGCCTCCAGCACCCACCTTGTGCTCTCCCCACTCTGGCCTGGCAGCCCTGAATGCAGCATACTGGTCTGGGTGAAGGGAGCCAGAGCCCAGAGCCCCAGGGATCAGGCTGTGCTGACCAGGATCCCCAGGACACGCCTCCACGGTGCCTGAGTGGGGCCGTGCCTGCTGCCCAGTGGGGCTCCCCTGCAGGCCCCACGGGAATGGCCAGGGGCTCCTCCCACACTGTTCATGCAGGAGCCCCCACAGGGGTCAGAAGACCCACCAGGGGTGGTCAGCTTGTGATCTCACACACTTCCTATCTCAGAGCACGTCTCCCCCTCTGTCAGACGGCACAGCTGGGGCAGATCAATACCCCCCAGCTTTCTTCTGAGCAGGAGAAACGAGGTCTAGTCTGTGGAGCCCTAACCTGGGGACAGGCCCAGAGCTCATGGGCCCTCCAGGGAGGAGCCAGGGGCACCTGAGAGCCGGCAGCCCTGACCTCCGGCTCTCCTCTCTGCAGCTGGACTTAGCACTGTCAGGTGCCTCATCACCAAGAAGGGACAGGAGGAGGGGTCTGGGCTGTAGCCTCTGGGGAGGCCAGGGACAGCAGGAGGCTCTGCCAGACTCCAAATCCACCTGGAACCCAGAGAGAACAGCATGCCCGGGAAAGCTGCAGGAGACGTCTTGCCACAGCCCTGAGCACAGGCCACGTGCCTGTGGGCAGAGCCTCTGCACAGCCACGTGGCCGCTTCTCAGGGCCCTCAGGTGGCACCGCTGGCTCTGGCGGAGGTGCCGGCCTGGCAGCACCAGGACTCAACCCTGATGGGCACTTGGGCTGCCCTGCTGCAAGAAGGCCGCGAGCACAGGAGGAGCCGCTCACCACAGACCCTGGACAGCCTCATGGAACCTGCAGGCCACAGCCAAGCCGGGGCCCAGGAGCCACGCGAGGCTGGGCCGGGCGAGAGCCAGGGGGTGGAGGGGCAGCGGGAGGGCAGCGGTGGCTGAGGCTCCTGGCTGGCCCCGCAGGACTCTGCTTTCTGATTCCCTGTCTGAGGGGGAGGATCAGGAAGCGGAAGGGAGACCCGCGGGGATGGCCCTGGTCTGTGCTCCACGGGAGATTCGCAGCTGGCTGCCTGGGCGGGCTCCCCTGCGTGCGGTTCTAGCCGCCTGTGGTCTGGGGAGGAGTGGAAGGCTGGCCGGCTGGAGCCGGGCGCCAGCCGCAAGCCCTGGTGGCGCAGACCCCGCTGCAGCCAGGCTCCACCCGTGAGGGAAGGCGGCCAGCCTCGGCTGTCCGCCCAGGGCCCACCCTCTCTCTGGTGTCTGCGTTGGACCTGCCTGGCCAGCTCCTGCTTCCACCAGGAACCAGCACAATGTCCACCCAGGGAATCTGAGGTCAACTGAGGCATGACAGCAAGAGCACGCAAGGCCTCAACCCCAGGACCTTCTCTGCAATTAACAATTAACCTGCTGCGTGACCTCGGGTAACCCACTCCCCTTCTCTGTGCATTAATGCCCTTCTTGCACAGCTGGAGGGGGTGGGAGGGTGAACTGCAGATCGCCAGCCAGGGGGCATCCCACGCGTCTGGGCACTACGGACCTCGGCCCATCTTGGGAGGTCACCAGGCAGAATATCATAGGGAAGGCTCTGGAAAGTCCTGCAGTGAGGACAGGCAGGAAAGTGCTCTTCAGGACACGGTCCTGCTGCTAAAGTCAACTGTCAGCCACCGCATGGCTGAGCATGGACCCCGGCCAGCCAAGCGATGGGTCTTCACCCGGGAAAGCCTGGACCCGCCTGCGCACTGGAGCATTCTGCACGCTGTGCGCTGTCCCTGTCCTGCTGATCCCTCACCACCGTGGGCTCGCTCAGGTGGGGCGTACATGTGCTGCTCCCCTCCACCTGGTCTGTGCATCGCAGGCAATTCCACCACTTTGTGGGCATTTAAAAACCAGCTGTCCTGTCTCCCATGTGATGTGAACTGTCCCCTGTCCGCTCCACCCACCTCAATCTGGAGTCAGCCTGTGTATGCTGGAAAATACCCGGGGCCAGAAACCCTGAGTCGTCTTCTTTTTTTTAATGGGTTTGTTCCAAAGGAGCAGTCAGATCTCAAAGGAGGTCTTACAATTAAAACCCAATAGAAAAGCAGGGAGGGCGTGGGGACGGCTCGGGAGCACTGAAGGTCCTTCCACCTCCACCTCAGCACAGCCACAAGTGGGCCACAGAGAGGTTCAGGTTGGTGCTGAATGCCGCTCGTGGTCCATGAGGCAGCTTCGGGGCCCTGGGCAGGCTGCTGGCCTCTCCAACCAAGCCTGGTTTCTCATGTTTAAAACAGGCCCGGCAGGAGTGCTCCCTGGTCAGCGGCAAATACATCTACGATGGTCAAGTCACACCCTGGTGTGACTCGATGTGGGGGCCTGGTGTGCCGTGAAGCAGAGAACTGGACCCTCCTCCACCAGTTGGCTTTCAACCAAGTCTTTTTAAAAACATGAATACAGCTTTAACCCAGGTGCGGTGGCCACACCTTTAATCCCAGCAGCTCAGGAGGCTGAGGCAGGAGGTTTGAGAGTTCAAAGCCAGCCTTGGCAACTCAGCCAGACCCTGTCTCAAAATAAAAATATAAAAAGGGCCAGGGACGTGGCTCAGTGATTAAGCACCTCTGGGTTCAATCCCGAGTACCAAATAAATAAAACACACAGTTTTAAAAAGGACGCAGGTGGTACCCAGGAACCCACGAGTAAGTAAGCAAGATGTGGCACGGTCACCCCAGGGAAGTGCTGAGATGCACCTCAGCGTGGGTGAGCTATGAACAGTGTGCAGAGCAGAGGCAGCCCCGTCCCCATGGAGGGTCCCCACCTGGGACGTGCCCACCAGTGAAACTCCTCACTTACTGAGGCCAAGGCACGTAGCCAAAGCTCAGGGTCAGGTGACAGAGGAGCAACCTAGCTGGAGGTCCAAATGCCACTCAGATGGGGCTGGGGCTGAGGGTCAGTAGCTGCAACCTTCTGTGCTGAGATGCGGCCACTGAGCACCCACACTTCCCACGCTGTCCCGGAGCCTGACTGGAGGCCCTGCCCACAGGCATGTGGTGAGGTCCCTGCTGTCCCCAGCCAGGACGGTGAGGGCCTGCTCCAGCCCAACCCCCAGCTCCTGCTGGAGAGCACTGTCCTGGTCCCCCCCCATGGCCCCCCCTGCTGAAGTACTGTGCTATGACTAGCAGTCCTCCCGCCTGCCCCCCCATGCCCCCAAGGTCCTCCCAGGGCCCAGGGACAGAGTGAGTGGGTAGTGCTCAGAGCTGCCACTTCTTGAGGACGCCACGCTCACTTGCTGGCTCACGCTGACCTACAGGGTCCCTTGGCAGGCCGCAGAGGCAGGCCCAGCCCTCTGCTGGCCACACGGGCAGCCAGGGGATGAGGGTAAGTCTGGTATCTGCTGTGTAGGTCACCAGAGGGGAGGGCACGTCCCCCCCCCCCGCAGCCCCCTCCAGGGCTGGCCAGCAGCTGTTCCTGGAACCTCCTCTACCCGGAAGGCTGCACCTGAGGCCACCGGACCCCGACAGGACAGCCCAGAGGCTCGGGCCAGGCCTTCAAGAGAGGAGACAAAGGGTGGCCGTGCCCAGCCCTGTGACTCTGGTGACCTCAACACTTCTCCTGCCCCTGGTAACTAGCATGCCCAGGAGGTGTGGCCCGAGAAAACGACAGGCGTGGGCACTCTGCAGTCTGTGTGCAGAGGCCAGACCTGGCCACCTGATCCTGTGACCTTGACACAGGCAATGAGAGAAGGCTGGTGAGGACTGAGCGGCTGGCAGGGGGGAAAGACCACCACCTGTTGTATCAGGGCCACCCTCGGGGGTGAGCTTCGTGGCTGCTTTACCTGCTCTCCTGGGCTGTTTCTTTCAAATTCAAGGGCAGCATCCCTTCTTCAGGGAAGACCAGGAATATCTGTGCAGGACTCATGCCCTGGAGAAAGGAAATGCTCCTCCAGCAAGGCCCCACCGTGATTCTGGATGTCCCTGGAGGATGAAGGCCCCAGTACTTTGGCAGCCACTGTGCAGTCACAAGGCAGAGCAGGAGAGGCCTGAAGCCTCAGAGCTCAGGGTGAAGCCTCTCCCTTCAGGTTTCTGAACCATGAGGTGTGTGGGCCCCCAGTAGACTCAGCTGGTGCTCAGGGTTTGTTATTTGAAACAGGTTTTTCTTGCTAATTCAAAGGAACAAGGGACAAGCAGGGGGCCTGGGGACTTTTTGGCTGGGTGACGCCCCTAACAATCCCCTACAGCCTTGCCTTCAGCACAGGGATCAGGAGCTGCAGTGGGAGGACAGGGGTCACTGGTGCACTGAGCCACCAGCAGGCAGTACCGTGGAACAGGCCACGTGAGAATCCCAGGACAATGTCAGAACCCACAGTGAGCTCTGGGAGAGAGGGTGTCATAGCACACACACGCCACCCCACACGTCCCTCCTACTGGGGCCCGTCGGACCCTGTGCCCACCACAGGTCCCCCCACTGGACATCTGTGCTGACCTCAAGTCCCCCTGCTGGACCCTGCACACCCCTGTGCCGACCCCAATTCCCCCTTGCTGGATCCCTGTGCCAACCCCAAGTCCCCCCACTGGACCCTGTGCTGACCCCAAGTCCTCCTGCTGGATGCCTGTGCTGACCCCAGTCCTCCCTAGTGGACCCACACACCCCTGTGCTGACTCCAAGTCCCCCTGTTGTACCCCATACACCCCTATGATGACCTCAAGTCCCCCCTGCTGGACCCCTGTGGTGACCCCAAGTCCCCCCCCGCTGGACCTCACACACCCCTATGCTGACCCCAAGTCCCCCCAGCTGGACCTCACACACCCGTGTGCTGACCCCAAGTCCCCCCCCTGCTGGACCCCTGTGCCAACCCCAAGTCCTCCCTGCTGGACCCACACACCCCTGTGCTGACCCCAAGGTTCCTGGCTGGAGCCCCGTGCTGCCCCCTGGCCCCCGCTAGGCCCGTACACGGCCGTGCTGAGGCCCACTGGCCCTGTGTGGCCAGGGAGGGTGCCACAGGGTCAGGGAGGGCTTCCAGGAGGAGCCGCACCTCCCAGGAGGAGCAGGAATTCACAGACAGATGGGGCGACGAGCACAGAAGCCCAAAATAGCCCCTCTGGGCAAGGACCTCGGAGTGGCCGGAGGGTAAACTGGGACACAGGAGTGACCAGCTGGGGCAGGTCGCTCAGGGGACTGTCAGGTGTCCCAAGAAGTCTGGCCCCATCGAGGGCTATGGAGAGCCCTGGGGTCCCTAAGCAGGCGTGTGGGGCAGGAGCCTCTCAGCAGAACTTTGGGTGGGGGTCAGGGGGGTCAGTGGCCTGTGTCCTGGGAAGAGTGGGAGGGCCCTTGCAGGGGGATGCACAGCTACTTGGCCTCTAGGGTGCTCCCCAGTGGGCTGGGGCAGGCTATAGGAGAGGCCAGCTGGAAGACTGGGCAGTAGGGCCTCCCACCACCAGGCAGGGGCTCCAGGCTCCAGGGGAGGCAGCCCTGTCTTTTCACCACGCTGTATCCCTGAAAACCTCAGGACTGGAATGTGACTTTGTGTCACCAGGCCAGCACTATGCTGTCCCAGGGTCTGGAGGCCATGGCCACTCCTCTCCCAGGTCCTCCTCCCTGAGGCCTGTGGAGACCAGCTTCTCAGGGAGCACGCGTAGACAGCCCAGTGAGCTCACAGTCCACACTTTGAGCCACTGGTCCCTGGGCAGCCCCAGGAGCTGGCTGGACAACCCTCAAGGATTGAACAGGGCCCCTGGGGTTAGGACCCTGGGGCCAGGCACCTGCCCCAGGCACTGCTGAGAGCCCCTGCAGACTAAGCCCAGAGGCTACTTGGGCCCATGGTGGCAAGACCCTCAGGCTGAGGTTGTGCTAAACATAAACATTTGGACATGCAGGGCTGCTGGACCCCCAGGTGGACCTGGGAGCAGACAGCAGGCAGGAGTGGGCATGGGCCTGAGCACCGGGTGCTTCCTGCACTCCTGGGGTAGGGGAAGCGGATGGTGAGGATCGGCCAGGGGCGGAGAGGGGCAGGGGTTGAGGAGGAGGGGAGTCCAGCCATGTTCTGCCTGTGCCCACCCACCTCCAGCACCAGGAGCCTCCCCCTGCACTGGACCTGGACCCCCAGGCCAGCTCCCAGCTGCCAGCCCTGCCCAGGACCCTGGAGCCAGGACAGACAGCCCATGGCTGCCCGGGAGGTGCCCAGACTCCAGGCCAGGTTCCCAGGAGTGCTGGCGACAGTGGCAGAGCCGGGTCTTAAAAAAGGCTCCGTGTCATGCCGCAATCAGCCATGGCCTCTGTGTCTGTGCAGGCGGCCACTGTCTGGGGGCCGGTGGGGGCCGCACCTCCCCACCCCAGCCCCCCTGTGTGTGGGTGGTCAGGGTGCTGGGTGGACACATCCACCACCACGCTGCTTTCCAGGACCTCCGCCCCGATGGGCAGCCCCACCGTGGCCATCAGCAGGCACATTCTGACCTGCCCGTCCCCTCCAGCCCAGCTCTGAGGACACCCAGCTCTTCCACCAGCTCTGGGGAAAAGGAGGGGGAGCCAGGCAGCAAGCAGCAGAACGACAAGGTGGCCCTGCCACCAGGGAGGAGGGAGTCACACCTGGAGTGAGAGAGGAAGAAGAGGGTTGGAGCAGAAATCAGAGCCAGCGCAGGGGAGCAGGCGCCCGGAGGCCGCCGCCCGTGGCTCCCCAGCAGCCTCGGCTCACAAAGGACCTTTTGCACGGTTTTCCCTGCTGCTCCAAACCAGCTGCTCGCGCTGCTGGACGCTGAGTGACGACGGCTCTGAACGGCTTTCTGGGAACAGATGGCCGGGGAGAGCTGGGGAATGTGCCAGCGCAGGCTGGGCGGGCTGCCAAGGCCGCGGTGACGGAGGGCCTGGGCTTCCAGCTCGCGTGCTTTCCCCTGCCCTCTGCCCTCCGTGGCGCCAGCAGGCCTTCCCAGCCAGCGCTGGAACATCTGGAGTCTGGGCTGCGGGGGGCGGGGGACCCGCTGTTCCCAGCTCCCCGCCCGGCAGCCGCCTAGCAGCCCCGCTAATCAAAACCACAGGCCCAGCCGAGCCAGGCCCCAGCTGCAGCCCAGGCCGCCCGCCCGGCGACCGACCTGGTGTCAGGCCTCGCTGGCGGCCCAGCCCTGGGGGGTGCCGATCGGGGATGCCTCGCCCACCCCTCCGCCGCCTGGGGCTGCCGGCTCCGGCGCCTAGCCACCAAGTCTCCGTGCCGCCTGGGGCTGCTTACATAAGGGTGGGCATGTACTGGGACCTCCTGGCCACAGGCCCAGGAGCAGAGGAGCTGGATCTTGGAGCCCAGGAGACCGGAGGCCTCCAGCACACACTGGAACCCAGGCCCTTGCAGTCAGGGCCTTGAGAACACCGCACATTAGCCCCCCTTACAGGGCAGCGCAGATTAGCGCTGCAGTGCTAGAGAAGACGCAGCCTCCACTCAGAACCTCAGTCCTCATTGCCTCCTGGCTGGTCAGCACCTGTCCCCCTCCAGGCCTACCCTCCTGGGCTCTGCCTGAATTTCCAGAAATTCACTGAGCCTTGCCAGCCCTTCCTTGTGTGGACCTCCTTCAATCCTCTCATAGTGTGGCAAGGAAGGTGTATGTGTGCACTACCACTTCACAGATGAGAGCCCGGTCAGAGAGGTCACTAACAGGCCCAAGATCACACAGCAAGAAGTGCCAGTGCTGAGACTGTAGTGCAGCTGTCTGGACCCATGGCTCTGCGGTTCCTTTGTCTCCTGATTCTGCAGAGGGCCTCCTGGTGTAGGCTCATGTCCCTTGAGTGCTCCAGAGATCTGAAGAACCCCAGGGCTCTTTGGAACCAGCCCCCACCCTATAGGCAGTCCTCTCCAGCATACCGGGCCCAGTGCTACCGAGCCTGTGGCCTCCAGAGGGGAACCTGGCTCACAGAGGTGCCCGCACTCCGGGCTCCTGAGAGTGGTACAGGGGCAGCAGAGGGGCCTCCCATGCCCAATGGGCTTCCACTCCCACCCAGCCCTGGGGAGACAGTGGGGACCTGACTGCAGCAGGGGCAGCACCCCAGCCTCCACCTCAGGGCAGCCCCGGAGAGGGCCCTGCTCACCTGAGCTCTTGGCTGATACCCCACCCAGGCTGAGCAGGCCCTGCTGAGCGTCCAGGCTTTATGACCAGAGGGCGTGGGACGGGGTCTCCCACCCTCCTTGCAGCACAGCCTTGTGGGCATCACGAGCAAGTGGGGTTCAGCTCAATCCCTCCCCACAGGACTTGGGAAAGAGACCCTCCCACCCACTGTGTCCCCGTGGGAGGCAGGCCCGCACCTGCTGGCTGGGTGACCCGGGCACATTCCCAGGCTCCCGGCTTCCGTCCACCATCTCCACTGGGAGGCTGGAGGGGTCAGTGAGGCACACGGGGAGCCTGGCTGGTCCTGGTCCTGGATATCAGGTGTCACTGCACCCACAGGGCAGTGGACCCCATCCATATGTAGCACCCGTGGTGCCAGAAGTGAAGTGACAGGGGCCTGTCCCTAAGGCAGAAAGAGGGGCTGAGCCCCAGCAAGAGGCAGCGCAGGAAGGCCACTCACCACAAGGGCCAGAGACAGCACCAGGAGCATTCCTTACCCCACAGAAGCAGAGGCCACGCTGGCCGGTGGTGGTTCTGCCTCCCACCCTCAGGGCCAGGGACAGTTCAGAAAGGACAGGCCTTCAGGCACCCCCGACTCTGACCCTTGGCTCCATGACCAATGTGCCCTGATGCAGCACCTGGCCTATCCCCAGACGTTCTCCAAACACTCAGGCCACCTCTCCAGTCACCAAGGAGAGCAGCAGGGAGCAGAGGGGAGACTAAGTGTGACCAAGCTGACCCGCTGGCCACCAGCTGCAGATGCCATGGGCTGAGTACACACTTCCGGCCCCGCGGACCCCAGGCTGGTAGGCACCCGAGTCCCTTGCCGTTCAGCCCTGGCACAACCTTCTCCTCATGGCTCGTCCTGCCCCCACCCTGCCCAGGCCCATGGCCAACTCCAGGGCAGGGACGTGGTGACAGTTCGTGGCCAGGGCTCAACGCGTGCATGCCAGGAGGCCAGCAGCAACACTGTGGTTCTGTAGTAGCCTCAGCGCGTGGACAGGGTTTCCTGGGCAGCAGGATGCCGGTCCCCTCCCATGCCAAGTCTGGGCAGCCCAGATGTGGGGAGCAAGTCTCGCCTGCCGCCCTCATCCTCAGACGCCCCAGGAGTGGCTGCAGGGACCTGCCCGTGGCCTGTGCAAGCTGCATGTCTCTGGGCACCCCTGCTCTCCAGGCCACCTCTCCTCCCACCATCTCTGCTGGGCAGCCTCTGACCACAGGGGCCTCCAACAGGGCTCTGACCCGAGTCGGCATCCTGGGAGGCCCAGAGGGAGAGCCCCGCCCCCAGGGAGAAGACATGCCCCGTCCCCATGCTCGTGGGTGTGGATTTGCAGCTACGAGGTCATCAGGGTGGCGAGCGATGGTGTCCGTGGCCTTCTGAGGGAAGCAGGGCCATGTGGCAGGCTTGGGATCTTGCCTTGGTGACCCTGGCCAGGTTAGGCGGTGGCCTGAGGCCTCACAGCTGCAAGCACTGCCTCCTGAACACCTGGCTGCAGAGCCTGAGCTCAGTAAACCTCAGTTCTCTATAAACCACCCAGCCCACGGCATTCCGTCACAGCCTCAGAAAGCGGATTGAGACAGGCTGTCGCCCTCCTCGCTCACTCTCAAGAGCTTGGTGCCAACACAGATGCACTGTGGGCCCTCGGCTCATGGCACGGAAGGGACAGGGATAAGCCAGCCCGTGGGAGTCTCCAGGGAAATATAGGAGATGCCCTTGCAGCTCCAGGAGGCTATGAGGACAGCCTGGAAGACAAGCCGGAGCTCAGTGTCAACAGCTGGCAGGACCAGGACTCTGTCCCAGGGCCTGCCCAAGGCCAGGGTGACGGGAGACCCCAGGCTGATCCAGACCAGAGAGGCAGAGCAGGCCCCTGGAGGAAGGGTCTCATCTGGCTCCTCGGCCCCTGCAGGCCCAGCAGGGCGCCAGGGACCTCCCCTTCCTCAGGCCACCTGGGCCACCCCATCACCTTTCCCGACAGCCCTGACCACCTGTGTGAGGAGCAGCAACTCTCCAGTTGGCTTTCCCTTTCTCTCACCCTGGCCACTCCTGGTTCCCAGACACACCAGGCCCGAGTGTCCACAGCCACTGGGTGGCACACAGCACGTGGCAAACTCCCGTCCCCACTGTGGTACAGGAGTGTCCTCTTGGCTGCCCCAGGAGAGAGGGAGGTGCCTGGGGAGCTGGAAGACCCGCACATCTTGCCCTCTGGGGGTGGACACCAGCTGAGAGGGTGCCAGGCAGGAGGAGGGTGCCAGGCCTCCCTGGGGTGTGGCCTGGTGGCACCTCATCCTGCCTCCAGGTGCTCCGCCCCTCGTCCCACCTCTGCACAGCTTCCCACAGAAGCCGCCCCTCACATGAGGGGGAAAGACCCCTTGGCTCCCCACACAGGGCAGGGGTCAGCTAGGTGGCCAGAGGAGGGAAATGAAGCCACTCACACCCAGGACACAGACGATGGACTCCTGTCAGGCCACAGAAGCCCCGGGTGGGGAGGCCAGGGCCACCGGGACAGAACGCCCTCCACAGCTCCAGGCCCCTCGCTCCGAGTCCTCCACCCAGAGCAGACCTCTGCCCAGAGAGGTTCTCCAGTGAGCCTGGGGCTTCAGAGTGGTACACATGTCCCCAAAACACAGGGAGAAGGGGACAGCAAACCAGCCCAGGGACACAGAGGGAGGCAGAGAGGGTGACAACTGGCAGTTGGGACTTTGGTACCCAGAAGGTGGTCATGGGCCTGAAATGATGGCTGAGAGCCCAAAGGCTCCAGGGGCCACCAGGGTCCTGCTGGGAAGGAATCCGACTCTGGACACAGAAACGGCCACCCTGGGAGGGCTTTGGGGTCAGATCTCAACTGTGAGAGGATGGGATCTGGGAAGGCGCCCGTTACAGCCAGTAGCCCCAAGGGGGGCCAGGTCAGCAGGGGGCCCTGGGGTCTTTCACAGAGGAGATGTGTCACTGTGGACGCAATCTCAGCCTGGGACCTCAAAGGCCAGGGCCAAGACAGTAGCACCCCTCCCCACAGTCAGCCGGCACCTCTTCAGAGCCGGGAGACCCACCAGGAGGCAGGAGGACCTCAGGCCTGGTGCAGCTCCAGCCCCCAAGCCAGGGTTGGGGAGGCGAGGAGATAGAGGGGAAGAGATCCCGCTGGGACCCAAGGGCAGCAGGGCTAAGGCCGGAGGGTGGAGGGAGCAAGTGCACTGGCCCCCTCCTGCCAGACACCCCACACGCGAGAAGACCGGCCTCATCTGCAAAGTGGCTGCAGGCGAGCATTCCCAACATCCCTGTGGAGAACAGGGGAGAACAGGGACGCTGGCAGGGCCAGGAAACAAATCCAACTGCTAGGACCAGAGCCAGGACTTCCAGGTGCACTGAACCGTCACCCACCACCTCAATCTCCCAGTGGGCAACACAGGGGTCTCTGAGGGTCTTAGAGCTGAGGCGATTCCAGGGGCAACCATGCCCAGCTCTACTGGGCATCTTCCCTCATCCCTGGGCATCCAGCCTCCACCTGCCCAGGACCCCATGGCTCCGGGTGAGGGGCCAGGGGACAGAGGGCCCACTGCACTGCCTGTGCTGCCCATCCACAGCTCTGGGACGTCTGAATGCCAGGGCCGCGCACCCAGAGCTCACAGGGCCCACACCGCCTGCTTCCCCAGGGGAGAGGCTCTGGGCTTCCTCCCTCACGCACTCAAGGGCTCCTTTCTAATCAGCCTATGTGAAATCAACAATCACCTGGGGGACAGCTGGGGGCCTGGGAGTCCTTGAAGACTTCCTGCTGGGCCCAGAAGCCTCTGGAAACCTGGGAGATCCAGAGGGGCCTGCCTGCAGGGCCTGGGGGAGGCGCAGGCCAGCAGAAGGGCATCTCCTCGCAGACACACTGGGTCCACTCTCTGACCTCCACCAGCACAGGGGACAGGACCCAGATGGTGGAGGGTCCAGGCCATCTGGGAAACCAGAGCTGTGCCAGCGGCTCACCTCCTGCAGATCTCCCAACACGTCAAGCCCCACACAGGCACTCCCTCTGCCCCAGTCCTGTTCCGTACTGCATCTGCTTGGTGGCCTCTGAGTTGTCCCCACGACCCCAGCTCAAACGCCACTTCCACTGGGATGTCCTCTGGAGCTCCCTTGGGAAGGGCCCCTCTCTCCCTGGTCTTCCTGGGCCCCCAGGACAGGCCACACTGTGCCGCCCTCACTCACTTGCAGCAGGTCTACCAGCTGTCCTGTGAGCTGGATGGGAACCAGGACCCCACACTGGTCCCCTGGTACCCTCCTAGCTTGGTCAACACAGTAAACCTCCCCAGAACGCGCGGATGAGTATCGCTGGCCCACATGCACAGCCTCAGAGCACCCACAGGCCAGTCCCACTCCCGAGGTCAACAGAGGGTCCCTGGGCTGTGACCTGCTCGGGGGATCTCCTCCCAGTACAACTGGCATCTAGCAGGGCTGCCGGAAACTCAGGACACATGTCACAGAGGCTCCAGGACAAACAGTCTTCCTCAAGTGAGGAACGAGAACTTAGGCCCAGACACCCCAGGTGATAGTCCAAGGCCACCCGGCATCTCCATCACCAGAGGATGGTCCCACCCACAGTCCCAGGTGGGGGATCCCTAGAGCCGGCGTGATCGTCTGCCCCATGGGAACCTGGGCATACGTGGGGCCCCAGAGTTCTTGCCCCTGGGCCCGCCCTCCCCGAGAGCTGTGCCCCGCGGCTGGCGCCTACCTTGCGCTTCTTGGCACGTCCCTCGGCCTGCAGGGTGCGGGTGCAGCGCTGCACACACTCGGAGAAGCTGAGGTTGCTGTGGTCGGCGCTGTAGTCGAGGTCTGCCAGGCGGGCCAAGGACAGGATGTAGTTACAGGCAATCCTCAGGATGGCCAGCTTGGACAGCTTCTGCCCATAGGAGTAGCACGGCACCTGGGGGCAGGGGAGGAATGAGGAGGGCCGCAGGACGGCGCCCCCCACCCCTTGGCCTGGCAGCACAGCAGGGTGGCCGTGGAAGGTGCGGCTGAGCCTCCACCCAACTCCACAGCTGTGCTAAGCACCTGGGCTCCTCTGCTGAGGAGCCCTGTGGTGTGTCCACGTCCCATGCTGCAGGGGGACACTGAGGCTCAGCTCACGCCTCGTCAGTCTGAACAGAAGCATGGTGGTGACCCCGAGGCATGGCACCACCTGACTGAGGAGCTGGGGATGGCAGCGCAGGAACAGAGGGCAGTGCTGCGGGGGCCCCACAGCAAGACCCTCTGGTCCACACTCTCAGTAGTGCCAAGGACAAAAGTCCCTCTGCCAGGCCCCAAGGATTAAGCTTGAACACAACAGAGGCCTCACTGTGATCCACCTCAACCCCGCTTTGTCCAGCAGCGTTCCTGGACCTCGTCATGTCCACCATACACCAAAAGGGGCCCCTGCCCTCCATAGTGTGCTGACAGCACCAGCTGTCCTCGGCTCCGGGGCTCTAGTGCTCGCTGCCCTGTGACCTGGGGAAGCCCTTGTCTGCAGAGCTCAAGGTCCTGGATGAGGGAGTGGGGGACACATGAGTGGCCCTTCCACCTTCACCAGGTGGCTCCAGGAAGTTTGGAACCAGGTTCAAAAGTCTTTTGTCACCGATGATGCCACCACACATGCATCTCTGTCACTAGGGTCAACTCTTGGCTCTCCCTCGGCCAAGTGGCATGCTCTGGGCAAGGGGCATGATCTCTTAGAGCTTCGGCTCTGCGTCACACCGTGAGCAGGTCTGCCCTCGCAGGGCGTGAAAGATTCAGTTCTCAGCGAGGCCTGGCAGCGGTCAGCAGAATCACCACAGCCAGAGCTGCAGAAGTCCCCAAGGCAGCGGCGCCAAGAGGGCGCGCAGTAACAGCCCTGAGCCTGGACATGACACTTGCCCAGCCCGATCCCTGGGGAACCTGCGACTAGGAAGCCAGGGCGGGGAGCAAGGCGACAGAGAGAAGCCAACTCTCCTGCGTCCCCCTCCCAGTCCTGGACGCAGCTCCAAACCCATCCAAGAAAAGCTGGCAGAACAATGTGCTTTGCTTGTCCCCGGCCCGAGTCCAGAAAATCCGACTTTATCAGCTTGAACAAACAAACAACACCACAGTCCTGGGCAGAGAAGGGGTCCCCAGGGCCAGCCCGGCACCTCTGCCTGCTCCTTACCCGGGAAGTGGTGTCTGCATGTGTGTGGTGTCGGAGGGGAGCAGGAGTGTCCAAGGACCAGGCGTGGCCCTGTTGTCACCCAGAGGCCACTCTGGGAGCTGCTGCTGCAAAGCCTGCTCTGTGCCCTGGGACCCAGAGCAGCTGGGCTCTACCCAGAGTCACTGCTGGACCACAGAGCAACAGGTGAGGTCATGGTCAATGCAGGCAGGGCCCATGCCGGTTCTGGGCCACTTGTGCCCCAGATTTGTCACTCTGTCACCTTGCCCTGTCAAGCTCCAGGTCTAACCAGGAGAAAACAAGGATTGAGTCCTGGTGGACCTGGCGGCTATTCGAAGGTAGAGTGACCGTTTAAAACCTGCCCGGGGGCTGGGGCTGCAGGTCAGTGGTGAGCGCTCACCTAGCACGTGTGAGGCACCGGGTTCCATCCTCAGCACCACATAAAAATGAATTTGAGAAAAGGTATCATGTCCATCTACAGAAAAAAAAATGCCCCCAGATGAAGACGGAAGTCCCATCCGCACACAGGAAACAGATGACATGTGGGGCCCAGGTCATCAGATGAGGCTGGCAGGGTCCCGAAGCTTGTCTGACCTGCACCCAGAGCAGGGACCTACCCAGGGCGGCAACATTCCCAGAGTGCTACGCCCCCGGACACTAGGCGACCTAGGACACCACCAGTGCCTAGTGTCCCCGCACACTCAGTCCCTGGGGTGAAGTGCCCTACTCAGAACCCTCAAGGTCCCTGTCTGTGAAAGTCCTTTAGCATGTCCATCGTCAACCTCCCCCACGGCCACGAGGCCACAACAACAGCCACTAACCCAGGGCACCCTGGTTGAGGGCCACAGACGGGGCCAGACCGCCCTGGGGCCAGATGCTGATCACTCGTGTCTGCTCTGTAAGTGTCCCCCCGGACAGAGGACAGGCAGCCGTTGACAGGCAATAATAATCCATGGAGAGAGGCTCGGCCAGCAACCCCCTGGCAAGCAGACACGGACAGGGGGGACCCCGTTTCTCACCCACCTGTGGAGCCCCTGTAAGCAGGCCTGTCCCCCACTGCCTGAAGGGGTGTCCCCCTTCCCCCTGTGGGACTGAGAAGTGAGGGAAGTGCTAAGCGGGGGTGACTCTCCTCAGGCCTCTCTGTGGTCCCACCCTGTGTCCACTCGGTGAGAATCCCTGGAGACTCCAGGAGCACAAGGGAGGTCGCCTGGGCCCTGGCTCAGCTCCTCCTTAGTGACAGAGGCACCTCCTGAGGGTCCTGGCTGTCAGCCTTTGCTGTCATTCCTCTGTGAGGGAGAATGGACATCCACACGCAGGCCAGGTTCTCAGGAGTGGGCATAGATGGGAGCCTGAGGTCTGGCCAGGAGGCTCAGGCCCTGGCCCTCCCGCCCCTGCCCAATAAGGCTAGCCTTTCCTCCACTGTCCCACTTGGCTGGAGCACTGCACCAGCCCAGGTGTGCACACATGGCCTTCACGGGAGCATGGACTGGCCACACGTGCCTGCCACCTGCCACCCTGGCCACCCTCTCCTACAGTCTACCTGCAGCCCCCGCACAGGCGCTCTTCCTGTTGGATGGGAAGCGAATCCTGTCCGGCCCCCTTGGGCTGAGGGTGGACAGCACCCAGGCCTCAGGCAGACGGAGGAGCAGAGTGGCAAGAGCAGGATGCTGGAGCAGCTCAGGGGCCGAGGTGGATCCCCCTGCAGGCCAGCAGCATGGGCTCTGCAGGCCACCCTGTGTGGCACCATGGGGGCCCCACATTGGAGTGTGAAAAGTGGCATGTCAAGGTGGGGCCAGGCCACTGCAGAGGCCAAAGGCTCACAGAAGCTTACTGGCCTCGGATCGCCAGGTGAGAGAGGGCACAGGGTGGGGTGCGGGACAGCGGGGCAAGTGACTTAAGTGACTCGCACAGTAAGGTGCTCACTGGGGCAGTGGGGCGAGCATCTCAGGATGGGTGGTCTCCACTGCTGTCAGCAAGGTGACTGAGGGACTCCTGCTGCAGGATGACACCAGCCCTGCCAGCCCAGAGCTTGCAAATGTGCAGGAATGCGCTCTTCCTGCCCCTCTGCCCCTCCTGACTTCACCTGCTCTTTGCAGAAAAGCTGTGGATGAGGTAAATCTTTGCACCATTCAGCAAATGAGGCTCAGAGAGGGAAAGCAACTTTCCCTCAGCGGAGAGAGCGGCGGAGGCCAGCTCCAAGCCCACCTGGACTCCCAGACCAGTGCTCTTTCCACTGTTCCAGGAAACCATGCAGGGAAAGGAGCCCCAGCCCGAGCCCAGGGGGGCCCTCGTCAACCAATGCCCCAGTTCCAGCAGAGCTACCTCCAGCCTTCCCAGCTTCCCGGGTCCATTTCCGACACTGGGGCCTGGGCCCACATCCAAGGACCCTGCCCACTGGATGGGCAGGGTGGTGAGTGCCCGTTATAGGTGGGAGACTGAGGCCACTTGAGGAAGGAGCTCCTCTGAGGCCCAGGGCCCTCCTCATCAGGCCAGTGCTAGCATGGTAGGGACATGCCCTCCTCAGACCATGGGCAGGTATCCACTGCTGCTAAGCAGCCTTGCTAGGAAAGGGACAGAATGGTGGCAGCAAACAGCAAAGGGCTGGAGCAGGCGCTGCCGCTGCTGTTGGCATGTGCTTTGGACTCGTGATGAATTCTGCACAGGGTGTGCCTGACTACAATGTGTGCACACACTTGCTCAGTGAGAGGCCAGGCTCACACTGTCGGTCAGCCGAGGCACCGTCCGCCCATGCCATGATGCCACAGCACTGAGAGCTGGCCTCGGGGGCATTCCAGAGACCACTGCTGTCTCCTCTAACTCACCAGGTGGCCTTGGACAAGTCTCCTCCCTTCTCCTGGCCTCAGCTTTCTTTTACATAAAGTGGGTTGATCCAAGCCTGACAGGAATGGTGAGATCAAACAAGATGGTAGCCATGGATAATGGCCCACGCCTGGGATCCCAGCAACTCAGGAGGCTGAGGCAGGAGAATCACAAGTTCAAGGCCAGCCTCAGCACCTTAGTGAGACCCTGACTCAAAAATAAAAAATATAAAGGACTGGGTAGGTAGCTCAGTGGTGGAGCACCCCTGGGTTTAATCCCCAGTACAAAAAAAAAAAAATCAAATAAGATGGAATTCACTGTTGAAAGACGTGAAAGCACAGGTCGGATGAGGTGCAGCAGGCACCCGAGAGCATCTGTCCTCTCCTGGAAAGTGGAAGGCGGTGGGGGGGCGGAAGGGCCTCGGGGCACCCACTCACTTTCCCCCACGGATGAGATTCTGGACACAGGGGAGGTGTCCTAGCCGCAAGGGGGGCAGGTGAGCAGGGGGCAGCCCCACCCTCCCAGGGGAATGGACCGCAGGCCACCCCAAGCCGCTATTCTACCCAGGCACTCAGGCACGGAGCCCAGGACTGGGCTGACAGCTCCACTGGCCACTGCCCAGGGTCCCAGCTGGTGCACTACAGGCACTGGCCCCGCCTGGTCTGTGACAGCCACCTGACTCCCACCCAACTCACTGACCAAACATCTCCTGTGAACTCAAACAAGACTCTCTGGTTCAGAAACCACAGAGCCTCCTTTCTCTGGGAAGGTTCAGTGTCCTTCCCATGGACCAATGCAGGCACCACTGCCCCACCCTACCCACAGGAGGAAGAGGAGAGTGTGACCCCAAAAGATGTTTCTGAAATGTTTTGTGGTTGGCTGAAGTCCAGAGAGGTTGAATAACTTTCCCAGAATCAAACAGCACATCAGATTCAGAGCAAGCAAAAAACCTCACCCATCAAGTCCACCACGTCCATCCCAGCACTTCCCAGGACCATGGTGGTATGGGGGAGACTTAACCCCCCTTTTCTACATCCCTCTTCTCTCTAAGGAAGTGAGAAGCCTGGAGGCCCAGGGCAGTATCTGTCTGGTCCAAAGTGGAAATGTGGGATTGCAAACCGTCCTCCTCTGTAGGCAATGCTGGGTTAAGATCTCCTCACCTCTTAAAAATGCTGTCCACTGAGGACGGCCCCCATGCCCTAGACTCACCCCCAGCTAGCTCCCAAGATGCCTGGAGAGAACCTGCAGTCAGCCAGTGCCTCCAGGGGAAGCCCAGCTCCTCCAGGAGATGCAGGGCAGCCGTGGGAGGAAACTCCTGGAAGGTTCCCCCAGCAGTGCCTGAAGATGCCCCTGGGGAGGGTCCTAGGGGTGCCAGGCAAAGGTGCCAGGCCCGGATGCAAGCCTTGGGCACAGGGCATTTCTGTTGAGAGCTGGGGATTGAAGCAGGGCTAGCAAGTTCCTCAGCAACCCAGGACCATACCCCACACTACTCTGGGCCTCGTGGCCACCAACCAAGGACCAAGATCCCAACCACCCAGCTTCCCAGAGGGAAAGGGTCCTCCTCCCCTGCCCAGCAGAGAAAGATTCTGGTATTCCCCAACACTGTTCCCCAGAGCCGGGTGATTCCGGGAGACACATATTCCCTCATGTAAGTGATCACACTGTGTGGGCTGAAGTCAGCCCCAGAGATAGGGTCTCCAGGGAGCCAGGACCTGCAGGGCCAGAGATCTCCAACCTCCACTTTGTGAACTAAGATCCGCACAAACGCTGATTGCCCAAGCCTGTCTGGGATCCGGAACAGCTGTCGTTCAAACACACCCCTCCCTGCCAGCAACACTCGGCCCCCCACCGGCCCACTCCCGCAAGGGTCCCAAGGGTCCCCAGGGTCCCCAGGGTCCCCGGCGCCCTGCGGCGTGAGGAAGAGCAGGTACCTGCTTCCTGAGCGCTTCGAAGGCTGCGCTGATGGTGTGCACCCGCGTCCGCTCCCGGGCGTTCGCCAGGAGCCTCCGGGTCTGCTGCAGGGCTTTGATCTCCGAGGAGGCGGCGGTCGCTTCGCCCAGCCGTTTCCTAGGCGACGCAGAAGAATCTGGGTGGTTATTGTAAATTACGTGTGAAATTGACGAGTAGGAACTTTCCCCCGGGCGCGTGGGGGGCGCAGGACGCACCGAGGAGTCCGCGGGCGCCGAGGGCACTGGGGGCTCTGGGGGTGCAGACAGTGCCGGGCGCGCAGGAGGTGCGCAGAGCAAGATGCGGGGACGCAGGCCGGGCTCCCGAAAAGGCTGTGCCTCGGGACCCCCAGATGCCTGGCCCTGGGGCGCTGGCGGCGGCGGCGGCGTGGGGAGTCCCGGCCCCACTGCGCCCAGAGCGAAGCCGCGTTTCCGCGCGTCAGAGACCTCCGGCGCTCGGGGGCCCCCGCGGTCCCCGCCAGTATCCGCGCCCCCACCTGGGGGAACAGCCGGCGCCACTGGGGCTGGCACCGGGGCCGGGACCGGGACGGGCTGCAGCCTCTGGGTCCTGTCCCGAAGCCCGAGGGTGGCGGCAGCGCGAGGCTCGGGAGCTTCCAAGTCCAATCGGAAAGTTTTACAGCCATTCGCGCGCCGCGCCGGCTCCTTGCCTTTCCGCTTCAGCTTCTTGAGGCCGTTCAGCTCCTTCACGCACACGGTCTTCCACGGCCCGTCCTCGAGGACCGGGATGTGCTTCATGGTGCGGACAGCGCGCGAGACAGGGACGTGGGGTGCCCGGGACGCGCGCCCGCTGCGCTCGCCTGCACGCCGCGCGGCTCTGCCCGGCGCCGCTCCGCGCGGCGGAGTCGGTCGCGCTCCCCTCCCCCGCCCCCGCCCCCGCCCCCTCGCCGGGCAGCTGCGCCGCTGGCTCCGCGGGGCCGCCGCGCCGTGCGCTCCCGAGCGCTCGGGGTGTCCTCCCGAGCCGCTGCCGCCTGGCCGGCCTTCTGCGGAACGCCCGCTGCGCTCCGTCTGTGTTTGTTTAGCCTCGGTTTATACAGAAGCCAGTTCGCGAGATCAGTGAGCGCCGCCCGGAGAGGAGGCAGCTCCCGCCGCCGCCCCAGCCCGCCGCGGGGCCGCGAGCGCCTCTAAAGAAACAGGAAGCATTTTTCAAAACAGCTGGGCTGCCGGCCGCCTCCTTTGTCCGCGCGCTCTCGGCCTCCCCCACCCCAGCCCTCCTGCCAGACCTGCCTCCCCCGGCGCGCCCTCCCTGCCCCCGCCCCGGGCGGGCGCTCCCCTTGTCCCGGAGGCTCCTGCACAACTACCCGGAGCACGTGGTCCTTCCCCAGGCCACCGCGCTGGCCTCGCGGTGACCGAGACGCAGCACCGACCCTCCCTCGCAGCATCCACCTCCCGCTGAACTTCAAGGGCGTCACTCTGGAGTGAGGGAGGGAGAGGGCTCCGGCGTTGCCAACGACCCCTCACCCCACAGCGACCCCTCCGCCTTCCCACTTTCGAGAGCAGGGGAGCCAGCAGGGCAGAGGCCGAGGCATTGGGAAACCGAGGCCCAGAAGGGCGCAGGAATCGGGGGGGGGGGAAGCTTGGCTCTGGCCCCCTAGGATTGGAGAGAATCTGAAGAGCTCTCACCCGGTTCCTGCTGCACCCAGGTCTACTTCTCTGCGAGGAGTGACTGGAGAGCACCCAAGTCTGTGGCCACCATGCTGTGCCGAGGTAAAGCCCCAGGAGGCGCTACCTAGGTGGTAGCTCCTGTAGGTGTGTTGGTCCTTACTAATAAGGGGCAGATTTCCTGGGCTTAAACCCCAGCCCTACCACCTAACCGAGTGACCTTGGGAGAGCCACTTGACCTCTCTGTGCCTCCCTCTTCCTATCCATAGTCAGGGGTCACAGTTGCACTTGGTGTTGAGCATGTAAATGCCGAGCAGGCAGCAGGGCCTGGCACCAGGTGAGCCTCACACAAGCCCTGCAAGGGGCAGACGTCAACCTCCCAGAACCCCAGGCAGGCCCCCACTAAGAAGAAGTCAAACTGGGGGACCCTCACAAGGCACACCAGAAGCCGTCTCCTCACTGTGTCCTGCAGGACCAGCACAGGGCTCTCCCCTTGCTGGTCCTTTCTCTGGGCCACTTCCTCCTGTAGGCAGCTGGGTTTGGGAAGAGACAGACAGGGTGTACTCCATCCTCCAGAGGATGCTGGGGGTGGAAGGTGGTCAGCAGGGGGACACAGCTTATGGGTCCTGCTTGTGCCAGGGCCTGGGCAGGTTTGGAGGCAGGACCATGGAGCTGGACCAAGACCCAGGCCAGGCCTTGCTTCTCCACACGAGCCATGACCAAGAAGGGCGTTTCATTTAGAGGCCCTTCTGCCTCTGAAGACCTTATTTCTGCAAAGCCGAGCTCTCAGGGTAGCTGGAAGAGAAGCCACACCAAGGCAAGGCGACTTTCACATAAGCCTTGGAACACACGCTGTTGCCCATGGTTTCTTTCTACTCGCATCACACCCCATGCGTCCCGGGAGGCACCCCTTCCCTAGACACCCACATCTTCCTGCACCTCCTGTCTGTCCCAGGGAGGAGCCCTCACCCCTGCTGTTTCCAACCTTAGCTACCAGCGTGCTCTGGTCTTTGGTGAGGGCTCCTTGCCCCCTCCTCCTGCACATCCTTCCTTGCTGCCCTTGCTGGCTTCTGCAAGGCTTGCTCACGAGTGTGCCTGTCACTTTCCCTGCTCTGCAAAACTGCTGGATTCCTACTGCGAGCCCTGTTGTGGCAGGTCTTTTTTCTCCCTGTTTCTAAGAGTAGGTGCCTGGGAAACCTTCGCTAAAAGACAAGCCCGCACTGTGTCCTCACCCTCCTCTGTCTGGAGAGCCAAATTCCAGCTTGCGCTCTCCCTGTTCATTCAGCCACACAGCACACATAGGAGAAGCCAAGCCCCCTTTCCAGAGCCACTGAGGTCCTCTCTGAGCCTCAGCTTCCTTCTCTGTCGATGTGGACCATGATAGAGTGCCCTGCAAAGCTAGTATAAGGACTAAATGAGGCCACGAGGACAGCATTTAGAATGGTGTCTGAGGTCAAGTGCAGGTGGCTGGATGTGTCCTGGGTTGGTGCAGCAGTCCAGGCCCCTTGCAGCCCAGACTTTGGGTGCAGTATTAGACTGGAATGCCCTAGCTATTTGGGGCGTGTGTGAGAAGCTTTCCTAGGACTGGATACCATTCCTTGAGAGGCCAGCCATGTTCAGAAAAATCCCATCTCAGTTGACTGAGGACTCCACCCAAGCTCCTTTCTAACTCCCCCTAGATGGAAATGACAGTGGTCTCCAGAGGCCAGAAGGAAGGGATAGGATGGCCAGCCATGCTGGGCAGGGGGAGAGGGGGCTCCGGCCCCTCCACCTGCCACCCCTCTGCTGGTCAATTGTAGGGCCTCGAGATGGCCCAGGGGAGCCTGGCGAGGTCCTCACTCCCCCTTGCCAGTTGTGAGGCTGTGCAGCCTGGCCTCTCTGCACCGCCTCTTGTCTGGGTGTTGTCCCCTTAGTCATGAGGTATGTGAGGGAACAGGGACAAGGGCAGATGGCCCAGCTGACAGGAAGGGCCCTGTCATTGCCACTCTCGCCTGCAGGGACACACCCCTCCAGGTGCCCTTAGCTCTGCTCACACCTGCAGCAAGCTCAGCCTGGCCCCTCCCTTAGCAGCAGATTCTGCCTCTCTCGGCCTCCTTGAGAAATGGAGCTGCGACCCCTGGTGGTGGATGCTTCGGGACCACACACACTGTTGTCCCCACTGGGAGCCTTTTGCTGGTTCTGGACCCAGGGGTGACCCTGTAGTGATATGGATTCACAAACTCGTAGAACTGCAGGTTAAAGTGGCTCCAAGGCTCCTGGTGGCCCCCTAGGCCTCTGGATGGTACAATGCAGACACCCTAAGAAAACCTATGCCCTTCATTAAGGTGTTCCCCAGTGAATTTGTTTTTTGCAGTTACTCTGAAGAACACAGTGGTATCACCACTGGAAGATTCCGTGTCCCCTAGACACTGGCCCAGGGAAAAGGAATGAATCAAGAACAGGAAGGGAGCTAAAGTCTGTGTGCCTGGCCCCTGCAGCGTTGCTAGAAGCCAGGCGCTAGCCATCACTGCCAGGCGGGGAGGGAGGCCAGCTCTCTCTCATCCTCAGGGCCACCAGGGCAACCCATTCTACAGACAGGAAAACTGCATCTCCTGGAGAAAAAAGCACCCACAGAGAGAAAGTGACAGAAACAAAATTTGGACCCAGAACAAAGCCCAAGCCCAGGCTTTGAACCCTTATGCTTCCCTGTCTCCCAAGAACCCAGCAAGGGCCACCTGTGGGCTGGCCTCTTTGGCTGCGATCCTGGGTGGGCTTCTTGCTGTCAGGTCTCTATCGAAGCCACTAGCCAGCCCAGTGCCTCTTTGGCTTCCTCCAGGTCAGCCTCAGATATCAGGGCACCCAGGACAGTTGGTTTCTCAGGCACATGGAGCCTGGGTCTTAGCTTCTAGATGCCAGTGCCCTCCCTGTGCTGCAGGGTGGAACTGGACACACCCCAGGAACTAGGACAGCTCCCCATGGAATCCTGGGACCACCGACTCCTTGGCTGGGTGGATGAACCTCAAGGACTTGCTCTGTGAAGCTTTGCTTCCTCCATCCAACCTCTGTTTCAGGCTGTTCAGATGGATCCAGAATGGGTGTCCACTAGGGAGGGCCCGAGGAGTGGGATAGAGGCAGGGGGGCTCTCCCTGGGAGCTGTGCTCAGACAGCCTCAGGAGTGAGGAGGAAGGAGCCCGTTGACCTGGTGGGGCCTGAAGTGCCACCCTCCTCCTGCCCAGTGCCAGCACTGCCACTAGCCAGCAGGACCCTGCATCTCAGGATGAGACCATCCAGGCTTGCTCTCCAGCCTTCCCTCTCCTTCACCCAAGTGGCCATCCCCATGGGAATGGCCATCTCCATCTGCATGGGAAATCAAGTCCCAGGGCTGGGACAGAGGCTGAGTGAGGGGCCTGCAGGAGGGAGTCTCCCTGAGACTGCTGGGTCAACCATGAGCACGTGCTGTGCCCTTGGAGGAGCAGGTCCCAGGGTAGGGGCGGTGCCTGGGGTGGGGCTCCATCCCAGTCGGCCATCAAGAGGACAGCAAGTGTCAGGAAGAGGCCCAGTGACTTCTCCACGCAGTTGTTTGGGGTCCTGTCACTCCTCTGATGACGCCTCCCAGGGACTCGCTCCTCTCAGCAGTGGCAGGAGCTGCCAGGGACTCCTCGCCTCCTTGCATGCATGGGAGGAGGGATAGTGACTCTGGGATCCCTACAGCTGCCTCAGCCAGTGGGGCCTGTGGAAGTCGTGTCCTGCCCCAGTGCTGGCTGGAGCTCAGCTGCCATGTGAGGGTCCAGGGGAGGCTGCTGGAGAAAGCGGCCAGGTGAAGGACCGTGAGCTGGACACGTCTCAATGTCTTCTGGCCTGATGATTGAGCAGGGCAGAGGGCTCAATGCACAGTCACTTGTGGGTCGGACAGATCTCGTCAGGCCAGAGGGGCTGGTCAGCGTGAGCTTCCTGCCACTGGGAGCCACCTGGGAGGGACAGGCAGTTCCCACCCCTTCCTCATGCGCCGTGACTCTTCAGTACCACTCGCAGAACACCTGCTGACACAGGGGACAAGCGGTGAACAGAGTGAGCCCTGCCCTGGTGGAGCGGGCATTCTGGTAAGAGAAGACCCTGATGGAGCCCACCTCCAGGAGGTGCAAGTCCCCTCAGAAGGACAACACACGCCCAACCTTGTGTAGAATGAGAGGTGCCACAGGAGGGATGTGGGGCCAGCATGCAGCAGAACAGCTCTGTGGCCTTCCTGGAGCATTCGAGCCAGGTGGGGAAGAGCAGGACCTGCCAGGAAGGCTGATGCTTTGGCTGTTCCCCTCCAGGCCTTCGCTGTCATGTCACCTCGTCACTGAGGCAGCTTGAAAACCCCCTCGGTGCAGGCTTCCCCTGGGCACTGGGCTGTGCGGTTCCCCTGAGGAGGGGGGCAGGCAGGAGCCGAGCCTGGATGGGTGGAGCCAGCCAGCTCCACAGGTGGGAAGCACAGAGCTGCCCTGTGTCCAGGGTGGGGTGACCCCAGCGCAGAGAGCCCTGCCCAAGGAGGAAACCCTGGCAGCCAGACCTTGCTGGGGAGGACCCCCAGAAGGCCCTCGTTGCAGGCTGTCAGCTGCCTCTGACCACCCTCTCCTGGTCCCCGTCCCTCCCAGACCTGCACTGTCCTCCTCGCACCAGCCTCTGCCAGCCAGGCAGGATGGCTTTCAGGGGCCTCCCGGTGCCCATTGAGTTCTGTTTCAGCTAAACAGTATTATAATCCATTATAACAGCTTAATGTTGTTCATGGAAATTTTGTTCGTGTTCCTTTATTAGTTTATTTTGAGTTTATAGTTTTATAAGAATTAAAAGCGTGAACCCTAAGAGTGTAATTCAAGCTGGACACAGTGGCGCAGACCTATCATCCCACAACCTCAGAGGCTGAAATGGGAGGATCGCAAGTTCAAAGCCAGCCTCCGCAATTTCACAAGACCCTGTCTCAAAATAAAAAATGAAAAGAGTTGGGGAGACGTAACTCAGTGGTAGAGGGCCCATGGGTGATTGAACCAGGAGAGAGAGAGAGAGAGAGAGAGAGAGAGAGAGAGAGAGAGAGAGAGAACGCAATTTCCAGGGCTGTGGGCAATAGTTTCCTTTCAGGATAAGGACACGCATTACCAGAGCCCTGGGAGCTCTGGGCCAGACCCTGCCTTGTGCGGCTCTGACTTGGTGGTCTAGGGGCAGGGACGCATGCTCTTCCCAGGCCCAGCTCCTACCCTCAGTCCTGCCCCACCCAACCTGGCACCCCTACCCTTCCTGAGCCCTGCCAGCCTGGGCTTCTTTTCTGTAAGTGGAGAAAAGAGGGGAAGAGTGGAGCCCTCAGACTCAAGTCAATCCCAGCCCTGGCAAATTACTGTTTGTCATAAGCCTCCTCCAACCCAGAGCACCGCAGTGGGCAGGAAACACCACGTGAGAAGGAAGCCCCCCACTGCCCAGCCTCCCTGCGGGCAGGGAAGCCCCTGGACAGGACAGACAGAGCCCTTGGAGCCCCAGAGCGGGTCAGCGGGAAGGGGGAGCTGGGGAGCAAGCCAGGACTCATTAGCTGTGCTCACGAGGACCCAGAAGTCAACAGCTTCAGAGCTGAGCTTAGGCTGCTGTCCCCGGGGAGCGCCTCCGGATCCCACAGATACAGATGCGGTGTGGCAAGATGTGCCTGAGTGAGAACTTCTTCATCTTCTTTCTTAAGGACAGCGCCTTGGGCTCCCCGAGGAGCGCATTCCTTCACTGTGAGGTCTTCCTTGCCATCTCCTGCAGGCCCCAGAAAAGAGGAAACACAAACCCTTGGCTGCTTCTTCAGAGCAGCTTCTCAAAAAACCTATTTTTATAGCTCTCTGAAAAAGTCCCATCGATGGCAGCAGCCAGAGAACATGAAGGGGCAGGACCAGCCGATGCCAGGCACATTTATCAGCACAGGGAGAAGTCACTGGGCCCCAGCAAAGCCTGGGACAGCTGTGGACCTGGTGGGCTCCAGGCCTGAGGGCGCCTCCCTGCAGCCCGAGCTCAGCACAGCTGGAGCAAGGCCCCAGCACCGTGCTGTTTGTCACGCAGGCAGTGTCTGAGTGGTTGGTGGAGCTGCCTGGAACCCTGGATGAAAGGGATGCCAGGTGGCATGGGGTCCCTTGGGGTTAGGGTTTTTAACACCCTCTGTGGCCGCTCTGTCCAGCCCTACCCTCCCATTCTGTGGACAGGAAGACTGCGTCCCCACACCCCTTGTTTGTGGATCTTGGCAGCCTCTCAGGAACCTGGCTTCTGTTGGTAGACAGCGTGGGTTTGATGTCTTAGGATGAAGATGTCCCAGCTGAAGACTCTCCTTAGAAGGCAAGGCATCGAGCTTCCGGGGTGGTAACTTGGTTAATGGCCCGTGCCCTCTAAGTACCTGGTAGTCGAAGTGGTCTCCTAACCTGCACCAGTCAGCTCAGCTAATGCAGATGATGCGGGCCCGGGACCCTCCGCCTGTCTCCCCAACTCTAGTGGTCAGTTGGTCAGAAAGGATCCATGGGTGCAGCTAACCATTTGAGCATAGGACAATTAGACACCCACGTGGTCAATGGAGTTGTCCTAGATGAATCCCTGGCCACCTGGTTTCCGCCCAGCAAGCTTCGGGGAGTGTCGGGCTGTTCTCGCCACCCTGGTGTGCCCCATCTCCTGCCCCCCCGCCGCGGCTGTCCTCTGGCAGAGTCCTTCTGTGTGTGCCAACACCTGGGACAGCTTTCCTGCCCACAGGCCTCCCTCCATCTGCAACAGCTCAGGGCTACCAAAGCCTCTCCTCATCTTTCAGCTGGGTACGCTGAGGCCTTAACAGAGCAAAGGTCACTTGACCCCATGCTGGGAGGGACTCCTGACCCTGCCTCTCAGGCTGTGCTGGGTGCCCATGCGCCAATCAGAGTAGCCCAGACAACCTCTGAGGACCCCAGAGGTGGGCAGTCCCCAGGGCAAGGCTGGCAAAGAACTTGCAGGGGTGAGTGGGAGAGGCTGGGGGCCATGGGGAAGAGGGCCAGGCTGTGGGAGAGGATTACTGTGGGGTGAAGCATGGCAGCACTAACCAGGGGCCCAGCCACCTCCCAGGGACAGTACAGCAAAGTAGGTCATCTCTCTGGTGTCCCAACACTTGCCACACTGACCCCTGGGAAGTGCACCCTGACCGCACAGGCTCCACTGTGAATGTACTCTCCTTCCGGGAGGACAACCTGTTACCCGAGGAGTCCATGACAAATGACCTGGAGGAGCAGAGAGAGCACAGGCTGTACCCTGGACAGCCCTGGGGTGGACCCTGGCTGAGCTCCACCAAGGTTCTTGGTCTCTCTGGGCCTCAGTTTCCCTGTTTGCCAAATCAGGGCTAGAAGGCCTGGCCCTCCTGGTGTGAGGAGCTAAAAAGGGACTCTGCCCAGGAAGGTCTCAGCACAGGGCTCCGTGACGCAGGCTCCACAAGGCCATGAGCGACACCACGCCAGCCTCTGGCCTCAGCCTCCAGGCCTCTCCCAGGGAGCCTCCCCTGACTGCCCAGCCCTGCAGTCGCCCTTCTCTGGACGTCCGGGGGGGCCTGCCTGTGCTCTGCAGGGACAGCCAATTCTCCAAGGGGCCAGGAGCCCCTGAGGGTCAGGTGTTCACAGCCCCCAGCATCCTCCAGCAAGGCCTTCACGAAGCCAAACACTGGCTGCTCAGGTCTTGGCGACCCCCTCCCTGCCCACCCACCCCCACCTCCCCTAGGCCCATTGAGTCTTGGGCTGGTTTGTTCCTGGTGCTGTCTCCACGTCCCCGGGCGCTGTTTGCAGGAGGGAAAAGTCGAACACACACAGCCCAGAAAGCATGCAGTTGCTCCGGGCCGGCTGCCAGGGATTGAGTGACCTGCAGCTTCCTCCCCAAATCACATTCCGCTGGCACAGATCTGGCCCCGCCTGACGCCAGCCTCCGAACTCGCCCCCAGAGCAAACATTTCCAGTTGGCAGCTGGGCCTTGTTTTTCTGAGGCTCTAATTCAGTCTCCCTTTTACAAAACAGAAAACAAAATGCACGGGACCAAAAATGAGGCAAAATAAATTTTGAAAGGAGGGGGTGTAGGGAGGCGTTTGCTCCAAGGCACATGGGAAAATCGGAGCTGGGGGCCAGCAGGGGCTTTAAGACGCAAACACATGCCGCCCGCCACCCCCCTCTGCCGGCGCTGGGGCTGGGGCTGCTGCGATTCATTCAGGTCGCTCTGAAAGGCCCACTCTGTTCCCATTCACAGCTGCCAGGACGGGTGGGGGAGGCTGGGAAGGGAGGCTCTTACAAAAAGAGGGTGGTCGGGGTTATGGGGTCCGTGTCTGTTCCAAAGGGGAAGTTAGAGGAAGAAAAACATGGCCATCCAGATTTCAAGCCCAGTGCGAAGGCATCGGGCACTGGACAGGCTGCGTGTGTGGGTGCTAGCGTGTGCGTGTGCTAGCATGTGCACATGCCTGGGCAGCAGGGGCCAGGCCAGCCAGGGAGGGCCATGGCTGGCGCCCAGGCCTGCCGTGGGGTCGGGCAGAGGCCAGGTGTCAGGACAGGGGAGTGTGGCCAGGGCGTGTGGGGACAGGACTCTGAAGGTCACTCAATCCTGAGGAGGAGGTGGGCTCCATAGCCTCTCTAAGGACAATGAGAGGATGGTGCAAATGTAGAGTCTCTGTCCATCTCAGCTCTCGGGAGGGCCATGAAGCCGGAGGGGAGCGGGGAGGGGCTGTGTGTTAGGAAGGGCTGGGTGGGGAAGAGGACAGAGTGGCGGTCAGCAGGCCCCAGAGTGAGGGCAGCCAGCCAGCCTGGCGGACCAGGGAGCCTGTGGGCAGGGCTGCAGGAACCTCCTGCTCGGGAACAAGGGCCAGGAGGTGGCGTGGGGAGGAGCCTGGAGCACAGGGCCAGGGCTGAGTGGGTCCCAGCCTGGCAGCGCCCTGGGGGTGACATCGACCTCAGGATCCAGAGGTGAGAGGCCAGGACAGGCCGAGCAGGTCAGCACAGCTGGGAGCTGGCACTGGGAGCTCACGTGGAGATCACGACCAGTCCCCACCGCACCACCTCCTGACACAGGGGAGACCCTGACAGCTAAGGGACCCCAGAACTAATGAGTTCCCAGGATGAGGCGCCTGGTAGATCCACCGTGTCCCTAGTGCCTGGCAGGGACCGTGGAGGGTGAGGGAACAGGAGGTTGTGCAGGCCTAGAGGAAAGTCCAGCGACCCCTGGGGTGGCGCACTGCCTATGACCATGTCCCCTGGGTATGGACTACAATGAGCCTGCTGCCTTCTGTCTGTGAGGTCAGGCTCCAGCTGGCCAGGCTACTGAGCAGGTTGCCTCTGGGATCCGTTCCTGGGGATTCTCGCGGGTTCGAGTTTAGGGGTTCCTGCCCTGGACAAAGGGGCCATGTTCTTTGCCCTTCCTGGTCTCCCCACTTGGCTGCAGCCCATCTGTGCAGACCCCAGGAACCACAGGGCTTCCCACTTTCCCTCTATCGTCAAGGAAAGCGGTTAGCAAACCTTTCCAAGGATGTGTTGGCTTTGATTCAGGACATTTCTTAACCCAAAGAAATGAGTCTCTAATGGTGGAAATTCTGGCCCGGAGGGCGCCACAGGGAAAGGTTTGGAGAGTAGTTGGAAAGCTTTCCAGTTAATCTTTTTAAATTCACTATATCATTGGGCTGCCCCAAGGGCAGTTAAAAAACAAAAAAAAGTAGTTTCTTCATCCCCTCTCTTCAGGGTTCTCAAGCACCCTGCAAATGTCCCTGTAAGCTGACACTTGGAGCTCCTGGGTTTTCACCATGTTTGATGTGTGTGGATTCCTCACAGGGATTTTGCTTGTTGGTTCTGGGTTGCTTTTGACTTCCAGATGGCCCCTCTCTACCCAGCAGGAGCTCCTCTGACACATGAGCAGCCCTTGCCCTGGAGCCTGGTGGGGCCCAGTCACTTGCTGGCTCGTGGTACAGAATGTCCCCACTCCTCCTGTGCATCTGCCACTCTGGACCTGGGAACAGACTCCCCAAGAAGGCCTCGTCCTCCTCAGTGAGGAAGAGATTTAGAGGCCACAGTCAGGGCACTCCCTGTGCCCAGACAGCTGCTCTGCTTCTAAGCCGTCCCCAGGAGGATCTGAGAGTAGCAGCCGCCCATGACGGACAGAGCCGGCTCTCTCGGCCCTTCTCCCTCCCCAAACACTGACCTCTGTGTCCACCCCCAGGGCCAGCCTGACCCGGCAGCCCCAGTGCCATTCGCCACCTCTCTTGGAGGAGGACTAGGACGTCGGCAGGGACATGGGCCATGCCCGCTGAGCTGCCTGCCCTGCCCAAGGCTTCCCCGTCTACCCGAGGAGACTGAAGCACCCTGAGGGAGGCCATGTCCTCGGCACCAGAGCGCCTGCTGACGGAGCCATGTCACCTTGCATACTCCCAAGGGCCCTCTGCCCCTACCCGCTACACACCAGAGATCAGAGGTGGCTCCTGCTGGCCTTCAGAGGACCACAGAAGGCTGCCTGGGTGGAGGGGACACGCAGTTGTGAGTGTGGAGGGTGGCCCTGCGACGCGGGTAGGAGACAAGGAGCACCCAGGACCACCATAGCAGGGCCTCTCGGGAATCCAGCCGCGAGCTAGGCACACGTGCTCCTGCTCTCCTCTGCACGCGCTGCACCCCACCTTCAGAATCAGGCCCACTTAGACCTGCCTCAGCCGGCTGTAAAGAGAAGGGTGTACATCACCCTGGACAGAGCCGTAGGACAGACCCACAGTGGGCCCAACTGCCTGCCCCTGCCCTTTCCCTGGACCACAGCATGGCTCTTTTCTCACGGCCTTCACCCGCACTTCCTGCCTGCTGGCCAAGCATTCTGCAGGAGCGCCCTTCTGCACCAGCACCACGGAGAACAGCTTTGTTCCTCCGGCCCTCTAAGCCCAGGGGACAAGGCCGCCGCTCCTGCTCACCCTCCATACCAGCCGCATGACGCTGCTGCCCGTCTCTGAGCCCACTCTCAGGCCCACATACAGAGGAAGTGGGCAGGCAAGGGGCACGCTGCGCAACACAAACATAGCACCTGTTCCAGAGCAGAGGTGGGGCGTGGCCACCTGCAAGGGGCTGGGAGTGCAGACCCCAGACCCAGGGCAGAGGGAAACACTAAACCGTGTTACCTCCGGGGTGCTGAACATCTGGCTGACCAGAGCCTGTGCAGAACATCTGGATGTGTGAGCAGCGGGGCCTTGGCACCCACTGCGTGAGAAGCTGCTTGGGTCTCCTGGAGTATCTGCCTCACACTGGAGCTTTCCTCTGCCTGTAGCAGAAAACCAGATGCCAACTGGCTCAGCTTTTAGCAGGGAGACTCATAGCCCACCAAGCCGTGGGGTCCCGAGACAGGGCTGCTCAGCAGCTGCTAACCCAGCAGCGGCACAGCCTCACCCAGGACCCCGTTTCTTGGTTCCCTGTTGTCAGCTTGACTGGCACCCTGGCTCCCCTGGGGGGTCCCAAGAGGGCCAGCACGACTCCACTTTCCTCATCAATGTCAGGAAAGTGGGGTCCCATCTGTCCCTGCATTTCTAGCAAAAGGCTTGCATCTGCTCTAGTGGGAAAGAAAGGACTGGGTCACGGGCTACACCAGAAGCAGTTCTGTGACCAGAGGATCCTCTAACTTCGTCACCCACACTGTCCAGCACCAGAGGTGGAGCCTTCCTGGACACGAGCTGGAGCGTGGGCAAAGAGGAAGGAGGGTCACCGGTGTATCACCACAGCTGCAGTGAGCAAGAACCCCGAGGCACAGCACTGAGGCATTCCTTGGGGGTCATGGTGACCCTGGATCTCCGTGGCCCCGAGAGTGAGCACGTCCTTCAGTTTTGCACCCTAACACTCCTCATCTACCTCACCCTGGGGCCAGCTCCACTGCACAAGGAGTTACCCCAAAACATGGCAGCTGCAACCAGTAAGCGTCTCACAGCTTCTGTGGGGGATCTGAGAGTGGCCAACTGGGGCCAGGGCCTGGGTCTGTCCAGGGCAGGGTGAGTGGGGCTTCAGGAGGGTCCTCTTCCCAGATGGTTGCTGGCAGAAGGCCATGGGCCAGCAGGGTGGGCTTCCGCCCACAGCAGATACATTTTTTGACATTGTCCCCCACGACACATGCCAGGGCTCTGCTGCTCCTGCTGCTCCTGCTGCTCCTCCGCCAGCCACACTCACGGGGGGGCAGCCACTACCCACAGACAGAGGGGTCAGAGAGCTGCCAGACACCTCTAGAGGCTCAGTGAAACAGGGGAGGTGACACGTGTGCCAGCCCTGTGATGGGTGCCCACGGAGAAGTCAGTAAGACTGACCACTAACATCACCCAGCCAATAGCAGCCTCCGCCCTGGGGAAGAGGGTCCCTCTCAGGATCCCGCTGGGACACCTCGGAGTGGGTTCCAGGTGGTGAAAGGTGGCTGGCCACCTCCCGTTCTGGGAGGGGTGGTCCCTTCCCTCACACCAGTGACTGGCTTAGGGTGGCAGTGTGCCCAGAATGGCCAGGACCAGTGGCTTCCCGTAGAGCAGTCTGGGGAAGGCCTGCCTGGACAAGCCCACGCTGAGGGCGTCCCTTAGAGAGCAGTCCAGGGGGACATGATTCTTGAGGACTGAGTGGCACCTTACGACCCAAAGGAGGAGCTGGGAGACCCTCTGGGAGACGGAGCTGGAGTCCGGATGTGGATAGCCGTTGAATGAGCGGTCCTGGGACTGCTGTCCTCTGGACTCCTCACTTTTGGAGATGAAAAATGCCCTTTTGAACACTCTGGTGGCTTTCCCATAGCGTGTGGCCCTGTGGCCCTGGCTGCTGTGTGAGGTGGCCCAAAGGTTCTATGCCCCTTTGTAACCCTTTGTAAAAGCCGGCCACCTTCCTTCTCTGCATTCTGAAGGAACATGTCCCCACGTGGCAGTCACATTCCTGGTGACTACGGCCTCTCAGGAGCCTGCTCCTGCCTTGCAGAGGTGGGACCTGCTCTTGTCCTCAGCCCTGAGGTCAGCGGCTGACCTCCCCAGAGCTGCCTCGGGTCCTCTGCCCACCTCTACACTCAGGAGCTAGTCATCCGTCTCTGGAAGGGAAGGGCTCCGCTGCCGAGGTCGCCCTGCACTGGGCCCAGGAGCGTGGGGTCAGTGGGCAAGGCTGCCTCTTGTTCCCCGACTCTCTTCATTCCCCTCTGCCCAGTGCCCATCATCCCCTCCTTTCCCTTGAGACTTGTGTCCTGCACAGGTGAGGTCAGGACACAGCCCATGGTCCCCAGGCTCCCTCGCAGCTAGACATGGCTGTGGTGAGAACATCCCTCCGTGAGGTGGCAGGGGAGGTGCCAGGCTGTGCCCCTCTCCTGCCCCTCCCCTCTGCAGCTGAAGCAGGCAGCTGTGTTTGGGGTGGGCATTTGGGCTGTGGGCAACACCCCAGGAACAGCAGAGAGAGGAGGAGCCTGGATCCCCACACTGCCCCGGGCCTCCTGCTCGAGGCACTCAGGCAAGTGAAGCTTCCTTCTCGGGGAGCCACTGTTATTTTGGGGGTTCACCATAGCCTGCCCTCACCAAAGCTCCTCCCAGCCCCTCTCTCCTGCTGCGCCCTCTCTTCCTCTCTTTCCTCCAATGCTCTTGTCCTTCCAACCCTCAAGTCCCCTCCTCTGCCCTTTCTCTCTCCCTCTCCAGCCCACTGGCCCTTCCTAGTCTTCCTGCTCCCACCCACCGTGAACGTGCTCCTATCCTCCAGCCCCCTTCCAGGGAGGTGTCCACCCAGGCAGCCCCGTCATGTCCAGCTCTGTACCCTGAGAATGGCTTCCTGCAGGGAGTGGGCAGCCAGCCATCCAGGGCACCAAACCCAGGCCGCCTGTCCCGTGGCTGGATGCCCAGGGCCTGGCTCTAGTCTCATGATCCTTCAGTGACCGTGGTGCTGCGTGGCTTTGGACGCAGGCCTGGCTGGCACTCATCTGGCTGTGCCCTTGGCTTCCCCATGGGAGGATGCGCTTAGCCATCAGGGCAGCTGAGGCCAGCCTGACTCTGCCTTCCTTCCACAGCCCAGGTCAAGCCAGAAGAGGGGCTGAGAGGGCGGCCACCGTGCGGCCCGTGACTCCCCTCAGCCCAGCTCTCTGAGCCCTGTGCCAGCCTCCGCCCCGATGGCCCTCCCCCGTGACAGGTGGTGCTTTGCAGACAGGCCCTGGCCCAGGCCCGGGGCGTGTCAGCTGCTCAGGGCTCCCTGTCACCCTGCAGCCCGGGCAGGGGCAGCCCCAGCTCTTCACCTGGCTCAAGGGGGCTTAGCGGGCTCGAGGCTGAGCTCACACAGCCATAGCGGGCTTGGCGGCCCCGTGGGCGTGACGCCTGGCTGTGACAGGAGAGGTGACCGGGCCGGGCGGGTGGCAGAGCACAGAACTGCCACACTGGGCCTTGCTCCCACCCAGCAAGGAGAGCGCAGGACCTCTGTCAGGCACTGGCTGGCCTTGGCCTGCTCCCAGGAAGGGCCCTGCCCGCCCCACCACCAAGCCAGGCTCCCTGGTCTGAGCGGCTCCAGGCCACCTGGCCTGTGATGTCACATGTGCCATGTCAGGGCAGATCCTCCCAAGGCCTCCCATCTGGAGTCACGCCGTCCTCCTCACCAGCCACCAGGACGGGGAAGGATCAGTGTCTGTCCTGCTGGAGGCCAGGCTGAGGGCAGGCTGAGGGAAACCAGTTCACAGGCAGCAAACTCAGAGTGGGAGCTGCTGAGGGGACAGGGAACTGGTGGGGCCCAGGTGCCACCCTCTGAGCCAGCAGGGCCAGGAGAGGCCCTCAGCCAGACTGGGCTGAGCGCGCTGTGAAGACATCAGGGAGACGCCAGAGAAAAGGGTCAGGCAGAGAACACACCCCACCTCCACCTCCTGTGCTTCCCAAGTCTGTCCCCCTCCCGGGAGTGCCCTCTGGACGCCTGGTGAGGCCCTGCCAGAGGACAGGCCACACGCCCCCACCAGCAGTCCCCAGGCCCTCCTCAGAGCTCCAGCCCCTCCACGCCCACCTGGCCCCCACTGCTGTGCCAGCAGATGTCCTAAAGCCTGCTGCCATCACCCCAGCAGCTGGGACGGCCGCAGGGGCAAGCTGAGGTGGCAGGGCTGGGCCTGGCTTGCTCTTCATGGGCAGGTGGTTGTGGACCTGCGGGCCTCTGTGGACCTGTGGGCCCGGGCTGGTGGCTGGCTTCTTCATGGGGGTGGTTGTTGAGTGAACACCTAACAGGCCTCCATCATGGACCACCACTCGCCACCGCAGGGCCTCCGTCCCCTGGCTCCTCAGTGTCTCAGAGCAGAGTTACGGGGCTGGCCTTCAGCGTGGGGAGAAGGAGGCAAAGAAGTGCAGAGTGTTTCTGGTCCCTTTGGAACAAATAAATGGAACAAAAGCACCCAGCAAGAGGCTAACCGAGAGAGCGGCCTGGGGACCACCCCAGCTGGGGCCCTGGGCCACCCAGTGCCAGGTGGTGCTGCGAGCTGCTCTCCAGACAGAGCCAGAGTCCCCTGCTCCAGTGCCACCTCTCACTGTGTCACTTCCAGTTCCAGAAGCTGGTGAGGGTCACAGAGCCCCGGAGGAGCCCAGACCCGCCCACCGTGAGAGCATGAGTGCTCTGGAGGCTACATGAAGGTGGAGACACAGTCCCCCTTAGGTCTGGCCTGCCTGTGGGTGGCCTTCTGAGACCTCTCACCCAGGTCTGCACATGCTCAGTGTGCACAGTGCACGTCAAAGTGATGCTCAGTCTACGGGAGCCTGAGCTCCTGGGCCTTTCAGATGACCAGGATGAGTCCTCGGGAAACCCAGGACTTTGCCCTGTGCTACTGACTGCTTCATACAGAGCCGAGAAGTCAAGGACAAACATGGCCGGTTTCCAGGAGAGCCAATTACACCCCAAGACTTTTTTCTGAGGATCAAAATTACCAACAAGAGAGTCCCTTGTTTGGGGCTGGGGACACAGCTCAGCTGGTAGAGTGCTTCCCTTGAATGCACAAGGCCCTGGGTTCAATCCCCAGCACCACACACACACAAACTTTCCCTCGTTCTGAGACAAGCCTTTCTTCCCTATTTTAACATGTCTAAAAACTGAATGTGTTGATGTGGTTGTTTAATGTGGCTGTGTTTCTTGCTCCTCAAACAATGATGATAATTAAATGTCACTAAATCCTGGGTGTCCCATGCCATGCAGAGCTGGTGCGTCACACCAGCCATTGGCCCCTGTAATGGAAACCTAAGCCTGAAGACGTGTTCTCATGCTGACACGTACTGAGTCTCAGAGGGCCAGACGCACAGGGTCTTTTAAGAAAAAGAATGAGAGGGTGGCGGGTCACTGTCCCACCCCTCTGGGCCAGAATTGGAGGAGGACACACTCCAGAGACCACCCAGCCAGGCCCATTCAAACCTCCTCTTTGGAGAAGCACGTGGAGTCCTGCTGGGATAACCCCGCTGAGGGGGAGCCTGGGAACCCCCTCCATCTCTGAGGAAGGAAGCCTCCAGGCTGGGCCAAGCCTCCTCCACCCTTAGGGATAAGGACCAGGCTGCCGTGAGGCCAGCCCAAGGAGTTTGGCAGGATGACTGTCTCCCCCAACTTTGCTGTGCCCCCAGACCCTGACACTGGGTCCTAAAATAGCCTCCCGACCCTTCCTTCACTGTCTTCCTAGCCTAGGTAAGGTCTGCTTCAGTCACCCACCACACCTGACCCAGGACCCAAAGTAGACCTCCCGCCCTCCAGAGGAGCTGGCCTCCCGCCCTCCAGAGGAGCAGACCTGGGCTTCCTCTGAGCCTCTGGTTTGCATGCTCCAGGCCCCTCCTCCCACTCTGCTGCCCCAGCCTCAAACATCTGTCCAGGTGGCCCTTCACACAGTGCTCCTTGGTCGATGACCAAGAAGCCAGTCTCCCTTGGGGGCAAGACTGGGTTTCCTGGTGGCTCTTTTCAGGTCTCCACTGCTGAGGGCCTGACACATCCAGCACACCACCAGCAGGAGGCCATACACCCAATCTGGATGCCTGCAGGAGATGGGGTTGGGCTCTGGAGCAGGGCTATGAGGTGCAGGGGTGACACCTGGGAGCCATGCCCAGGTGAATCTGCCCCTTGCTATTCTGGGCCACCAGGGTTTCCAGTTTTGGCTGGGCCAGCCGGGCAGCAGGGACACACCAGCCTTACGCAGACCTCTGCTGCCCCCTGGTGGCCCTGGCCCAGGCTGAGTAGAGTCTGCAGGGTCCTGGCCTCTGTGGCTGGGCAGGCTCCCAGCTCCCTGGGAGCACTCTGCAGCAGGCTCACAGCCCCGCAGCTGCTCGCACCAGGTGGCCTTCAGCGACCTCCCCGCCTGCCTGCAACGTGGAGACCATAATACAAACCCTACTGCATAAGGACTTTGTGTGGATTAAATAGTGCATGAAACTTGTTCAGCAAGTGGCAAAGAACTGGCCCATAGGAATGTCCCAAAGCAGGCTGGGCACAGTGGCGCTCCCCTGCCATCTCAACAACTCAGAGGCAGAGGCAGGAGGATCACAGGTTCAAGGCCAGTCTGGGCAACTTAGTGAGGCCCTATCTCAAAATAAAAAATAAAAAGTGCTGGGGGTGTAACTCAGTGGTAGAGTACCCCTGTGTTCAATCCCCAGTACCAAAAAAAAAAAAAAAGTCCCCCAAAGTCATATTGCTATCACTATAAAAAAGAGATGCTTGCTGAGCACAGTGGCACACACCTATAATCCCAGTGAATTGGGAGGCTGAGGCAGGAGGATCGTGAGTTCAAAGCCAGCCTCAGCAATTTAGCAAGGCCCTAAGCAACTTAGCAAGACCCTGTCTCTAAATAAAAATATAAAAAGAGCTGGGATGTGGCCCAATGGTAGAGCACCTCTGGGCTCAATATCCAGTACCCACCCCCCAAAATTCCCAAAGCTGTAGCTATTTGTGGGGAGCCACATTGAGTGACCATGCCTTCCAGTCCTGATGCACCACAGGGATCTGAAAGATCACCGTAATCTGGTGCAGTAGTGCCAAGACTCGTGACTCGGATAGCAAGGAGGTCCTCTGTGGGGGCGTGCCCCTGGGGTTAAGTTACATTCACCTGTCCCTTGTTGTCCTGCCCTTTCTGGATTTTTTTGTATAGAACTTTCTAAGAACAAGAGTCCCACCAATAAAAGCCCACTTCCAAACATGCTCACTCTCTCTCGACAGCCTCTTGTGTCTTTCTCTTGCTCTCCCTCTTGGGGAGCCTGAGGCCGAGAGCCGGGGAAGCCATCCTGAAGCTTGTGTAAAGGTAAATGGTGTCTGTGTTTTATTTCATGTCCCTGGAGATTCACACGAGATCAGCTGCTCACACAGGTAGGGGGCGGCAGCTATTGCTACTAAGATTACTATAAAAAAAAAGACTCTTGTTCACCCTCTTGTTCCTCACTCCCGCCACTGGAGGCCTGGCTGAGCAAGACTTCTGGGAGGGTTGAGGTGGGGTCTCTGTCCACCATGCCCTCTCCAGGCCCCGGGCTGCTCCCTAGGCCGCAGTGGTTCTGACCTCCTCCACACACTTTCCTGTGTATCCCAAGACTCCCTCAGGAAGCGGGTTTACTTGTGGTCACAGAAGTGACAGACCCAGGCAGATGGTGATGCCCAACCGTATCCTTTTCTGACTGGGCTGGTTCTCCTACTCCAGTGGTGGTGGCCATGAGGGACAGGAGCTAGCCTCCTCCATGAGTGGCTCTTCCACCCCACCACAACCACGGTGCTGTCCAGGAGACTCGCCCCGGGATGTGCTAGGAGGCCTCGACCTCTGCAGAGCAGAGCCCACCCAGGGAGGCCACTGGAGGCCCACGCTCCCCTGTCACCCTCTCCAGGGCACTGGCCAGGCGTGGGGGCTCTGTTCCTTGGTTGATTTAGGAAGGTGGAAAGGTGTTCAGAGCAAGGCCTTGGCCCACGTCCCTGGTGCCACCACCATCCAGAGCAGGATGGAGTCTACCCAGGACAGCTGGTTTTTCTGCACCGTCTCCCCCTCCTGTTGATGATTTCCTTGCTGAATATTTTAGGGTTGTTTGTGATTATAAAAGCCTCAATGTTTATTGTAGAGACTTGAGATAATACAAGAGCGTGTCAGAGGGAGACAGACCCACTCCAGCACATTCACTCGCTCAGAGACGCTGCTGAGCAGCCGTGTGCTGGGAGAGGACGGGGACAGAGGCCCCTCTGCACCTCCCACCAGCACCCAGGGCCGGGCCTCCCTGAGACAAGCACTCACTGTCTTTGGATCGGCTTCCCTCAGGCGTTTTCTGAATATATCTAAATCTGCACCTAGTTATTGTAAACACTGAGGTCATACTATCAAAAATATTCCATTGTGTGTATTTTATTGACTATTCTAATATGTAACTGTAAAATTATCCATTTAATCTCAGACTGTCGATTCTTAGCTCATTTCCAATCTTCCTGTGATTGTAAATAACACTATGTCTAAAATGCTTTGATTATTTTTTCTGACCAACTGTGATTATTTCTTTAGGATATTTTCTTAGAGAATGAATCACTGAGCTGGGTGTGGTGGCGCACACCTGTAATCTCAGCTGCTCAGGGGGCTGAAGCAGGAAGATCACAAGTTCAAGTCCAGACTTGAGTTTAGCAAGTCTCAAAATTTTTAAAATAAAAATAAAATAGGAACTGGGAAGGTGGCTCTGTGATAAAACACCCGGAATCAATCCCCAGTACCATAGAAAACACCCGGATTCAAACCCCAGTACCACAGAAAGAAAATAACAAAGTACAGTCTGCCTAGAGTTCGGGCGTCTGCTGGGGATCCTGGAACCATGCCCTGTGGATAAGCATGGACTTCCTGCCATTAGAAAGTGTGCTTCCCTGGGTGCCACAGCCTCCCGCACCCGTGGCTACTCGGAGGCTGAGGCAGGAGTTTGGGGCCAGCCTGGGCAACACATCCAGATTCTACCTAAAAAAAATGAAAAAAGTATGTTGTGATTCGTATTCCTGTGTATGCATCTTTAAGAGTTTTTACTCTTTTTTTTTTTTTTTTTTTTGGTACTAGGGATTGAATCTAGGTCACTTAACCACTGACCCACATCTCTAGTCCTTTTTATATTTAGGACAAGGCCAAGCTATGTTGCCAAGGCTGGCCTTGAACTTGTGATTCCCCTGCCTCAGCCTCCCAGGTCACTGGGATTACAGACGTGGCCACCACACCCTGTAGTTTTTACATTTTTAAGATGTTACTTGTCTCTCAAGCTCTCTAGTTCTCCACTTCGAGAATAAGAGCCACATGCACAGACTCTGTCCGAGTTCACGGTGGAGTTCCATCTTCTGGAAATTTCCTCTGACCCCCTTGGTCTTCACCTCCCATGAGCTCACTCCTCAAGGCTTTCTCTCGTGGTCGTAGTTTCCCTCCATCCTTTCGTCTTTGGTCCTGTTCCGGCTTCGGAGGGCGATACTGAGAAGCCGACTGGGGGCTCAGGGTGAGCGCCAGGTTGAGCCCCCCCTCAACTCTCTCCGTCCTGCAAGGCCACCAACACTACAGGAAGAGGTGGTACTGGGGATGTACCTGCCAGGCAAGCTAAGGCCCTGGGCTTCCCCGGCACGGAATAAATAAGAGTGTGTGTGTGTGTGCACTCACATGTGTGTGTGTGTGTGTGATGTGTGTGTGGGTGTGTGAGCGTGCGTGTGTGTGTACGTGTGTGGGTGTGGGGGTGTGGGTGTATGTGTGTCCCACACAATGACAGGGGAGTCATGCGAGGGGCCAACGCAACCTGCCTCTGGAGGATGGAAACCAGAAACGAGAGGGACAAGCTGGGATGGCCATCTCACAGGCAGAGCTGACGCTCCGGGTGAGGAAAGCTGACCACCAACAGGAATTCTCAGGCAGCCCCGGGGCCCCAGGGTTAAGGCCAGGGCTCCCCAGACCCCTTTCCTCTGCAGCACCAACTGCCCCCCAGGGCTTGGACGGGCTCTCTAGAAGGGTCCAGGCCTTGGGGCTGAGCCCACTGGTGCAGGAGGTGTGGGCTCCTAGAGAATGAGAGGCTCTCCTGAAGCTGGCCACTGAGCTCGAAGTCCTTCCCTACTGGACCCCAGAGGGACAGAAGCAGACCTCCACCTCCACAAGGAAATTAGAAAACGGCTCTGGGGAAGCCAGAGGAAAAGAGCAAATGTCCTGGACATTGGGCTTTCCCACCCTGGGCCAGCATTGTCCTGCCTGGACTTCAAGTGGCCGAGTCCTACCCCACAGCCCCACTGTGAGAGCCAGCTGCCCAGGGCCATGGGACACATGCAGAGCACCTGTCACAGTCGGGACAAGCACTGTGCGTGAGAGAGAAGCCTACCCCCAAAGCTCAGCACTAACCTGACACCTCCAGAGACCTGAGAAAAGCTGCTGTACATCAAACAGAAACAAGATGCTTTAGAAATAACTTGGAAAAGTTTTTAGCCAAGAGTGGCACACGACTGTCATCCCAGCTGTTCTGGAAACTGAGGCAGGAGGATGTCGAGTTCAAAGCCAGCCTCAGCAACTCAGCAAGGCCCTAAGCAACTCAGCAAGGCCCTAAGCAACTCAGCGAGACTGTCTCAAAATAAAAAATAATAAGGGCTGAGGATGTGGCTCAGTGGGTTCAATACCCAGTACCAGGGCGGGGGGGAACTTTTAAAGGTAAAAAAAGAATAATAACAGCAATGAAAAACTCAACAGGAAGAGTGGAAGGTAAAATTGAGGAAATTTCCCTAGAAGTAGGAAAAATAAAAACAACAGAAAGTCGAAGAAATGAGAACAGGAAGGGCAATATCCCAATCACTCTTTTGGCAATCTGGAAAGATTAGCGATGGAAAAAAAAACAACAACCCCAAAACATGAAACAACAGCATCGACAAAAAGAAGGAACAAATCCACATTAAGCAGGTCTGGTGCGGTGCCCACACCTGTAATCCCAGTGGCTCGGGAGGCTGAAGCAGGAGGATCAAGAGTTCAAAATCAGCCTCAGCAAAATTGAGGTGCTAAGCAACTCAGTGAGACCCTGTCTCTGAGTAAAATACAAAATAGGGCTAGGGATGTGGCTCAGTGGTTAAGCACCCCTGGGTTCAATCCTGGTATCCAAAAAGAAAAGAAACAATTAAATAAATGGCTCAGAACGGAAGGCTGCACATTTCCACCTATGCTCAGGAAAACAGTAAAAACGTACCCATGTCACTGTGAGCACACCATTGAGATTTCAGAGCCCTGGAGAGTAACAAAGAGATGACAAGCTTCGAAAGGAGAAGCAGAACCCATAAGAAAGATCCAGATCAGAATGGTGTCTGACTGCTCAACCCTGAGAGCAAGACACAGAAGCAATTCCACACAGAAATTTGTCTCCTATCTGGATTTATAAGCCCAGCCAACCGTCAATCAAGCAGGAAGACCAAAAGAGGTTTCCAGACAGGCACATGCACCCTTCTCTCCAAGCTACCGAAGGGTGTGTGCTACCAAAGCAAGAGAAAAATCCAGAAAGAGGGAGCTGGGCTCTAAGAAGCGGGCGCTCTGGGCCAGGAGAGTGGCAGGAGCTGTCACCTGGTGGTCCTCTCTGTGGACAGGCGTGGCCCACAGTCTCCACCTGTTCCACCTGGGAACAGGACAGACCTGGAGTGTGGCCCAGGCCCCTCATGCTCTCGCCCATGTGCTGCCAGGACAGAGGGTTCTGGACAGGCGGGCCTCAGGTGGGATGGTGGCCTGGGGAGTAAACTCAGAGGAAGTGAGCAGGTGATCAGAGGAGGTCGGAGTGACCTGGCTTCTCCCTCCCCTTCCCCTCTGATGGCTGCCACTGCCTGCCTGGCTTCCCCTGGTGCTCTCCTCCAGCAGGTGTCCGGGGTAGCTCAGCTGGGGTGTGCCGCCTGACTGGAGGTGGACCCTGGCATGACTGGATTCAACCCTGGCATGATGCTTCCTTCAACTCCCCTCCCCCGCCCCCCAAAATGGATTTCCTCACTCTCTCAACCACAGAAGAGCCTTCAGCCAGCTCCTCCTTCTCCCAAGGCCCACTCCTGGGCACCTTGGGCCAGCCAGGTGCCAGTCACTGGCTCGGTCCTGGTCAGAAGGAACAGGGTTAACCCCAGGGAGGGTCTGGATACTGAGCCCACCTCCTGTCTCCAGCTCCTGACACCACCTGCTGCTGGCTAGGAGGCTCTGCCAGGCTCCTTCTGGACAGCTCAGGGCCGGCTCCAGCCCCGGTAGGCTCCATTCCAGGACGGGCCTTCAGGGTAGGCTGTTTGTATGATTCAGGGGATTGGGGTTTGTTCCATTTAGGAGAGAGGAAGGGGAAAGAGGAGGGAGAGGAGGAGGATGGGAGGAAGAAAAGGAGGTGAAGGAGAAAGGGAGGAGGAAGGAGAGGAGGAAGAGGGAGACGGCTTGCTCCTCGCTCGCCCTGGGCAGTGGGGGAGGCAGACAGAGAGCAGGGCAGAGACCCAGCAGCCACAGGCCTGGCACCATGGGGCTGCCTTGGCTTAGCCCAGAAGCCGGCAGCCCTGTGGTGTTGTGAACTTGGGGACCCGTGCTGTGAGCAAGGGGACTGCGGGCAAGACGGGTGTCTCTGAAACCCAACCTGGAGAGGTCTTGAAAAGCAGGTGCTACGCCAGTGAGGAGGCAGCGACTGCTATACACTGTGACCTGTCAGGAGACTCGTGGCTGCCAACAGGTGGGCTGCAGCCCTCTGCTCACCTCCCCGTTCGTCCAGGGCTCTAGGTGCCATTCCCAGGATTGACACCTGCCAGCAGACCCTGGTCTCTGTGGGGATGGCACTCTGGAAGGCACTCTGAAGGGCCTGGACTGTGTCCACTCTCACACCCACCCTTCGGTGTCAGCGTGCTCCACAGCCATCTCCTCGCCTGCCCAGGGCCTGACTTGCTCTCCTAAGCTTCCTGGACCCCTGGGACCCATCTGGATGCACCTCGGCCAATCTGTGGCCCTAATATGGGAGAGAGGCCTCCACAGGGACCACCAGCCTGAATCTCAGAGCTGTGGCAAAATCCAATATCTGATCACACTTCCAGCAACTATTTACAGAGAACGTGTAGTGGTGCCTGATCTGCGCTCAGGTGCTTTGCATGTGAGCTCAGATTAACCTCCACAACATCCTGGCTGGGTGGTAGCTCACTCTCCAGGAGGGCTCAGCTCGGGAGGCCACTTTCTCAGGGATCGTACTCCAACAGATCGGAATCGGCCTGTCAAGGTTCATGACTGAAGACAGCAGAATCCTCTCGAGCTAGGAGGAAGGGCTGGCTCAAGAATTTCTAGAAAGGTGGAGAAGCAGGCTTTAGGTGGCTTCCAGAAAACTCCTAGGGTCCAGCTGCTGAGCTGGCCTGATGTGGAGCTGGCCCTCCTGCCAACTCCCAGACCCAATGCCCTGGTGTCCCTATATAGCAAAACTACTTCCCCGTGGCCCAGCTGCTTCACTGCTCACTGGACTCAGATCTCCATAAACTTAAATCCCACTTGGCCAGAGAGGCTGGGATTTCCAGGTCCCTCCTACGGAGAGCCAGAGCCACAACGTGGGAACTGGTTTTAGGCAGCTTTTTTGCTGCGTAACCAAAAGACCTGATAGAACAATTTTAGGAGGATAAGTTTATTTGGGGCTCCTGGATTCAGAGTTCTCAGTCCGTAGATGGCCAGCTCTATTCCCTGGGACCCAGGGGGAAGGCAGAACACCCTGGGGAAGGTGTAGTGGAGGAAAGAGGCTCAGGACGCAGAACCAGGAGGCAGAAAGAGCCCTGCTCATCAGACACAAAGACATACCCAAAGGGCACCCCAGGACCCTACTCCAGCCACACCTGCCTGCCCCCAGCCACACTGTTGATCCCATCAGGGGTCAGCCACTGATTGGATCAGGCTCTCACGGTCTTCATCTCACCTCTGAAAGTTCTTCATTCACTCCTACATCTAAACCACAACAGAGCTGAATGGATGTTCAGTAAGCATGGCGAGCCCCAAATGACAGGCCTTCTAAGAGTGACAATGTGCTCAAGGGCTGGTCCCCTGACTGCTTGAGTCCAACAACGCCCTTGGGAATGTGGCACCGCTGACCTAGAGGGGAAGACTGGAGGTCCTTGGCAGTGAGCCTGCTTTGGGGATGCTCTGGGGCAGGCAGTGCTACTCCCTGGGAGCTGTGGTCCCAGGGGCTGTGAGCACCCCCTTCAGTCCCCAGCCAGGTGAGCCCAGAAGCTGCACCGGCTTCCAGAAGCTCAGACACAAGTTGGTGCAGTAACTGTCTGTGAACCTTAATAATAGAACAGGGGCTTCTGCCGTCAAGCCATCCACTCCATTTACTCCTAGTTTGACTTCATCGCACTTTCTGAAGCACTGGACTAGGACGTCACAAAATTTTTAAGAACTGATCCTTCAACCATAGAGCTTGAGTAGCTGCACCACCAGGATCATTTGCCCTGCTGTCCACCCTGGACCTGTCCTTCCTGGCCCTGCCTCAGAAGCTAGGAGGCACTCACAGCCCTTGTCACAGCACTCACAGTCACTTGTCTGCTAAAGCTAGCCAGAGGCAGTCCTGACATTTGCCACTATGAGGACTTTAACATAGTCACTTCCACTCTGCAGATATCAAGAACAAGCCTCAGAGATGTCAAGAAATTTGCCTCAGCCTGAAACTAGCAACCTGCGCAGCCAGGCTGCTCCCTAGCCCCGGCCCGTCCACTGCGCTGGGCCGAGACGTAGAACAGCAGGCACGGGGACTCAGAAAGGGTTTTGGGTATTGCTGAGGGATGGGGAAAGAGGTGTATTAAATAATGTTGCTGGACAGGTAAACAGGTAAAAAAAAAAAACCCAAAATGTCTGGGGAGAGAATATTCTCCAAAGAAACAAGACCAATGGGACTCACTATAGGACTTAGCTCCCATGATCGTGGTGGCTAAGAAGTCCCACCACTGGCCATTGGAGGCCAGTGGGTCTGAAGGCCCGAGAACCAGGGGTCCAAACCCACAGGCTGAGAGTCATCCATTTCCAAGGTATTGATCACGATCTGTACTTGGTGACACCCAAGCTTGTCTCTCCAGCCAGACCTCTTTACCAAACTTCAGATTGGCATGTCCACCCCAAGCCTGCCCCTGCAGCACCACTCTCCACTCATCTCACAGCTGGGACCCCCCAGCCACCCGATGCACACGACCCTGGAGTCAGCCTCACCCTCCCTCTCCTCCCTTCTCTGCATGGGACTCCTCCATACTACCGCCCCTCCACTCCTTCCAAACGGACCTCCAGTTCATCCATTCCTCTCCATCTTCACGCTCACAGCCTCTGGTGGTCATTAATGGGGTCCGGCCTTCCTTGGGACACAGTGGGATGACTCTTTCCCACCGCATGTGAAGTCAGGCACACCTGCAGGACTGGTTTAGTCAACAGCACATGAGAGGAAACGACTCCTGTCCCTTCTGGTGGGGAATCATAAGACCCAGGACACTCACCTCCTTTTCTCCTGCCATGGAGATTAGAAATCCTGTCCAAAAGATGCCATGCTGCCTGGATCCCTGATGCTTAAGACAGCAGAGCCCCTCTGCCAACCCAGGAAAGAGAGCTAACATTTGCTAAATTAGGCCATTGAGATCAGGGGCTGTTTTGTTACTGCAGCACACCCTGCCTGTCCTGTCCAAGAGCCCAGCTCCACAACAGCCTGCTACTCCACTCTCCCCCTCCACACGGCAGGCAGCAGCAGGTATAATCGGATCCCAGCATTCCCTCCTGAAAACCCCAAGCACTTTGTGCTGGACTTGGGTATCCAAGCTCCCTTCTGTGACCCCAAAGGCCATGCCATCTTGGGCCTGCCGGCCACCTGTGGTCTCACCCCCTCCTCACTCATTCAGCCCACCCTCCCCACCTCAGGGCTCAGCACCTGCTGCTCCTTCCGCCTGGCACAGCTGATGCCCATGCCCTGTTCACATGCACCTGCTCCAAGGCCCTCAACGTGGTGTCACAGTTCAGTTGTTTCCTGGTTGCTGTCACCATGAATCGGGATCACATTTTTTGTGTTTTTCACTAAAGAGAGCTCCTAGGGCCATGCCAGCCCCAGAACACTTTGTGTGTTGGGGAGTGGCTGAGAGGGTGGGGGTACTGTGAGAGCAATTATAGGTGGAGGTTGGGAGGCCAAGACACACTGACCACTCCCTTCAGGCCACCAGCCCAGGCTTCTCTCCAGGTGCCTGTGAGACACTGGGGCCCTTGGACAGCCTGGCCTGGGGCAGGAACCGCCAGGCTGAGGAGTGGGCAGCCCATCCTGGCGGGGGAGAGCACTCGGCCGCTGTCCAGAATGGTCCAAGGTCGAGGTGGGGCACACGAGCCCTGCAGAGGGATAGCCTTGGGGAGACTCCACAGCTGGCTTCCCTTGCACTTCCTTTAGGATGGCCAATGCAGGCCTGGCGCTCCCAGACCCCAGCGGCCCTTCTGCAGCCCCTCCGCAGCCCTGCTCAGGAGCTGGCCGTCCAGCC